>NC_089272.1:11401317-11761317 GCF_963678975.1 Dysidea avara
GGGGGCGTACTCCCTACGCATGCAAACAAAATGAAGAGCAGCTTTGAGGCTTTGTCAAGAGAATTTGTGGAAAAAAACACGATAGTCAAACTATAAAACAGTTTAGAAGATACTTCTGTGCGTAATATGCTGATAAAAGCGATTTGTTTAACAAGCGCTTCCTTAGCAGCACATAGCAACATAATTGAATTACAAAAATTTTGTGTTCACAAAATATGAGAATTAAATATGCATTATTGCACAATCAAAAACCTATAATGCCTGTAGTTGGTTAATACTTAATAATCAGATGAGTTAGCTAGCTGCATGGCGCTTGGTTTTTAGAAGTAGCACAAAATCAACTTGCTTAATCGACATGCCTGTTCCGGCTGGCATAAACAAAAGTATAGCAAATTTTTGCAAACTTCTTAATATGTATCTTGTGTACTACCCCAAGGAGTGAGAAGGGAGGATAGCTACTCCTCGTCTTGTGCAGACTGCTTTTTTACACGCAACTGTGTGGATGAGAAAAGCTGTTAACAGTTTAGTGGTTTTCTTTCCCCCACCCAACTACAAAAAGCAGTCTGGGTACGGGAATCAGTTTCCCTACCCTTACCTGGCTAATAAAAATCCCAGAACAGTATACAGAATGGGATATTATATAACAACACGTGTGTTTACATTGTACTTACAGCATAAACTATCTTCAAGCGAGCTCGTGGTGGCCGAGAATCGTCCATTACGTTGATATCCCGCTGTGCCATTTTAACCACGTGATGCTAGTGGGGAGAGCTATTTACATGTTAAGAATCGATTGTGGCATGACAAGGCAAACAAAGAACGCTTTGAGCGGCAACCCAGATGCTCTCGAGAAAGTGGATCCAACAACCGAGAGGGAATGAGCAAAGTTTACGTATGTGCCCCTGAGGCGTGGAAGACGAGTGGAGTGTTAGTGAAAACTCTTAATTTTATTGGTAAGTGACACAGTTACTAAGTAATTATATAAGGCCAGACTGTATTGTGTATACAATGAGGGATGTGTTATTAGCGGATTAGACCAGATCTCGCATATAAAAAGAAACTACCAGTATGTCAAATATACTGTACCACAGGAAAAGTTTCAGTAGAATAATACACACGATTCTACAGTAGGTTAATTGCTTTGTAAAATTAATGCCAAGTTGAACAGACTGTAATAAAAATAATAATGTGACATGATTTTTGTTGCCATAGTCTGTTCAATTCAGCATTAATTCTACAGAGTAGCAAACCTATTATGTATAATTTCATTGTGCCTTTTGCTGTGGTGTATGTGCAAATAATTTCATACCTGTTTTTATGCTAGTCCAGTGCCCAAGTCATAAAACTGTTCACATTTTGACTAAAGCACCAAATTTCTTATGGGGTTTGTAGCACGTATACTTTTTATTAATTTTATTTTATTTTATCCACCAGCCTTAATGACACTCCCTTCCACCCACACATCTCTATGGAAAACAATCTAGAAAAAGAAATAATAAATGGAAAAAATCAAGAATTTACCTACAGAAAAGACACCTAAAAAAGAACCTACAGAATCCCAGAAAATGTTAGCGAACTGGTAAATTCCCCTCTACAATGGCAAGATCTATTGCCAGGGGCACACCAGGGCACTTAGAGCATGATCAAGAACCCTGGATGCATGTGATGGAGGAATAAAGCAAGACAAACTGGAATGGAGCTAGCCCATCACCACTGAATATGGGGAACTCCACTTCTGACTGAGTAAATGAGCAAAATATTTATAGGTGGTAGCACTCTTTTTATATTATGAACCCTTGGTGGTAGTGGCTGCTTTCCCCATTCCACCGGAGGAAGAAAAAACTAATGGGGTAAAGCTGCCATGTTCTACTTTGCATATGCACTCCTCATAAGCATGATGCTTCTCAGCCTCATGCTTACAAAAAGTGGCAGTCAAGGTGGTAGACTGATTGGAAGCTGCAAAAGAATTAAAAATGCTAAGATCAAAAAGGTGCGATGATGTATTGTAAGCACCTCCAAAAACCTGATACCCTGATGTCCACTTTAAAGTTTTACATTTCCATTACACCGTCACAGCTCTGTAGTGTCATGTACAAGGGATCATCCTGATGTGTATTGTTGCTTTATCGAAGGCACATAACAATAGTTATTGGTTACATTTATTAAAATCCTTCTGTATACATAAATCAAGCAATTATCCTTACAATGTTGATCAAATTGCAAAGACAACTTGTTGATTGGTACACTGATGCTGATATTGCAATGATTTTATGACCAATTAAACTTCATTACTCAACAACTTTGCTATAAACCTTCAATAAAGAAATGATACACATCAGGATGATCCTTGTACACAGGGGCAGTGGAGCAGGCCAAAGAGTGAGGGGGCCAGGCCAGCTGTAAGGTAAAGACCCCCCCCCCCCCCCCCCCCAAAAAAAAAGGTAACTACATGCTGACAATATAGCTACCTCCACCAACTGTATCTCCATACTTATAACTACACATACGTAGTGAAGTAGCTTGCTAGACTGCTTCTCTGGATACTGTGACTGTCTGCTCTAATAGAGTATCATGATCCTGACTGTTCTTGTTCTATTAGAGTATCTCGATCTTTTCTTTCAAACATTGTCCCATAAAAGTGATGGGGAAGGCTTGGCTCCCCTCCCCCCCTTCCCCCCCTCTCCACCGCCTATGCTTGTACATGATACTACAGAACCAGGGGGTAGGACATTATGTCATAACATATATGATTTTGCATAATGGTACTGAATTGCAATGTTAATTACATGATGAAAAACTAACCGTACCAGCTGCTTGTGTTATTTTAGATGTCAAAGTTGACTGCATTTACTACTAGTGACTGAGAACAATAGCACAGATACCTGAGATAAGATCAGAGTTTATTCTAAATAATGCTCTATTGCAAAGTTTATCATAAAATCACTCAATGAAGCTCAACACATGAAACAATTTCTACACTAGTGAATTACCATCTCTGACAATAAATATCTCCCTCCCTCCAATAAATTCAGTACTAAACTTCACGGTTTACTAAAACTAGATTCTATGCTAGAAATGTACAGTTTGCACACATCATGCAATTATTGTGACGTCATGTCCTACCTAGCTCCTCTGCTACAGATCTGTGTGTAATGGAAATGTAAAACTTTAATAAACCAGTTGGAAATAGAATTTTCAGTCACTTTGTTTACTGCCAGGCTGAGAAAATAATTTGTTTTGTATGGCTTTTAATGGGCCATTTGTTGCAGCTGCAGGCTTTGTACTGGCTAAATCAACTAATAGGATATTGACTGTTTTTTATGGAAACAAAATTAATAGTTTTATTAGCAAGGTCCAAAAAACAGGGTTCCAAAGTACTTTTTACATGCCTCCTATTTCTAAAATCTTATAGTACACGTCATAAGAAATTTGGTGATTTTATCAAAAAGTTAACGATTATCTCAACTAGATGGTCTGAGGTATTTTATATACAATTTTTATAAAAACATGTAAATATATTTAACAGCTATATTTCCATTTGTCAAATCAAAAACTAATGTTAAAGTACGTATACAGCACATGTGCATGCATGTATAGAGTTCATTATGGAAACAAAAGTAAACAAACGTAAACAAAAGAAATCAAGTTAAAACAAGCAAACCAATATATACCCCTCACCATAGATACCCTCAGTTTCGTGCTACATACTGCACTTACTAATAAATGGGCATGGCTGAGCATATGTTGGTAATGCGATAAGTGGGTGTGGCTCACGAAAGAGCTACGCGATAGCATTTATAAGTTTCCACGTTGCCAAACGAACAATTTCTTTCTCATGTGATCCAATCCGGGTCAGACCCGGATAATTTGTAAACCGGGTCGGATCCGAATGACCCTGAGAAAATGTGACCCGGTTGACCCAACCCGGTTTCAACGCTGGTCTGGGATATAATTAGCAACTGAGATATCCATGATCTGATAGTTCCCATATCCACTGCTCCTATATCCAATGCTCCAAACAGAGTGAGGGTATCCATCCCATCATAAAGGGATCAGTGGCTGCAGCCCTCTTTACTGTCCCAAACTCATAGGTAATTCATGTACACGTAATGGCCTTCTTTCTGAGAGAATATGACAACCAAGATAAGCAGGAAGAGGTTTGATAAATTACACTCCCTGAGCTGGAAAGCCAGGCCTCTCCCTAATGCCATACCCTACTAGTCCTGAAGATCCACTCATCTGATCTGGTAGCTAATAAACACCACATAGCTAATGGGTTTTTTGAAACAAACAAACAGCCAGGACCAATTGGGTATGGCATTATCTTGGGTAATCATACAATTGAAGCATAATTCCTTGAGACCTGAGGTACCCACTGATTTGCCAAGTGTCAATGGACATAGCAACCACTGAGACGGGGATTCCTGTAATGGCTACTACTGATTTGTTGAGTCTGCTATTTTACAAAGTTAAATCTTGCAGCAGCAGAAGTTGAACTGTGATTGTTGATAACCCCAATAGCAGGTTGGTGGCACCACCTGTATGTGCTGACCGAACACATCAGTATATATTATAGCCAACTTAGCATTTATAAATGATATAGCTTGCTATATACAAGCCCCTAACTGCCAGGTAACACTATGAGTACACCCCTACAAGCTAGTATGTACATCCCTGTCATACAGCAAGCCGGTAGGTACACCCCTACCATACAGCAAGCTGGTAGGTACACCCCTACCATAAAGCAAGCTGGTAGGTACATCCCTACCATACAGCAAGCTGGTAGGTACACCCCTACCATACAGCAAGTTGGTAGGTACATCCCTACCATACAGCAAGCTGGTAGGTACCCCTACCATACAGCAAGCTGGTAGGTACACCCCTACCATACAGCAAGCTGGTAGGTACACCCCTACCGTACAGCAAGCTGGTAGGTACACCCCTACCATACAGCAAACCAGTAGGTACAACCCTACCATACACCAAGCTGGTAGTACATCCCTACCATACAGCAAGCTGGTAGGTACATCCCTACCATACAGCAAGCCAGTAGGTACACCCCTACCATACAGCAAGCCAGTAGGTACACCCCTACCATACAGCAAGCTGGTAGTACATCCCTACCATAAAGCAAGCTGGTAGGTACATCCCTACCATACAGCAAGCTGGTAGGCACACCCCTAACATACAGCAAGCCAGTAGGTACACCCCTACCATACAGCAAGCTGGTAGGTACATCCCTACCATAAAGCAAGCTGGTAGGTACATCCCTACCATACAGCAAGCTGGTAGGTACACCCCTACCATACAGCAAGCCAGTAGGTACACCCCTACCATACACCAAGCTGGTAGTACATCCCTACCATACAGCAAGCTGGTAGGTACACCCCTACCATACAGCAAGCTGGTAGGTACACCCCTACCATAAAGCAAGCTAGTAGGTACATCCCTACCATATAGCAAGCTGGTAGGTACACCCCTACCATACAGCAAGCCAGTAGGTACACCTCTACCATACAGCAAGCCAGTAGGTACACCTCTACCATACAGCAAGCCAGTAGGTACACCTCTACCATACAGCAAGCCAGTAGGTACACCCCTACCATACAGCAAGCTGGTAGGTACACCCCTACCATAAAGCAAGCTGGTAGGTACATCCCTACCATACAGCAAGCTGGTAGGTACACCCCTACCATACAGCAAGCTGGTAGGTACACCTCTACCATAAAGCAAGCTGGTAGGTACACCCCTACCATAAAGCAAGCTGGTAGGTACACCTACAACCCTACCATACACCAAGCTAGTAGTACATCCCTACCATACAGCAAGCTGGTAGGTACACCCCTACCATAAAGCAAGCTGGTAGGTACATCCCTACCATACAGCAAGCTGGTAGGTACACCCCTACCATACAGCAAGCCAGTAGGTACACCCCTACCATACAGCAAGCTGGTAGGTACATCCCTACCATAAAGCAAGCTGGTAGGTTTTTGCAAGTGAAAAACCCCAACATACTTGTGTACCTGTGAAATGTGTCTTGCAGTAATTTAAAACAAAATTCTATAATTCCCACAGTTTAAGGGTATGTACTAGTTAGCCTCAGGCTCTTTAAACTAATTGGTAGAGCGGCAAAAATATTTGTTTGCTGCTCCATCCAATTTTCATCTTTAATAGTAAAGTTATCCTGATGTTCTGCAACTTAAAACAAATATAAGATCTACAATTATGTGTTTACCATGAGTCTAGGTTTACCCCTGATCACCAGGAAGGTATAGTACCACCTCTACCTACAGTATCCCTGTAGGTACTATACAAAAAATTAATCAGTGAGTACATCCCTACCATACAGCAAATTAATTGGTAGGTACATTTCTCTAGCATTAAGGGATAGCTATGACATTAGAGGAGATGCCGCTTAACTGATCTCACTTCAAAGTCCTAAGCCAAATATACCTACTTCCAGAAATTTAATTATCACATCACAGTACAGTAGTAACCATCCTGTTTACCACATTATTGCCTTAAACAGGAAGTGAGGTGCTATCTCAGCCAGTGTCATACCACTCTACAGAATGTATTTCTTATGCTATCTTCCATGAAATGCATGCTGTGTCCAGGTGCATTACCAGTCTGCTGGTTCCCCTATGCTGGATCCCTTGACTCATGCAAGACAACAAGCATATGGCTGCGGCATGCTAAGCATTGTAACTAACTATAAGAGCTCAGTAGTACCCTAATTACCTGTATTAGCATACACACATGACTGTCAACTGTGGAGCCGAACAAACTGCTGTAGTTGTGACTCAGAAATAAGATATGCTTGCTGTCACAATAGCATCTAAAAGGCTAACTGAAAGTACATGCCTACCACAGCCACATTATCTACATGATGTCAACCTGGGGTGAATGGTCTAGTTGTAGCTCAGTGGAGGTTGATGATAATGTTGTAGTAATACTCTGCTGCTCCCATACTTGATAAGTTCCAGTAGTATTAATATCAACTCAATAAAACTTTTCCAGCACTGCAAACAATTAGTGATACTGCTGCTCCTTAGCTACCACTGCTACCCTGCTATAGTATAGAATGATCTAGAACAATGCTGCTACATATGGTACCACTGCAAACCTGTTGTTGATACCTTCTAATACATACCACAATAACTAAACCCTATTGTTAGTTGTTTACTGACACCTTGCCTGCATAGTGTTTAACCAGTCCCATAGACTAATGTTGCTATGGCTACCTTCAAGTTAACACTGTTTATCAGGTAACACTGTTTAACCTTCAATTAAACTTGTACTCCACCCCAACTTTAGGCTTTGCTTGGAAAGGAAATATGGTTTATAGAAACTAAATTCATAGCAATGAATAATCTCTGATATTACTGCTATCACTTCGTTATGTCTCTGAAACGCTCATGGTGGCTCTAGCAAATCGTGATCGTGCACTTACAGGAAGAAGTATACTATATTCACCATGCATGGATACTATGCGCGATCTTCTAAGTGTAAGAAGTGCTGTTACAGCTTTCAGCCTTGACTAACGCTACAACAAAGCACAAAGGATTTCACACAATAGAATCCTGTAAATTTATTGTTATACGGTTTCTTTAACATACTGAACTGCTGCCAATAGTGAACGGTGAGAGAATTTAGAAAATTTCAAGGTATAGGGTGATTGGCAATCTGTGGAATACGGGCATATTAATAGGTCAGGGACACACGGAAGGACTCTGTAAGCATGGCTATATAGCTTTTAGCATGAAAAAGTGGATAACTCTTGCTGTACATGAGTGAAACAGAATAAGAATAATAATAATAATAATATGAACAAAACGACAAATTTCAGTTTTGTCCCAAATACACATACTGTTTCCTTTTCACTTGATACTTACTAGTAGACCAATACTCATTGCAAATAAACACCAGAGGATGGTTTTGAGTTGGAGGATACTTTCCAGGGTAGTTTTAGGTGTACGTTCTATTAGAGTTTTTGCAAAAAACATGGGTGAACCTTATTATGAACCCACTATCATGATTCATGATAGTTTGATGGGCAGTTTAGAAGCAATAGACTGAAGCTTTTAAATGTTCAGTGGTGATAGGGATAATTATGTAATTATAAACAACAAGAAAATTACAATTTTAAGGACAATGAGACTATGTATATATGTAACTGACAGCAGTGAAACTGGGTCACAATTGCTGACCTGGATAACAACCTGGGTCAGACACACATTTGACCTAGATTAATTAAAACTGAGACATGTACCAAGAGCTACATTTTGGGTGCTCCACTAACAGACAGTATAGCAGGTTTTTGTAGCAAGGAATTAATTTTAGCGTTTGGGGTCATTCATTAAAATTTACTTCATGAGAATTTTAGCACCATGATAATAATGTTGTCGCGTGATTTAGTCTAAGGTCACAGCTTCATCACTAAACACTCTGGAAAGATACGTTTGCCCAGCTAAAGCCAGGGATGCAGCTGTGAACGGTTATGCAAGTAGAAGTAAGAAGTGCGGATATTGAAAGGTGCACATGACCAACACTAACCAATAGCTCAAACTAAAAGTAATTGCTATTTAACCTGCAGGCCTATTAGCAAGGGTTCTGTTCTCTAGTAAATCTTTCTCCCAGCCCATTTACAGTGTATAGTTTAACAATGGCTACAGTACGACCCAGGATGTGAAGGACAGCAGACAAAGCAATGTAATGGTTGCACGTATGATACCACGCAGCATGAATTGCTCTGTTTTCATTCTACTATGTAGTTGAAACAAAACTGTTTTGCATTTGCTACAAGTATTACCACATCGGATTTTTGTGCGTATTTTAATCAAAAGCGATATTTAAATTTTAGCGTTGCCATTCAATCACTAAATTTTCTGCCACTAATTTTAAATTTCGCAGGAAATTTCAGATGCTACAATAACCCACTATACAGTACTACAGTAAGTTAAGTGAATGGGTAGCTATACAAGAACTAAACAGGTACAAGTTTTAAACAATCAGTCAGTAGGCGGGGTTCAAAATACATAGCTATGTACATTTACTGATAGCAAAACATTTTTGCTACCCTGTACTATAAATGGGTATTCTGTCATCCATACAAACTTCTATACATCTTAGTGATAAGTTAATGTGGCTCCATGTCTACAGACAATATGACACATTGTTGATAAGTGGGTGTGTCTCACAAAAAAGCTATCTTGCTGCAAGTCTACACTACAACTCATACAATAACTGTGTGCATAATCACATTGATTTGTACAGTGTACATAAAAATAATTGGTTACTGGATGTGGCTCCACATAAGCCTGCAGACAGCAATGACATAGATTCACCTACAGACTGTACTACACTAATAAATGGGCATGGCTCCACACAGTCCTATAGACAATGACACAAAATTTTTGTACGTGGGTACAGCTCACAAAAAAAGCTGAGACTAGACTATGATGCATTAATTAATATACTTCCTCATTGCTAAACTAATTAATTCATTTTCAATCCAAATCATACTATAAAGCAGGACAGACCCACATGACCCAGACAAAACATGACCAGGGTGATGTAGTTTCAACACTGATAGATGACACTGTTGTAAAACTGCAATTCAATTGTTATAACTTGCTGACATAGGGATGTAAAATCAAGTTCGACAGACCCAGCACTTGCCAGACCAAAATGGCCACATTATGACAAATATACTCTAGTAGAGCAGTCATACACTCTAATATAACAGTCAGTTATTCTTTCTAGTGTATTAACCACACAGTATATTAACAAAAGAAGTTAACAATGATGAAAGGTCACTCACTGTATTTTTTGTTAAAAGTTATAGTTACTGTACGTACATGACTAATCTGAGATTGCTTTCTACTCACTTGCATTGTTTTATTAAATGATAAATATAATTTTATCATCAAGACATTTTAGTCACCATTATGTCAACAGACAAATATTTACTGTAGATTTATCAAGCATTTTGGAAAATTATTTTCAAGGATACACAAAACTTTAGTAAATAAAGTATATGTGCTAGCTTATCAAAGAAACAAAAACAACAAAATAGTATACTGTAATTTTTGCCCTTAAGGTGGCTCAGAGCAATTTTCATAAGAGTTCAACATGGTTGTGTAAGCTATCACTGAGGCTTAAATATAATCATTGCTGTGGTTAACCACCAGATCCTGTCAAATATAGACAAGTGTAAATGAATAAACACACTATTATTAAACTACTCGCTACTTTTTCAATACAGGTCAAATTTTTAGTGGACAAGCAGTATTAGATACGTATGATGCAATTGTGCAGAAGCTGATATTTTATATAAACTCACCTCTGCCTGGTAATGGCAAATTTAAATATGAAAACATTTTAAATCTTATGTGACTTGGATGGAATTAATGTGTTACCTAATAAGAAAAGTAGCTTTGCACAATGAGGTAAATAGCAAATCTAGCACCATTGTGTCAAGAGTGAAGGAAGAAGAGTTCACTATGAAGGACTAAATTTGTAACTAACGCTACATGCATCCCAGAGAGTACCTGTTCATTGTAAAGGATAGAGAACAATAGATTTCTGTTAATACAAGGTGCTTCAGGTGATAGCTTGCTTGTTTTAGGCCCTCCAAATTTCATGGAGAAACCATATGGAAATTGTTCCAGCCACCTTAAAATTAATAGTCGTAGGCTGTTGAAAATATGTTGTACGTTATACATTGTCTTTACTATCAACTCTTACCGGAGGTTTTAGGAGTCCCATACATTGCAAGTTTCAAAATACACTAATGTCTGTTGTAACAATATCAATGTAACATTACATCATGTACAGATACTGGTGTACTAATTTTAAGAACTATATTTTAAGTGAGATCATTGTGTAATTGAACATAATATGTATAATACTTACCCAGTCAACAACATTAAAATCATATCCTCTTTGCTTCAATGTTTTTAGTTTCTCTAGGTCTCCACGATTAGCTGCACTTATCACATCATTCTATAATAGTAATAATCACATATACTAATTGAGGACAGTGACCATTACAGCTAGACACATAATGGAGTACTAAAAAGGCACTTGAATACAACTATGAAGATTAAAAAGCATAATTATACAAAAGTTGTGCCAGCCTATGGTACTGCTCAAACATAATGTTGCACTCGCTCACACCGCTAGATTGCGTGCGATTAAAAAACTCATTAATTAAAGAGCGCAGCACCTGTTTCCTTCGCGAGTATTCATCCCATAAGAAATGGGATGAATACTCACAAAAGTAATGGGTACCACACCCTTTAATTAGTGAGTTTTTGAATCGAGCGGTGCGAGCAAGTGCAACGTTATGTTTGAGCGGTACTGTACCTGTATTGCAGTTAGCAAATAACCTGTACTCACTATTAGTAACTTTTACTTGTGGTATATGTATCTTTAAGCTAAACAGCAGTTACATATGGATATTTGAAATGTTACTATAAACATAGTGTAGACTCCAAAAAGTTCATCATCTTAGGAAGGTACGAACTCTGGACTGGACTACTGGAATGGACTATTGGAATGGACTACTGGACTGGTGTATGATTATTGGTTTCTGGTAGTATTTTTCAATACTTTCATTAGACACATTGGCTGTTATACTCTCTTCAACACACTTTTAGTCTTAACTGCTTGAATGTGAGTGTGACATGTCCCAAGATTATTACACTAGCTATGGTACTGGTGATAAATTATAATTGATTTCCCTATTGTTATTTCTTTGAAATGTCTCCTTGGTGCTTTCTCTAGCAAATTATACTATTTTACAGATCAGAATTATACACATGTATGATGATACTAAGCCAATGTGTGCATAAACACAGTAGTGGTACAACACATAATACATGTAATAGTTGTAACACTGGCGCATGAGGGCGTTGCCTGGTATGTATGCCTGACAGCCCAAGGTCTGAGGGCATACATATCAGACAAAAGCCCCAATACAAGTGCAACCACTGATGTATTATATATGCATCCATGAAAGATTCAATTATGGGTCAGTACATGTGCATCATTTCAACATTTAGTCCTCTAAAATTTATTACACTGTGTCTTCGTGCAAATCTAGTAGTAGCTATCTCTCTTCAATACTGCTTCAAACATGGGCATTAAAATTGACTATTAATACACATTCAAATTTGAAACAGGGTATGCTATGTATATATACAAGTAGTCTGCAATAGGATGCTTTGGTGGAGAATGTACCAAGTGGGCATTTCTTTTTCACAAATACAGCAACAAACACAACCATGTACCCAGGAATGTAAAACAATGAAATTAAGAATCAAAAAATACCAGTCCAGTAGTCCAGTCCAGTGTTTGTACCTTCCCCATGACCTCAAAACCTCTCCAAGTGATGGTTGTATACAATCACTGGAGTGGACTAGTGGACTGGAATGGTGGACTGGACTAATGGACTGGACTAGTGGACTCAGGTATTTCCCTTTTTTACCAAATATTTGGGCAACAGGTCATAAGTATGCTAGTCTCATGTAGTTAAACTACACATAAAGAAACCCACACAAGAAAAGTGTGATCATGCCAGACTTGCCAACATTACCAGCTGCAGCTATGTTTCAGCTATGGAATAGCAAGACAGTTAACTATTAGCACTTAATTTAGCTGACTTGATGACTGTAACATGTATTTAGGATTAGGGTTGGGCGATATACCGGTATGAATTGAAAAAACCGTTATTGCAATATTATAGTGGGAATACAGCTGCAACTACACACTTACACCTATTAATTGTACTTGTCAATTAGTATATTTTTAGTATTACAGCCTCCTTGTACTAGCAAACAAGCCTAACCCATGCACTACAACATGAAATGACGCACTAATTATTAGAATACACCCAAGGCGAGGCAAGTGTACTGGATACAGCACTTCTGTGATTGTGGGATAAAAATTCTGACAGTAAGCCTTAGTAAATTATCTGCTAGCTATATACATAGATAGAAACTAGCTATCTTTCTCTCAAAATTTATATGCACTCCATGCTCTATAAGTTTTTCCAAACTCCTAGCTAGCTGGTAAGCAAAGTTCACCCATGCATTATACTGTGTAAAGAGTTATGAGTGTAGCTACTTGCTATAGTTCATTTCAATACCGTGATATTGGCAATAATCGTGATAATAAGCTCCACAATAACCGTGGGAGGAAATTTTCAATATCGCCCAACCCTATTTAGGATGCATGGTTACTATGACACTACACACACATGTACTGTATGGTTTGTACTTCATGATCCCTGTATTAACAGGCTTTAAGCCATCTCACAGGTCTCTAGTGATAGCATTCACTGAATAGAACAGAATGATTAGACGAGTGGCAGTCTTACAATAGAGATCATGCCAAAAGAAAGAATTGCAAAAATGAACAGGTAGTTCATTCATCTACATTCACTGTAGCAATAGGTACAACCAGTTGCCCAAATGTGTCCTAAAAAGGAAAAAAAAATGAGTCCAATAGTCCAGTCCAATACAAGCTGCTGTGGTGGAAGCAATTGACTGCCCTTTCCACCAAAAAAAACTTGTTCTATATGGTAGTGCCACACCAAGGTATGTTCTGTTCCTCTAGCCTCTGTACACATCTTCTGGTTCAATGATACATGGCTTTTTAGAACCGCTTTGGTCATTAGAATTCAACAGAGTCACACCTTTCTTTTATTGCAACTTTATTCAGTGTCATTGTATCATCGCATTTCTGTTCTTGTGACTCAGTACAGTAGTGAAACTAATGTATTTTCTGGTGGTTGAACGTAGTGAATTAGACAGAAAGTAAGCTCCAACAAGAATACATAATGTGTTACGTCACGCGAGCAGGGGGGTGTATAAGGTAGGTACAGTGTGCTTTAATTCATTCTACACCACGTGTTTAGTGCAGGTTGGCTCCCATCCCCCTCCCTATTTTCCTTAGCTGTGTTCTAGATGAGACAGATGGCAATGAAGCAGATTAGCAATTTGGACTTTACATAATTCACTGTCACATTACCCAATGTCACAATTTGCATACATGGAAGAGTGGAGCTATTTTGGGTTTTTCCCTGATGGTCATTAAAAAATGCTATCAGGTTTTTCCTAGGGCTGCTTGGGCTGAACAGTTCTGAATTATTTTGTTAAGTTTATTATTATTATGCTAGCCCCCACTCTGCCACCCAAGCATTCATGTAAATTGTCAATTATGATAGTAATGTAGTGTATGGTGATGTGTTTTTGCTTCTGTGTATGGTTACAAAGTCATTATCAGTAGCCAACCGCTGTGGTGGCACAACCCCATTGGGTGAGAGAGTATATGCATGTGTACTGAGGTGTATGGTGTAGTCAGGGTATGATGTGGGAGTTTGTCTTTCAAGCCTTATTCTAATGCTTAGGTAGTTAAATAAAGCATAAGATGGTGACAAGCTTTGTTCACAGGCTCTAATCCTTTCTCGCAAAATCTCCAGAACTCCATCAATGGCCAAAAAACTTAGTATGCCATGCAAATATGGAAACCACACTGGCGTGTGACACCATTTCCAATAGTCGTATATCTGTAGGGGAGTTAGTAAAACGTGGAATATGGAATAACGGAATTGCGGAATAACGAAATAAGCAGAAATTATTTTTGCAGATATACAAATAGTCAAATGCTCTATAGCAATCATACTTTATTTACACCTTGCAACAGCTCTGCATGGTATGCCACGGCAATGGATAAACAGCAACTGAGCGAGTCAACATGGAACTATTAGAAGATAAAGGTAAGTGGTAGTAAACAAATTATGACAATGCAAATGGGACAAATCAAAACAAACACAAATTTGTTCATTTGTAATGGAAGTACTGTAAGAATGTGTGACCTATTTCTGGCCTTGTTAGAATTTATTATGCTATTATAGCAAAATTCCAATAATAAAGTCCTCGTCTACCACTACTGCGATTTTCATCAGATGTAGCTCATCAGTACATATGTACTATATACAAGCAGAAGGAAAAGTTGAAATATTAAGTTAGATTAGTGATCAATTAATAAAAAGTAGTGAAACAAGGGAATGGTGACATAAGAGAGGTTGTCTACACCTTCAGATATATGTACTAATGTAAATTTAATCCCTATACTTCATTCTGACTGAATTAGTGATTAAATGAACATTAGTACACATTTGCAGGTATATAGGCGACCTCTCTTCAGTGTGTGAAATAACTTTTCAGAAAGGTCCTGTCATACTGTCAGGGCATTGCAAAATTTGAGTGGACATCAAGCAATTTGACCGGGCATTTTAACTTTTATTGTTTCTCCTTTCCTGTGATTCTAACACTAGGAATGTTTGTGTCAAACATTGGGGCCACCAATGTACTGTAGAGCTGATTACTTATCAACCACTCACTGATACTGATAGTACAGCATTTTAAAGGGTAGCTACTGGCCACATGAAAGGGTTTCTATAGAACCAATTGGGTCTTTGTAGGAAAGGAGTTATAAGGACTTCAGTCAAGGCCTTCTACTTGCCTTGGAATGATATAGCTATATGGTCAACTTTGCTTATGCTGTCATGGCTTAGAATATATAGTGGCTCTATCCCCAATATGAACAGATTCACTGATGACTTGATCATTCTAGCTAAAAACTGGTTGTGCAGATGATCATGAATACCACAAGTATAAGTTATAAATACATTTTACTACTACAGTACAGGTGACTGATACAAGTAGGCTGGCACAACACAGTAGACTGTTAACCTCAGAGGTTAACTTGGGCATGACTTTGTGGTCAGTACAAACCAAAAACACATAACTTAATTATGTCAATACCATCCTCCTCCTAGCCAAATGCTAACACTGTAAACTTTGAAATGATAGTATTTCTGGACAAATTCAATTATGGCCTGGCACCTTGTGTAATTGACCAGAAATTGTCTGGTGTTCAGATGTTACTTTGCTCACTGCTTCTGTTTTATTACTTAGCTTTTTGATTCCTAATCCAACTTAAAATTTCTATTTTTCCTTCTATTGTTATGTAGTTATCACTAATAACCTATGAATACTGTATCAAAAGAAAGGTAAGCCATAAAATTAATTTTGCATCTGAGCATGTGCCTCTGTAATCAATTACTGCAAAATGCAATGCCAATTTTGTTTCGTCTTCAGTTAACTTCCGCCTGTTACACAGCAATACAAATGAGGAACACAACAAGAAGTGTCTCAGCAACCATTACAGAAAATAAGAGACAATGAGCGATAAGCGTAATAGCTACCATCACAGCCACAGGGAAGCCATAATGCACTATTATTACTTGACACCTTCAGTTGTCAGCGAAGAGAACTGGGACACAAAGGAGGACTAAGGTAAGTACATGATGTGTGCATTGTATGTACTGCAGTTGGCAAAAGGCATGTATTGTGACAAAGTGATCCATGTCAAAACAGTAAGCCTGTAGCCTTATGTGTTATTGAGTTATTCTTGGGTGAAAACATCAGTTAGTTTAGTTTGTGTTAAATAAAAATTTTATAGAAACTTGTAGGAAATATTTGGAGTTACTCTGAAGGCATTTTTGGGCTTGGTTATGTTTAAACAATACTATCAGGCTGTTTTGGGGGGTGATTTTGAATGGTAAGAAAGCACAAAGATCCATGATACAGCAATGTATATGATTATGTTACAAGATTTTACAATAGATTGGAATGATTTATCTAGTGAATTGATTGAAAGTAACACTCTACCCCTGTTTAAATCCAAGCTGCAAGCAATAATTAACTCGATTCGTGATTGACTTTTATAGCAAATATCTTTGTATAGATAGGTATATGATTGTAATGTCTTCTTTTGGGCTGGTCCCCTGGACGTATCACACACCATCTGTCTATCTCTCCATTAAACAAAAAAAATTTTAAAAAAAAGAATTTTCTAAGAAAAAAGAATTTAAAAGCTAAAGTACTAACTTTTATGTAGTACACCATGAGGAAATTTTGCTTTTAGGGTGTATTTTTTAAAACTGCCAATCCACTGAAATCAATACTGCATGTAACCACCCATGCATGCATGTATGCATGGCAGTGTGGAGGACAGGAATTTATTTAAGTGGCCTAGACAGTCCACAGCCAGTAAATATAAAGTATAACATATAGCAATAACACTACATACACTATTAACATCAAGTATATACAAGATACAACAGAGGAGGCTAAGGTACTAACAGTGTGTATACATATGAAGAAGTTTGCCGGCTACAAGCAACAGACATCATTGTGCTTAAATCAATGAAACACTGTAATTTTCATAAACTAACCTGCAGAACTAATTCACATTGTCTCTGTTTCATTGTAACACTAATATAGTATAGGTTAATGGATGTAAAGACGCCAAAATTGCAAACCCACCATTCAATTCGTAGCAAAACGACACACTTTAAACTTCACCGCTATTTCTAACCGGAATCTGAGGCATCTAACATGTGTCACAAGTAATTATGCCTTTTATCACATGTGGGAAATTAAATGGGGAAATTTTCTACACTTGGTCACTTATAATTAGGCCATTTGACGTGCCAAAATTTTCATGAATTGAACTTCTTTTGACATCATTGTACTTGCAGAGAGTTGCTCTACATTTATCACACCCAGAAAGTTACTAAAAAAAGGCCGGCTGTGGGCGCGCGCCTGGTTTACTGAAATTGTTTTTGTAAAAGTATGTGTGTGTGTATGTGTGTGTGTGTACCTACCTACCTACCTATCTACCTATGTTTGTCTGTACGCACCCACGTGAGCAAAATCGTTAAATGGAAAAGTAGCTTTTACGTAAGAAGTAAAGTTAAACGAAGTCTGTATTAAACTTCCGCATAGGTAAACTTTGCTCTGAGGTGGTTTCTTTTCGGCGGTCCGAAATATGGGTGTGGCGACTCTCGTCAGACTTTGTGAATTACCTTCCCTTCAGGTTTTACAGGTATTTTAATAACTGAAAAACAACTGTGCAGGCCTTGTACACTACCAGGAATAGCCTATCCCTTTGAGTTGGAAAGGGAGCGTATCCCCTACATACGCGAACAAAAATGAAAGCAGCTTTGAGGCTTTGTCAAGAGAATTTGTGGAAAAAACACGATAGTCAAACTATAAAACAGTTTAGAAGATATTTCTGTGTGTAAGGTGTTGGTAAAAGCTGTTTGTTTAAAAAGTGCTTCCTTAGCAGCGCATAGCAACATAATTGAAGAACTACAAAAATTCGTGAATTACAAAATACAAGAATTACAATAAATTAATTATGTATTATTGCACAACCAAAAACCTATAATACATGTAGTTGGTTAATAACTTAATTTCAGATGAGTTAGCTAGCTGAATGGCGCTTGGTTTTCAGAAGTAGCACTACATCAACTTGTTTAATCAACATGCCTATTCCGGCTGGCATGAACAAAAGTATAGTAAATGTTTGCAAACTTCTTGATATGAATCTTGTGTACTACCCCAATGAGTGAGAAGGGAGGATAGCTACTCCTAGTCTTGTGCAGACTACTTTTTTACACGCAATTGTGTTAGTGAGAAAAGGTGTTAACAGTTTAGTGATTTTCTTTCCCCCACCCAAATACAAAAAGCAGTCTGGGTACGGGAATCAGTTCCCTACCCTTGCCTGGCTAATAAAAAAACCCCAGAACAGTACACAGAATGGGATATTATATAACAACACGCGTGTTTAAATTGTACTTACAGAAACAACTGTCTTCAAGCGAGCTCGTGGTGGCCGAGAATCGTCCATTAGGTTGATATACCGCTGTGCCATTTTAACCACGTGATGCTAGTGGGAAGAACTATTTACATGGTAAGCAGAGGAGATTGGACGCGCTCTAAGCACCACATAAATATATTGCCCTTAATTGCATTCTTTTCTTTGGTATTTCACGTGACCCTCAATAGTCATAGTACAAATTTGAAAAACGATGGGGTTGACTGGGGTTGATTAGATATTCGGATGGTGCTTCACGTAAGCTTCAAGGTGATGTACTTTGTTTTTTAAAAGCGCTTGGTGATTGGGGTGAAATTAATAAGTTGCGGTTTGGTGTGTAGAACTTCTCCAGAATTGTCACGTACGTATTCTATAATCAGAACAATGATACTTTATCGAATTAAACTGAGATCGATGTATAAACCTCTTCTATAAAACGAGTTTCGCTTAATTTGTTTTAGGGG
The DNA here is from genome assembly GCF_963678975.1 of Dysidea avara. Lineage (NCBI taxonomy): Eukaryota > Metazoa > Porifera > Demospongiae > Dictyoceratida > Dysideidae > Dysidea > Dysidea avara. The sequence continues at coordinate 11,420,520 of NC_089272.1, forward strand.
CGCTTAAATCGCGTCCAACCTCCTCTGCATGGTAATTGTAATTTTAATTTTTAAGCAGGGAGTCCACTCTGTAAAACTGATTTTCAGTGGAGCCCTGAACAAACATACAATAGACACATACAATAACTAATAATATACAAAAAACAAACATACATACATACACAACTAAGGATAGCTACATAGACAAAATTACACAGGAATTAAGATAATAATTACGAAATGACGACAAAGTGGCAGCCCCAGTAACAGTGGACTTAAGGTTGTTCCATAAAACAGTTCCTCGGTAGAAAAAAGTTCGTAAGGATCGATTGTGGTATTACAAGGCCATGACAAGGCAAACAATTGAGCGACAACCCAGATGCACTCAAGCATGCTCAAGGGAATGAGCAAAGTTTACGTATGTGCCCCTGAGGCGTGGAAGACGATCGGCGTGTTAGTGGAAACTCTTAATTTAATTGGTAATTGACACAGTTACTAAGGCCAATGAAACTTGATTAGCAGTTTCGCGTCATCGCCCGCATGCTTTTGTTACACCCGCATGGAATTTCATTATTGGTATTTCAGATCGAAATACTCTAATAGAACAGTCACTTTTACTCTAATAGAGTAATCAGTTATACTCTAATGGAAAAATCACTTGTTATAGATTAGTAACATACTTTAGCTATTTAATGCAAGAGTAATCAGTGTAGATCTCACTGTTTTTTGGCAGAAATCTTCATGTTTGGATGTGTGTTGTGCTTTTGGAAAAATAATGAATAATAACCGCCCGCCCGCATCAAATTTTCAAAAATCTGAGCGAGAAACTGGTAATCAAGTTTCATTGGCCTAAGTAATTATATAAGGCCAGACTGTATACAATCGTAAAGCATGAGGGATGTGTTATTAGCGGATTAGACTAGATCTCGCATATAAAAAGAAACTACCAGTGTGTCAAATATACTGTAAGTGTAAATAATTTCATACCCGTTTTTATGCTAGTCCCAGCGCCTAAGTCATAAAACATAAAAGCACCAAATTTCTTATGTGGTTTGTAGCACGTGTACTTTTTTATTTTATCCACCAGCCCTAATGATACTCCCTTCCACCCACACGCCTATGGAAAGCAATCTAGAAGAAAAATAAATGGAAGGGAAAAATTCAAGAATTTACCTACAGAAAAGACACCTAAAAACTACAGAATCCCAGGAAATGTTAGTGAACTGGTGAATTCCCCTCTACAATGGCGAGATCTATTGCCAGGGGCACAGCAGGGCACTTAAGAGTGTGATTGAGAACCCTGGATGCATGTGATGGAGAAACGAAGCAAGACAAACTGCAACAGAGCCAGCCCATCACCACTGAATATGGGGAACTCCACTTCTCACTGAGTAAATGAGCCAAATATTTATACGTGGTAGTGGCTGCTTTCCCCCATTCCACCAGAGGAAGAAAAAACTAATGGGGTAAAACTGCCATGCTCTACTTTGCATATGCACTCCTCATAAGCAGGATGCTTCTCGGCCTCATGCCTACAAAAAGTGGTAGTCAAGGTGGTAGACTGATTGGAAGCTGCAAAAGAATTTAAAAATGCTAACATCAAAAAAGTGTGATGATGTACTGTAAGTACCTCCAAAAACCTGATACTCTGATGTCCACTTTAAAGTTTTACATTTCCATTACACAGTCACAGCTCTGTTGTGTCATGTACACAAGGGATCATCCTGATGTGTGTTGTTGCTTTATTGAAGACACATAACAAAAGTTATTGAGTGACTGGTTACAGATAGAATTTATTAAAATCTTTCTGTATACATAAATCAAGCAATTATCCTTACAATGTTGATCAAATTGCAAAGACAACTTGTTGCTTGGTACATTGATGCTGATATTCCAATGATTTTATGACCAATTAAAACTTCATTACTCAATAACTTTGCTATAAACCTTCAATAAAGAAATGATACACATCAGGATGATCCTTGTACACAGGGGCAGTGGAGCAGGCCAAAGAGTGAGGGGGCCAGGCCAGCTGTAAGGTGAAGACCAAAAAAAAGAAGGTAACTACATGCTGGCAATATAGCTGCCTCCACCAATAGTGCAGTACATAAGCCCTTAAAATTGACATAATCGTTCACTTTTTGGTAAAAGCACCATTTTTTTACAGGGTATATGGAGCGTGCACTAAGTGTTTTAAGAAGGGGAGGCACGTAAAAAGTCCTCAGGAACACCCCTTTTTGCACCCTGACAAGAAAACCATTTGCTACTATTAAAAATCAATCATGTTTCTATCAAGTTAACTGCTGGGCCTAGTATCATAGTAGTACAAAGTATACAGCTGGAACATAATAGCCTATTAGTAATCTATAAAAAATATATATATAGTTTTCTCACCTAGACAGTAACAAAATCACTAAAATTTCCATTTGCAGGGATTCTGTTAAAGTTTTGGACCTTCAATGCTGACGATTGTGTAGTACTATGTACAAGGATCATCCTGATGTGTATCGTTTCTTTATTAAAGGGGTATAACAAAAGTTATTTAATGCTAAAGTCACAGGTGGATATCTCAACAGAAAACCGTGAACTACAGCAGTTCAATTATCAAGCACAGAGCTTGAACAAAAGGTCCCTTGTCCTTATACTGGGCATCATATGAAAGGTAATTAAATTTCTAGTTTAATGAAGGCAGTTCGAAGTTGTTTCAACATCTTGTTCTCAAGTTACAGCACTTTCAATTCAGTGTAATATAGCATAAGCAAGAAAAGCACACAAATGAGTATTAAGGTATTTCTTAGTGCTGTGATAATGCTCAAAATAAGCATAAAGGAGTTGAGTTCCAATGAAGTGAGATTTTGAGCACTAAGAAGTACCTTATGACACATCCTTGTGCTTTTCTTGCTTATACTATATTACACTGAATTGAAAGCGCTGTAACTTGAGAACAAGATGTTGAAACAACTTGCAACTGCCTTCATTAAACTAGAAATTTAATTATCTTTCATATGGTGCCCAGTATAAGAACAAGGGACCTTTTGTTCAAGCTCTGTGTTTGATAATTGAACTGCTGTAGTTCATGGTTTTCTGTTGAGATATCCACCTGTGACTTTAGCATTAAATAACTTTTGTTATACCCCTCTAATAAAGAAACGATACACATCAGGATGATCCTTGTACATAGTACTACACAATCGTCAGCATTGAAGGTCCAAAACTTTAACAGAATCCCTGCAAATGGAAATTTTAGTGATTTTGTTTACTGCCTAGGTGAGAAAACTATTTGTTTTTTATAGATTACTAATAGGCTATTATGTTCCAGCTGTATACTTTGTACTACTATGATACTAGGCCCAGCAGTTAACTTGATAGAAACATGATTGATTTTTAATAGTAACAAATAGTTTTTCTTGTCAGGGTGCAAAAAAGGGTGTTCCTGAGGACTTTTTACGTGCCTCCCCTTCTTAAAACATTTAGTGCACGCTCCATATACTCTGTAAAAAAATTAGTGCTTTCATCAAAAAGTGAACGAATATTTGGCTTAGGCGCTGGACTACAACTGTATCTCCTTACTTATAACTGCACATTCGTAGCAAAGTAGCTTGCTAGACTGCTTCTCTGAATACTGTGACTGCTTTACTAGAGTATCAAGATCCTGACTGTTCTTGTTCTATTAGAGTATCTCGATCTTGTCTTTCAAACATTGTCCCTTAAAAGGGGGGGGGGGGGGCTTGGCTCCCCTAACTGTACCAGCTGCTTGTCAGACTGAGAAAATAGTTTGTTTTGTATGGCTTTTAACAGGCCATTTGTTGCAGCTGCAGGCTTTGTACTGGTCTAACACTAAATCAACTAATAGGATATTGTTTTTCATGTAAACAAATAGTTTTATTAGCAAGGTCCAAAAAACAGGGTTCCAAGGGACTTTTACATGCCTCCTATTTCTAAAATCATATAGTACACGTCATAAGAAATTTGATGCTTTTATCAAAAAGTTTACAATTATCTCAACTAGATGGTCGGAGGTATTTTATATACAATTTTTATAAAAACATGTAAATATTGCTGGTGCAGTTAACTCCAATGTTGTTGTAGTACATTATTATGGATAGGGCTTGACCATTCCTACCGTACGTACCTTGTTAGAAAGTCTTCTCTATGTTCTAATAGCTTATAATGGTGAAGTTTGTGGTGTAATGTTTTTACAGCATCATTTGTATTGGCAATTTTACGTAACCCATATTTAATAGTTTCCTAGTGACTTCACTCAAGTGATTTCCTTATTTTTACAATTGACATATCTGTCCTTTATTTGTTTTGTTTTCGTATTCAGTGAGTTGTTCCTATGCCTTGCTATTTCAGACAAGTTTAAGAAAAAATTAGGAATTTTAAATTAGAGTAGGGACAGTGTATAGTGCTGCAATAAAAAGTACTGAAACAAGCTGGATCAGAGTAGTACGTAATGTCCAAATACTGTAAAACAATAAGAAGTGAATATCCCTGAGTGTAGCACAGTAGGGATATTCACTTCTGATTGTTTTCAGTATTTGGACATTATGTACTACTCTGATCCAGCTTGTTTCAGTACTTTTTATTGCAGCATTATACACTGTCCCTACTCTAATTCAAAATTCCTAGTTTTTCTTATACTTGTTTGCGAACTTTTTTTGCAAACTCATGACCACTTAGTAGCCTGCTTTTCACACAATATTATATAGAGTTAATCACAGCACTATATACTAGTACATTATGACTCATACAATAACAACTGGTTAGTGGGCATGGCTCTAATCTAAAATAAGCCTGCAGACAGATGTGGATTCGTGCATACCTACAGACTGATAAATGGACGTGGCTACCATATACTTACAGTTATTTACATAAGTGGGTGTGGCTCATGAAAGGAGCAGGGCTATGGTATGATGTGCTACTACACGTCCACATCGTTACACTAATTAATTTAGTATGTGATCCAACCTAATCTGTAAAGCAGGACTTGGATGATCCAACTCAGTTTAAATGCTGTTACTATATTTATTGACTTACACATGGCTAGTTCACCGCAAGTTGATTGATATCAACTACCAATTTTGTAAACGATCAAGCCACACATGTTCAAATACTGTGGTGCAACGCTAAACTAACCAAGTGTATTCGAATAGTTTGATACGCTTATAGATGGAAGCCCTACTGTAGTCTATTAACACTATCAGTGGTAGAACCTTGATTGATGGCCATGGTAAAGAAGGATAAAAGATAAGACAATACCGCAAGCATTGTATGTTTATCAATATACCAAAGGTTTTTTCTTCATCAAATTAGAAACATTTCTGTTAAAAAATTAGGGCTGTAGCTATAACCAGTTTTCTGCTACACTTGATGAACGCATCAGGCAGGCAGACATTAGAAAATTCTGTTGAATATGTTTTTTTTAAATTTCTGGAGCAACTTGACAGAAACACTTCGCGTCGATCTGAAGACACTTTTGGGCTTGATTATACCCAACCAATACTGTCATGTTGTTGTGAGGAAAAATCAAGGTAGGTTTTTGGGTTATATTATCATGGGCCATGCCCACACCTTCAAAGTTTAATCAGTCCATTTCATGATCTACTGTAAGGCAGAAAATAAAGGACACTGGGCTAAAATAACTTTGCAAATATTAATGGTGGAAAGATCCCACATTCACTGCATTACTCACCATAAACTCCACAATAAAAATGCCTTTCATCACACCACTTAGAAAACAGCCTTCTTCATCAAATGTCCGCCATGGCTGTACACTACTTCATTAAACAAGGAACATCTTCCCCACGCTTGGTGCTATGGCCTTAGACTTAGCACCATTAGAATCCTCATGAATCTAGTAGTATACAACAGATCGCATGGTCTTAATATAATGGATGCTCATATCGTTAAAGCACCATCATGTTCAGCAAAGACGATGTCTGTTGTTCATCACTTTATATCAAAAGTACTCTTTAGTGTTATAGCACATGAAATTAGGTTTCATTTCATCCATCAGATTATCCTGTTGTATATGTACGCACTTTTATTTCATGTTCAAAATTAATTCCGTATTTAAAGGGATAAATAATTACATTATTTGCTTGACATACAGAGTAGTCAAGTCAATTCAAAGAGGTGGTAGCATGTCACACACAAACAATGTTACTCCAGATGATACCACTATGGTATACTACTGTGAGTCATCACTTCCTAATATGGACAACAATTCATTCACACAATCACATGACTGCTATGGTGTGATGTTCAGACTTCACACCTCAGTGACAAGTGACCACTAGTAGATCATAGTGTATGTAAGAATGAATTCATTAGACACACAAAGATATCTTGTAAACAACCACCAGAGGGCATTGATATGAGCAAACACAAGTGTAATATTATGTACCTTTTAATATGGAAATGACAGATGATGTGTTTGTACATTAAGACTTGTCTTATTTATGTGATGCTAACATTTTGAAAGTGATAAGATTTTGAAACTACCACAAAAACGTTTGATACACCATGCTACTAGTTTACTACAAGCATCTCTTTCTGGATGGAGTGAAAACTATTTAATCCCTACCAGTCACCCTATACCCAATAGTGTTTATTAGTCAAATTGATAAGGGAACTCCCCCTTTGCTTAACACTGATACTACAACATAATCTGACATGTGTACAAGTGTAAATAACAACTTATTCCATGGTCCATACATGTAACTTATCTACCAAAAGTAACTTCATAGCTACCAAGACAAGTCATGATTATTTGTCATCTGTTGTTTTTGTGTGTTAATCTAATCTGGTCTAGAGAGGTTTATTTAATTGAGTATGTGTGAGTTGTGTACAGTAGAATTTTCCTTTGAAGTGTATAGTGTGAACATGTTACATGTACGTATGTGTGTACTATTTCAATGTTTAGTGTGGTTGTGACTTCATTTCAGATGACAAGACATTCACCTCATTAACTGGAACAAGTTTTCTGAACTTGATATCACTACTAACACCTCACTTAAGGTCAGAACCAACACTGTATCTGCCAGGTGATCAAAAGGCCCCAGGTTCAATTCCATTTATGCCACTTTGGTGTTGCCTTGAGCAAGCGTCTACCCAACTGTTAGTGGGGACCTGGTGGCCTGGTGTCATTTGGGAAAGCAGCCCACCCAGCTGTAACATCAATGGGTACCTGCTATTAACTGGGGAAGCAAATGCCCAACTGTCATTGTCTCGCTTAGCAGTGTTGAGGTCATTGTGGAACTTTGGGTTCCGCAACCTCTCTCCATGAAACCTGGACAGTCCTCCTGCTGGTTATTAGCCCTGTCCAGGAGGATTTTCCTGCACAAGGCTCAAGTGCCTAAGCACAGGCATCCCAGTGTTGGTTTCACTGAGTGGAAATTAGGATGGGCAATGTATCAATTTAACAGTATTATATAGCAGAACTTGTTAGCAAGAGTGGAGCAAAGAGCGTAGCATGGGATTACTAATAAGGTACTAATGGGATATGAGAGTGCTTTTTGTTACCTCTGTCTAAAAAGTTTGTTGGCTCTCTCTAAAAAGTTTGGTGGCTAATGCCTCCAATTTGTTTTCCCACTCGAGGAGTAAGCACTGCATAGTCTACAATGAGGTTATTGATGCAATGGACACTGATACATATTTAGTGGGTATTTAGTAACACTACAATATTTATTATTAAAATACTGTGGTATGATATTGATCAATACTGCCCACACCTATGTACTGGCAATAGCTGTGCTTTGTATGACTGCCATAGACTTTGCCTTCTTTGCTTTGTGTGTGTACATATGCATGCACACTGTGTGTGTGTGTGTGTGTGTGTGTGTGTGTGTGTGTGTGTGTGTGTGTGTGTGTGTGTGTGTGTGTGTGTGTGTGTGTGTGTGTGTGTGTGTGTGCATGCACACGTTTGTGTGTGTGTGTGCATGCACACGTTTGTGTGTGTGTGCACGCATGCTTTCCTGTAATCTTCACAAGTCAGACATGATTAAGTCAGACAACAACTACACATTTTATGTTTTTAAATTGTCCGTATAATTTAGATTCTTCAACGGCTTCCCATTTAAGTTGTCGTTATGCTTGAGTATTTCCCAATTATGTTCCAGAATTTTTTTGGTCTTTACTGCTATTACAACAAGTAATAGAAGTAGACAATTTATTCCATTGTTTTGGCTTTCTATCAGGGTATTTTAAGGAATGCATTTTATGCAAAAAAAATTATGTAGATAGACCGGCATTGAAACTAGGTCAGGTCAACTGGATCATATTTTGTCCTGGTCATCTGGGTCTGACCTGCTTTACAGATTGACCCAGATTGGATCGCATGTTAGATGAATTAATTAGTTAGACGTTGTGGATTATCACAACATGGTATATCGCAGCTCTTTCATGAGCCACACCCACTTATCAGAATAGCAAGCATATGTTGAACCATGCCCATTTATTGGTATGTGCATGTATTATAGTCTGTAGGCAAACGTGAATCCATTTCTGTAGCTGTCAGCAAGCTTTTATGGATCCTCGCCTACTAAGCAATTGTTGGTATACAAATCATAGTCTAGGTGTGTGGCAGGCCAGTATGTGAGCCATACCACTTTAATATTGAGAATGTGTACAGTGTAATGTGCGTGCCTGTCGAGCACCCAAAACATAGTCTCGTGCACATGAGACTACCAAAAACATAGCCCTTTGTACATGCCTCAAAATTGAGTTAAGTGTTTCTTTGAGTCTCAAATGCTCTGAATCATTTCTGATGGGCTGAAGGAGACAGTTGAGTGTTTTTCAAGAATATGCTGTAGACTAGAGTATACAGAAAAAATTGTCAATGATTGTTGCATGCTTCCAGGAAGCATATGGCTTTTTTACTAATTGGACTTACCAGTATCCATGGTTGTGAAGCTTTGGTACCTGTAAAGGTAAAATTCTTCCAAAGCTTTGTTCCAAATCAGTTGTACTAGAACCTGTACTACAGCTGCAGCGAAAAAAGAATGTAGACCATACCTGTAGTTATGATGTCCTACTGTATACACATGACAGGAAGTTGCAGTGCTAAATCTAAGCAAACGATGTGATACTATGTAGTTTAGTATACAGGTAGAGGAAATGTGAGACCTACAATGTATATGGTCTGTTGGGAAATTCAGTCGTGAAAAAAGCACTCTTTTTACCCTTACTGTCTCTAACAGTAACAAGTGTAAAGAATTTTCGATTAGGAATCAAAGAAAAAAAATTGGGGTCGCCTAGCTACACCTGCAGATATGCTAATGGACATTTAATCCCTAATTCACATTTAATCCCTAATTCAGTCTTCTATAATTCCTAATTAAAATTCCTGTTTCTTTACTTTTTGTAACATTATTATGACTGGTGAACCCACGCATACCTTATGAAATGAAAGGAGGACACCAGAGGTAATGCTTTTGACTGAATGTGCCCCCAATATCAATTACTGACTCGAAAGTGAAGTGCTATTCCACATTACTTTCAGTTATATTCAGCCTGTTACACAGTGTTACAAATAAAGAACAAGCACCTCTGCAATCAATCCAGTCACCACAAAAATACAGACGATTCACATACTCCAACTATCAATTACTGACTCAAAAGTGAAAGTGGCCATTACACTTCACTTTCAGTTATGTTCAGCATGTTTTACAGTACTACAAATGAAGAACAGGTAGGAATAGTGCCACTAATCGATCCAGTCACCATACAGAATACAGATGATTCCCGTAGGGAAACCATGGATCACGTCACCACGAATCGACACCTTTGGCTGGCAGCAAAAAGAAATGAAACGAAAGAGGACAAACGTACATAAGTCCATGATGCATGCATTGTATGTACTGCAGTATGCCAAAAGACACATATCGGAGTGAAGCAACATCGAACATTGAAAATATTAAGCCCGTAGCCTTAGCTGTTGTCTACTTATACTTTTCTGAAAACATCAGGCAGACAATTAGTCAGTCAGTAGAAAATCCCATTGAATTTACAATTTATAGCAAAATATTGGAAGTAGAACTGGGTGATATACTGCTATTGTTAGTAATCTGTGATATTTAAGTCATACTGGTTTTGATACCGCCTGTTTTTTTTAATACCGTCATATCATCTGGGCACTATGGCCTTGTTTCATCCCATATTTAGGAGGCAACAAGACATGTGACAATGTTTGTAGGCAGGTGCTGATGTAATCAGCTAGTCAAACTATGTAAACAAGTTTGTTTGTGGTAATTTGTACCTGAGGTTTGCTGACCTACCGTGGGTATTTGGTGCTTTATACCTTTTACATTAATACTGAGATATTTAGTAATACCATGGTACTTTTTATGGAAGGTATACCGTTTGCTATTTATCAATACCGCCCAGCACTAATTGGAAGCATTTAGGGTTGTACTGAAGGCACTTTTGGGCTTGGTTATACCTAACCAATTCTGCCAAGGCACCATGAAGGTATTGTGAAGCTGGATCTTTTTAACCAGAAAAAACCGATCTCTAATATACAGTACTATCTTACTGTACAGTACATGTACTTGGTTGAGAATTAATGCAACAATGTGTTGGTCTGGTTCAGTGACTTTTAAAAACTGGATTGTGTAAATTATTGAAAACATTTTTCAAATCCTCAATTTTATCATACGGTAGGATAGTACTGTTATCTAAAATAATATCACCCAATAACCAGCCTCCTGACGACGATGAGGCAATATTGGTTAGGTAAAACTAATCCCAAACAAGCATTCAGATTGACCTGAAACGCTTTTAACGGAATTTTCTACTGACTGAGCAACTGACTGATGCCTTCAGACAAGCGTAACTTGATAACGGCTAAGGCTACTATGGGCTTGATTTTTTCACTTTTTGACGTGGCTTTGGCACGAGAAGTGCCTTTTGGCATACCGCAGTACATACAAAGTATTCTTCATGGACTTACTAGTGTCCTCCTTTGTGTCCCATTCATCTTTGCTTACAGCGAAAAGTGTCAATATGGTGGTAGCACATGATGGCTTCCCTTCGTAACAGAAATCATCTGTATTTTTCATAGTGGTCATTTTGATTGCAGAGATGCTTTTCGAACAGTTCTTGATTTTTACTGCTGTGTATATCAGGTTGAATATAACCGACAATGAAGCATAATTGATACTTCACTTTTCAGACAATAACTGGGGTGCGCGGTACCATTTCAGTATGCGTGGATTGCAGAGGTGCTTTTCAAACAGTACTTGATTCAAAATGCTGTGTAACAGGTTGAATATAGATGACAATGGATACCTTTTTGGACAATAATTGATATAGCTGGGACGCACAGCATCATTTCAGATGTGGTAGCTATGCATGAGTTCACCAGTCTTAATGATTATTTGCAAAAAAAATTAACAATCAAGTACACAGAAAAATTTGGAATTTTCAACTACAGTAGGGACTATAGCACATCGATAACACACACACACACACACACACACACACACACACACACACACACTACACATGCAAGTTATATATTGTACTGTTTTTCCTCTAGTGTTTGATGTTGATGTTGAAGGCTACACAGTTCTCATTTGTCATCGACCTTGCCTGCCTGGCAGCTCGTAGAGACTACCACAAGCTAAACATGTGGGTGTCTGAGAGGATCAAATCTCATCAGGTACTACACCATATACGTTTGCTGAGCAGTTACTTGTACACTACTGATACACTTATTTAAAGTATCATGGTATCCACTATAATATGTGGTCCTTATCTGAATGTCATTCATTGTACAATTTGATTGTTGTATCTACAGCTCCATCTTACTGTACTGTGTTTTGATACCTTCCTACAGGAATCATTTGTGGTAGCTTGTATCAACTTCTTAGTGAAGAAGGATCACGATCCTCGACCCAACCTGACCACAGAGAATATTGTCAGCATGCTAGCTTGTTTACAACCTTACACTGGGTGAGTGAGATATTGTAATAAGATTACTTTTGCAGTAACCAGTAATTTAATGCATTGCATGACAAAGTAATGAGTCATACTCTATAATATGTGACTGGATCTGTGAAAACCCAACACTATCATGCATTTTTCGAATCCTTGTTCATTAAATATTTATAGCCAAATGCATACTCTGGCAAAGTTTCAGCCTCATATGCCAATAACTTTGGGAGCTACAGCCCTATAAAGTAGCAACAACAAAAAGGTCAATTTGTACACTCAGCAAGTACGTATAGGAAAAATAAATTACAGGCACTTACTAAAATGGTTGTAACTTACAAACAGAATGACACAGGGAGTTGAAATTTTGCACCATCCCGTTTGCTATGAGTAGAGGAATTGATGACTGGGTAAGTTTTTCCTTGTATCACCTTCCTTCACTATATACTAAGGAAAAATTAGTGAAAAAGGTCGATCGCATACTAGTAAACAAATGTCCATAACTTCCGTATCCTTGTATCTGCCACAACGAAACAAAGATTTTTAAAGTCCTCTTGAGTAGAAAATATCCAGGTTTTAATTGCTGGACCCTTCCTTCACCAACAACAAAGAGTTAAAATTTACATGTTTTTTTTTATAATACACAAATATTTCTCCACGCTCTATACTGTAAATTTAGGCTTGTGTGGTTATGTCGGGTTTTCGCAGATCTGGTCACATATGATGGATATGTGTGTGTTCTATTAGAGTAAATTAACAGAGCTATGTATATTTCACAAATTCACTTACAGTTTGTACTTTTGTCTATCTCTAACAACAAGGGTGTTTGGATAACTGAAGATCCTGTTGTATTTGATGTTTATTAAAATTGGTTTGTAGAAATGTTGTTGTTATCACCTTATAGGTCCCTTACCAAATATGGTCATGGTAAACATAAACCATACAGACCACATGATGATGATAAAGGAGCAGTTGCTCTTCCTTATAAGGATAGATGATTATTTGATTACATGGCTGATGGACATGGTGATATTGTGAAAGTACAGTTTACTGTTAGTAGAGACAGTGATGTACATGTAGTGTTACTAGTAATATAATGGTTATGTTGTGTCTACCACTGAGGGTGTCCATCTGTTTTATTAATTTATTGTTTATAATATTATACATATCCCATGTATACCATAGTAAACCTGGAGGAGGAGGAAGAGTGTCCTGAGGAGCCACTACAGGAGAGTAGTGAGGCACTCACTGGAAATCTTTTCAGGTAGTAGAAGTGATTGTTGTATTACAGTATTTTGTCAAAAGTGTATGTTCTATTGGAGTAGTTCAATGAAACTGTGTAGTGACTATATTCCTTGAGCTAACATTAAACATCTTTCATGGCCTGTATGTTATATAGGTAATCCTCTTTGGTACTAACTATATGTGACCGGATCTGTGAAAACGCGACACAATCGTGCAAGCCTGTAAAAATAAGCTCCGTTAACATTTTCAGCTGAGCAGTTAGCCTGTCAATATTTACATCACACTTATATATTTTCAACTCAGTGGGTATCGTGGTAAAGCTACCATTAGCAGCATATAACAAGATTTTTTTTCCAATAGGCATTCCCCTATTGTGCTGAGACCTAGCATGCAAATCAGTGACAACACCGTCAAGTACTTCAAAATACTGTAAGCTTGAGGGGTCTCAAAAAGATGCACTGATGATGCACTAGCTCTTTGTCTTGGTAGCAGGGGCAGATCCAGGAAGTGGCAAGGGGAAGCTGGGGCAAAAACAGGGTCAGTTGTAGGTGAGCCAGATTCTCTAGTTCAGTGCTGCATTTTCAAGCAGCAAATATATAATCACCTCTTAGTAGTGTCTTGCTGTTGATTTTTGCAATTTTGGCCTTTTCAGATGGTCGTGAAGTCTTAAAGCTGTTTAAAGGGCTCTGAATGTCTTAAACAGCAACACGCTAATTATTTTTAGAGGAGCTTAGTATGGATGAAGTTGCTGGATGACAATTTAACAGTTAGTTTGACTTTCGTTCGCTTTGGTGTCAGATAAATTTGTAGTAAAATGTACATATTATTTTCATGAGTTGATAAACTGATCTTGGCCTGACAAAGATTAGTACCTATTTTAATCAGAAGCATGGCTGGCTCCTCCACAAGGTGAGGGGGGAGGGGGGTATTTGTCCCAAATGCCCCATCCTGGATCCGCATTGGGTAACCTCTTAAATTGTGGTAAAATTGGCTGGTTAGTGAGATCATCTAATGCTTCAAGTATTCTTGAATAAAATGAGTTGAGTGAATTATCATCTCGCTGCCTTGCTAGAAAACCATTAGTCAGCCTCAATGTCTGTAACGCTTGCTGCAGAGATGTTTCTTTCCCTTGAAGCGTAATGGAAAGCTGTTCTGTGGCTCAGAATATAAAGCATGACAATTGGAGTCCAAAGTACATACTAAACTTCTCTATTATTACTAGTATATATATCCTCAAATTGTGTTTTATGTTACTGTTTGCATATTGTAGTAACCTGCCTCAATTGCTACTGCCACTAACATCGATACACTACTGGTACATAGCTGCTGACAAAGAAGAGAGTGAAAAGGAGCCACAGAAGCTATGAAAGATAAGACCCACTTTATCTTTAATAACTTGTCAGCTAATAGCCTGCAACAAAGGTGTGTGTGTGTGTGTGTGTGTGTGTGTGTTTGTGTGTGTGTGTGTGTTAGGGTTAGACAAATACTGTAGTTCAAAAGCTACAAAGCTTCGTTCAGTTTCATAACATTCAGATTGGATGCTGCTTTACCCCGCCAAAGCTTTGTTACCATGGATACTAACAAGTTTATAACCAGTTGTGCGAGTATTGTCATCCCTTGTGAAAGCTGTTATTTACATAGTATAGTTTAAACAATGGTTGTACTGGAGCTACAGTATAACAAAGTGTGGGAGTTTCTACGTATACACCCTAATAACCATCAATTGTGTTCATTGATTGTTGACATGACATTTGTAAGAAAGTTGTGAAGCATTGGTAACATTTTCAAAAGAAGCTTCAGAGGATGTATTAGTTGTGTGCGTGTGCATAAGGCAGCATAGCCAAGTAGCTAGAGTATCAGCCTAGTAATAGGCCTTATGCAAAACGCTTGAAGCCATATAAATACTCGTACACTAAGCGGATACTTACCGCTACATGTCTGTGTCATGTCCGTGTTATCGCCGCGACACGCTTTACGTGGGGTCAACTTTGTACAGAAAGTATTGAGAGCTTTGTGAGATAAGCGCTTTGTAACGGCTGTACTGTTTTCTCCTTTCAATATTGTATTGCGCGTGAGGTACTTTACCGTATGCACCCGTGAAAGCAGCGCTATCATGTTTGTAAAGTGACTTGTTGTAATAGCGTGCATTAATTAGAATTTAGCAAAGTTAATCTTCATTATTTTTTCAGTGTATTGCCATGGCTACTAGCTCTAAGTCTAAGAAGCCAGAAAGAATGCTTGTGCAAGAACTGAGGTTGATTTTGGCGCTGAATAATTTACCAACCAAGGGAAAAAAAGCTGAACTAGTGGAAAGGTTGGTATTTGTGTCTGCGTGATACGTATATGTAATAATTTTGTATGTAGGGTACATGAACACAGTTTAATGGGTCAGGGGAGACAAGCTTTGGAAAGGCCAGATACTCGACTGAATGTAGCTCAAGACTGTGTATTAAAGCCAATTGCCGAAGTATTTAAAGATTTTCCAAACTTCACAAGCCAAATGCTTGTAGATTATTTTATTTACATGAAAGAAGAAGATGGGCTGGAATGCCAAGACTGGAAAAATCCGGATACCGTCTGTTTAAGGAAGGACATGTACAGCAGTTAAAAGTTTCTTCACAGGAACCTTTTGTTGTTAAAGTAATTTGCCTTCCTGAAATGAAGAAAGACCGCGAATATAGTACCACTGTCATTTTACAGCAAGAACCAGCAAGTGTTTTGGAAGCCAGCTGCACTTGTCCAGCGGGTAAGGGACCCTGGGGTAGCTGCAAACATCTGGCAGCATTGTGTTACTGCTTAGAAGATTTTGTGAAGATGAGATCAACTGCTATTCAGCTTGATGAAGCCAGCTGTACTTCTGTTTTGCAAAAATGGAACCAACCAAGGAATAAACGCCTTGACAGTAAGATGGTAGAAGATATTTCATTTGAATCAGCAGTTTTTGGGAAGAAGAGAAAAAGAAAAGAGAGAATTTTTCGATCCAAGACCACTGTCAATGAGGAAGACATCTCAAGATGAACTAGATGAGGTAGGTGATAGCCTAAAGACACTACCGTATACATGTGGGTTTACAGAACTTTTTGCTCCACAGTGTACTAGTGCTGATTCCAGCATAACATTACTGCCACTAACTCCAAGGAGTGTACGAGCCCGTGTACAGGCTGAGCTTTGTCAAACACCGCTACCTCCTCCACCTAATGTCATTGTTGGTTTTGGTGAAACATTTTTGAAAGGTATTACACCTACAGTTGCTCAGAAAGAGCTAGTTGAAACCAAAACTAGGAAACAGGCTGTGTCATTGCGCTGGCATGAGGAGCATTTTGGGCGATTAACTGCATCTAATTTTGGTAGAGTATTGTTACGCAAGTCTGCATTTGACAAACTAGGATGTGACCTTCACTCAAAGGATCTTTCCAATGTTGCAGCTATAAGATGGGGAAGAGAACACGAACATGTTGCTTTTGATCGGTACGCTGCTATCCTACCGCAGCGCCACAGAAATTTGAAACTTCGTAAGGCTGGATTTTATATAGGAGAACCTGGTTATTTAGGTGCCAGTCCAGATGGAGTATTGTTCAGTAGTTCCAGAAGAGAGGTTGGTATTTTAGAGATCAAGTGCCCCTATTCAGCCAGTAATTTAACTATACTGGAGGCTTGCCAACACTGTCAAAGTTGCAATGAAGATGGCTCTTTGTTATGGACAAATCTCACAACTACCATTATCAAATACAGGGTGCAATTACCATTACACAGACCAACTTTTGTGACTTTGTAGTATGGACCCCTACGTCCATGGAAATATTAAATGTAGAGTTTGATAAGCAACTGTGGGAGGACGAATGCCTACCTCGGTTATGTAGCTTTTATCAAGAGTTTATGCTACCAGCATTTCTCTACTAGATCACCAGTCTGAGCAGCTGCTTATGTGAACCATCATACAACTGTATTGATATTGTATACAATGGCTTTTTGATAAATTATTGTTCATCATCATGTTCTATATCATTTACAAGTATTGATAAAAAGTTTGTTAGCATGGCACATACAAAAAAAGATCTGGTTTATTTGGTTATGCATGGTATTAGGAACATTGTGCAATATGTGGTATGTCTTTATCCAACGAATGGTTCTTTCTACGTGTATATGTACCGAAGCTATTCTTCTTGTGGTAGTTCGTTCCTCTTCTGTTAACTGCCCAGTTTCGTTTAACATAGGTGGTACATTTAATGTGACACCAGGTGGCAATATATCACTGATTGTAAACCCACGATCTGCCATAATGGAATCACCTGGTTCTAATAGTTTTAAAATTCAACATTCCATAGTCAGTTTTATCCATAATACCAAGAATGACTGTTCAATTAGATCATTTTGTCTCTAGTGCGTTTTCTATTAGAGTAACTGAATAAATGGGCTTTGGTTATCCGAAGAAAGTTATGCAGCATTTCTACAAAGTCAAGTATGCAGTGCACAAACATTTCTTTCTTTTTCATTTTCACTACTAGAATAATTTTTAACCAGGTGCCCTTCTACATTCACATTGCCAGTCCTGTACTGAGTCAGCCATCAATCACCTGATTGCTTAATAACAAATTATTAAAGGTATTCAAAAAACTAAGGATTCACAATGTAGCAACTCAGGGGTGGATCCAGGGGGGGGGGGGGGGGGGGGGCTTTGGGGGCTGAAGCCCCCCCCCTTCATATTTAGGCTTTACTTGATCAATATGCTGAGTATTATAATGAAATTTTGTCTTAGCATAATTATATGATCACTAATAATACAAATACTCATAAAACCACCTAATAAACATCTTTCCAAGATATTATCAGTGGATTTATGCTAAAGTTTTAAAATATAAAATCTGAGAATCACAGGCCACACTAGCATTAGTAGTAGCTTTAGTGGTGGTGACATTTTGAGGTGTACCAATGGCAGAATCATTTTCTTTATTAGCAACACTCCGAACACGCTTTTTCTGCTTTAAACAGGGCTCTGGTCTACTTCGTGGTGGGGGCCTAAGTGGCTTTGTCCAGGCGAAAATAGTCGGAACATCATCATCTCCATTCTTTTTGCCCTCAACAAAATGCCTGCTGCGCACCCGTGAATTTGTATTCACAGGAGTATTCTGTCGCTTGATCTTCCACTGTGAAAAAAGAGGGATATAAGATGGTATTCCCAGTGGCTTATTGAATACAAAAAAGCTTGGTATAACCTGTATTATACTAACAATCTCATGTAAGACTTCAGTTAATGTGTTAAATATACTGAAACCATATATGCGATGGTATAGTGTGGGAATTATACTAGATATAAGCTATTTGAGGTAATGTGGTAAATAAACTGAAACCATATATGCAATAGTATAGTATGGATTATACTAAAGTATAAAATGAGTATAATACAGGATTTATATTAAGGCTTATTTGTATTCAATAAGCCACTGGAAATACCATATTATATCCCACTTTTTGCACAGTGTTCGCTAACCATTTCTTCAATAAAGCGGGATGATTCAACGGAAGTGCATAAAAAGACACTCCTATACAGCTGTTTCAATGGAAGCTATACAGCTGATTCAATGGAAGTGCATAAAAAGACACTCCTATAAGTTTTAAAATTTATGCTATCAGTGGATTTATGCTCAACAAGGACCTGGATCAGCATTGGAGGTGTACAAGATCGAGATACTCTAATAGAGCAGTCAGCTAACTACTCTAATAGAACATTCACTGGAAACATGTAGTTGGTTCTGTTATGGAATTTTTCCAAATCTGCCTGCACCTATACATACAATGAAGTGCATTGGTCTGTTTAAAGGGCTTCATTCATCTACTTGTGTAGTTAATATGTATGGCAATATTTAATTCAGGTACACAATTTCCATTGAAAATGCTCTCAGATTCAATCTTGTATTGTTCAAATTTCAAAATTTTCTACTTTCAACATTCTTACTCTAACATGCACCTATTCAGTGTTGTGCAATTGTGAGAGGGGTGCATCATGTACTTGGTTGTCTGTACCTACCCAAACTTTTCCATTAGCAAAATGCTTCACAGAGAGAGCCATACCTACAGTATAATCTAAAGGCAGTATATAAAATTTCTACAGGTATGAATTTTAAGTGGAAATGTCTCCAAATTGCAGTATTTTAGCATCTATTTTTCAAAATTTTCCTGGGGGGGGGCATGCCCCCAGACCCCCCTAGTTCCAGCATGCTTCACACACCTCTACCCAAGAGATTAGTACCTGAGTTAGCCCCCCCCCCCTTTTATAAATCCTAGATCCGCCCCTGCAACTCCAGTATGGAAGTTGAGTCCTTGTATGAACTATGTAACCAGCTGCAGGAATAGTGTGGTAGTAAGTGGCTCAACTGGCTTTAAAATAAGGTATCCATTGTGTGGTTAATTCAGTACAGGACTAGAATGAAAAAGAAAGGAATTAACTGAGTAGTTGACTATGTAGAAATGTTGCATATTTTTTCAATACTTTGTATATTATGCAAACTCATATGCACTCACCTTTGATATACAGAATGTGCATGACTACATGTGCTTATACCCATGTGAAGCAAGTTGTGCATACGTATCCACACTTTACTACACATACAGCATTGTTTACAATAGAAGCCCTTAGGATCAGCACTTCTATTAACACATTGTATGTATCTCTACCCTAATAGCATGTTAGTATGGCATTTATAATTCATTTAACAATTTATAGGTAAAGGTCATCACTATAAATGAAAGCTTGCTGTTAATTACAACATATAAGCATCCTTCTTGTCCACAGACAGAAGCCAGGTAGCCAGATATGACTCAAACATACTTAACATTGTTCTTCCCAGTGTTGAATTATTGCTGTAATTTATTTCCATTGTACAATATTTATAATTATGAAATTTCTTACACAAACTTTTTGCACAATTAGCTATAAGCATTAGCTGTGTGGTTTACTCCCTTTAATAGCTTTTGGCTAGCATTCAATTAATTCAGACACAGGAAGTGTCAAGGACACGAGAAAATCATTTTATTTACACCATTGTATATGTCTACTGCACCATTGCTGCAAAAACGTATGATTCCGTAATGGAGCTGTCACATCATAGAATTTTCCCTATAATAATAATATTAATAAATTAAAATTCACAAATCCTATCTGCAGTATAGTATAAATCAAAATAGTCAAGCTGTAAAAAATGAGTGCGGCCCCCAAAAAGGCCATGGTGAAAAAAGATGCGAAATCCAAGGTGGCGGCCAAGAAATGGCTGTGATGGTAGGTTAATGGCCAAAATTTTAATAATGATGATTCAGCTGAATTTGTGTTGCCTCCTCCACATGTCACTATAAGATTCGGCACCGAATTCACCTGAATTGTCGTTATTAAAATTTTTGCCATTAACCTGTCATTTCTTTGCCACTACCTTGGATTTAACATCTTTTTCACCCTGGCCTTTTGGGGGCTGCACTTTTTCTACAGCTTGGCTGTTTTGGTTTAGATATCGCTTCTTTTTGTATTGCAAGCCACAAAGCTGGCCATATGGCTTTGATGCTTCATTTTAACTTGTTTGTTTTTCTCACTGCAGGAAATGCCGAATTGCAGGAACAAAAACAAGAAGCAATTATGTGTATACCTTTTTGTCTGAGTAAATATTTGTATATTTTACACTGAATGATATCACACATGTAATAAGGTGATTTCTTTCATAACTGAACTGTAGTCGAAACTCAGTCTCATTGTTTGTAGTCTCTTTTCAGGGTGACTTGTTTCTAGCACATATTCTACAGGGTGATTTGTTTGTAGCTGATCTCTCTATAGGGTAACTTGTTTCTAGCTGATATCTCTGCAGAGTGACTTGTTTCCAGCTGATCCTTCAGGGTGATTAGTTTGTACATAGTATAAATAATATGATCTAGTAGGTATGATCAAGATCTATGGTTTGTAGTTGATCTCTCTACAGGTGACTTGTTTCTAACTGAACTCTCTATGTTGAGAACGATGAGTGACTTCACTCTATAGCTAAACTTTGTTCATGTATTAGGTTAGGTTTACTATAGTTACTCATTATTGTGGTTGTACACGTGATCCTTTGTGTGCATTAGTTAGAATAATCTTTCCCGCCTCGTGTGTGCAACGTGACAGGAGTAGAGTGGCTTTCATCGAACGTCCCACCTAATAGAACCTGGTAACACCGATATTGGAACTATTCGCACATCCATCACATTGGTGCTGTCACCAGAAAGTCTGGTACCGTGGCAAAAGGATAACGGTATCCAGTAAGGCAAGCGACTCTCCCTCTCGATACTGTTATTCTTTTTCGTTTATTAGTTGGCGACCTTCGATGGAAGTTTCACACCTCCGGGGTTGAGAAGGGCTCACCGCGCTCACCCCACACGAGTGTTCGGAAAGATCGTTCCCACTGGCATTAGACAGTGATGAAGCTCCTAATGAGAGAGACACCGTACCGCCACTCTCCAAACGTCATTGGAGCAGATTGAGGCTATGAGATCTACCTTGGCAGACATGGGATACCAAGATCCAAGCAACAATAGAGGATGCTGATGTACTGAAAACGGAGATACTATATTCATGAGTTACAAGTTAGAAGGTGATCAAACAATATTATTCCGGTACTCGGGTAACTGCAATTGTGTGAATTAGTAATGGGAATATTTGCTATGCACTACTAACCTGGAGTCCGGGCTGGAGGGCTTTACTATTATTGCCTTCTTAGATGGACAAAGTAAAATCTCAAAGATCTTTCGTTGTGACTTCATAACAGATCCCACTGTATTACATATATTCCAGTCCTAATAGCACTCTCTACATTCATGTTCAATATCCCAACTAACTACAGTATACTATATCACCTAAAGGTTCCCACACTGAGTATCAGAAATGTGATACTAGCTATGGACTATCCAGATTTCTTCCTACATGATGTTGACGGGTTGAAGATCATCCTCAGTACCTACCACAATGCTGTCAATGTGGTAAGTGTACCTTATTATACAATGTAGTATCTGTTGTGTGTGTAGGGAGCTCTGTTCTCAGTGGATGCTCTTTATACTGAATGAAAAAATCCTATGGGACAGGTACAGTGTATGTGTGTATGTACTTCCTGTTTTACTGGTTTGTCTTGTTGATAGTTGTCATGGATACATCAAGGCCTCCGCTGCCAAGAGTTCAGTTTCACCCAGTTCCCTAGTGGTCGTAAGATAGAAATGGGATCATTTGTGTCTCACCCTGATGAGGAGTCCAAGTTACATTACTACCTGGTCAGTATAGTGAGGTGTAGTGGTCTGTTGCTATGGTGATTGTTAGGATGTCATGGAGCTGGTGGAAACCCTACTCGATATTGCTGACACTGGCACCTTCGATGAGGTTTTCAACTGTTGAGTGGTCCACTGAAACAATGTCCTGAAATATTGTTATTTGGACTATTACAAGCTAAGGTTAGTAAAACTGTGTAATGTGTGTGGTCATATACATGTATATGTTATATAAAATAGATCAGTTAATAGCCACGGCTACTATAACTTGCAGCAAGTAAAACCCTGCAGCTACTATGGGAAGGCCGCTACTATGTTCTTGTGTGGTAGCAGTTCGTGGTGTTTATATGGATTCACAAGTGACTGGAAGCAGAAACCTGACAAAGGAGTTGTTTTAAGCCGGGAAATAGCATTTTTTATATAGGTGAGTGATAGTATCGACAGATGATTAAACAAGGCCAAACTTGTCTTATCAACACTTGCAACAGATCAACACTTACAACAGTTTTTTCAGATACAAGCTATAGCTCTTATCCGAGGGTGATCTTATTACAATAATTCTAGGCTGTAAAGCATCTAGGGTGGCTATAACTGTACAGCCTAAATATTTCGAGGAAGTAAGTCATGGTCCTTTAAAGTCATAAATGTGGATGTATGTGTGCGTGTGTGTGTGTGTGTGCAGGGCTTAAAATAATATGCGGTCAACTGACAAAACTTTAAATGTCCGCAGATTTCCATTTATGTAAGGACAAAAAATGTCCGTGCATAAAAGACCTAGAGATGCTACACAAGTAGTTCTATTCCTTCAGAGAAACTTGTGGTTTCAGTATCTACCATGCAGAAATGGATAAGGGAAAATGTTAAGTCTATGCAGTTGATGACGTGGCTGAAATTTAACAGGTTGAAAACGATGTCAACCATGTGACGAGTTTGTGTTGCTCGGTGTGTCAAGAATTTGATGATAGGCTTAGAGGAATGAGAAGCTATAGTGCCACTTTTGTTAGCCACTAACCTTTGATGTTGAAACTTCAAAGATCATTTCAAGAGCGACATGTATATCTCTGTGTACCACAAAGACGGCTAGGTCTAGTGTTATGGAATCTGCCCCAATTGTCAGAGCTCTGAATATAATGGACAAGTCTCTTGAGGAGAAAATGATCAAAAAAATTTGAAGTTGTGTTTGTTATTACTAGGAAAGGAATTGCTTTTGTGAAGATGCCTACGCTTTGTGATTTACTTGAGAGACAAGGAGTTAATTTAGGTGAAGGTTATAAAACAAACATGGCCTGTTCTGCATTTGTTGATTTTATTACTGAGGATTTGTGGTTAAATTTTTGCAAGGCTTTACAATGTCGCAAGTTTTTTAGTATGCACATGGATGACAGCACTGATACTGGCAGTGCTGAATAAGAACTGTTTTTATGTACTTACCTAGACTTCAATAACATTGATGGGACTGTTCATGTAAGAAACAATCTTTGTGTGTTCGACAGCCTAAAAATGCAACTGCTATTGGCCTAGCTGAGTGTGTTAGCAGAGCTCTGGCATACATGGGTCTTGAGCAACCAAAGAAATTGATTTGGATGTGATGGTGCAAATGTTAATATTGGTGATGAAGGATTAAGACAAAAGCTTGATGAAGTCTCAATGTACAAAAGTAATAGCAATAAATTTTTCAACCATATTGGTATATTATTACATCTAGTGATGTTCCACTGATTCAGACAAGGAATCAACAAACTCAATAAAACCACCGACAAGATGTTGAAATCTTACAGATTTTAAGTGAGAATTATAAGACTTTTATAAGACCTTAATTATTATTAACTTAATTGTCCAGATTTCACCAGCAATCTGCTCTTGTGGACCCTAAACTAGAAGCTTCTTGGCTCACGAGCCTTCATGGATCACATGGTCGGTAATCCTATATGGTAGTCGATGCCTAACAGGACTAAGATCCACATGTAGCACACATATACCATTGCATGTTTTGTGTAAATTGAAAGGGGGAAAAAGACATATGTTTATTCAATTTCCCCAAGGGTTTTGCACAATAGTATTCATTTATGATCTGTTGTTTTTGTGTTAATCTAATGTGGTCTAGATTAATGAGTGTAATGTGAACATGTTACATGTATGTGTGTACTATTCCAATGTTTAGTGTGTTTGTGACTTAATTTCAGATGACAAGATCAGTGCTATTATAACCTCATTGACAATAAGTTGACTGAAGTGGATGTCACTACTGGAATGGACCACTTCACAGTTTTCACTAAAGAGCCAACACTAGTACTGTAGGTCTAAATTGTGTACTTCAAAACGCAGGAGCCTTCTGTGAAATTCTGAAGCCATAAGTTTTCTATTGATGAGGTCTGAAGATGTTATTGGTATGTACACGTGTAATGTGTGTGCATGCACCTGTGTTTGTGAGTACATATGTGTTTTTATACATGATGAACGTATGTACATGTGTGTGTTGTGTGTGTGTTGTGTGTGTTAAATGTGTAAGTGTGCATTTGTGTGTGTGTGCGTGTGTGGTGTGTGCATGCGTATGTGTGTATTTACATTCTACACTTATCTTGTATTAACTATTACACACTTTGACTTATTGTTGGGCAGTATGGCATTTTTGATCCCGGTATTTGGTATTGAGAAAATACTTTGGTATCCAGTATTTCACACTATCCTGGGAGTCAACTAATAACACACTTTGTTATTGCTTTAACTGTTCCAGTCAAATGTTACTCTGTAGTTACTATCAAATTTGGGTGTATACCACAAGTAAAAGTTAATACATGGCTAACAGGTTATAAATGAATTTTACTGCCAACATCTATACAGTTGATACAAGTAGGCTGGCACAGGTTGTAACCTGAAACCTCACAGTTTACTGTTAGGATGGCCTTGTAGTCACACCCAAACCATTAACACATTACTTAATTAAATGCCAAGATCTGATGTCTGGCTTCCCTCATAGCACAATACACTCTAGTACACTCATTCCAATATTACCAGTATATTTGAAAGCCAATGCTTTTCAAAAAATACCGTGGTGTTTTTTTTTCAGTGTACCGCCCAACACTACTTTGACCGCGTAGTTACAATTTGGTACACAATTCAACCATTGGCAAGTTATAACACACTAAATACTTTAAACTGCGTTTCTCGATACTTTTAATCTTATTAGGCAATAAGACCGGTTTTCCCAGACTGGGTCACATTTCAGGAATGACTTAATCAGAAAAATTAAATTTCCAAATGGAAGTTTTGCAAACATACGTATTATATATGTGCCTAATGTAGGGAGTCTGAAGTAGTTTGCAATTTATAGCACATGTTGTTATGTTGTACATGTGGCTATTTATAATACAACTTCTTCAGTAGCCTAATATATTTGATTTTGTTACGATATACTGTAGAATATAATTGTTCATGTAAGCAAACATACACTGAGCTGTAATTGCAGTGAGGTGTGTGAACACGTTTGCATGTTTGTTTGTATGTACTGTATGTGTGCCTGTGTGTATGTATATTTGTTCTGATGTATGTATGCATGCATTTGTGCTCATTTGTGATTTCAATTCAGGTGGAAGAACAATATGAGTGCTGTCCCCTCAGTTGGAGGAGGTTGGCATAATGACTGAAGTTGATGTCACTACTGGGTTTGATAAGATGGCCACTATAGATGGTCAGGCAATAGTTTTGGTGATTTTTTTTTAATACTGTATCCGGCCGCCTGTAAGGGGTCATCCATAATTTTCAGCATTTTCACAAGCGCACAGAGCGTATGCTTGGGGGTAAGGGGTAAATCCAATACGTACGCTTTTTAATAATGTTGATATTAGTAGCACTATATAAAAATAATTCTAAATAATTTAGCATGCGCATTCATTTTCATTATCAAGGTGACGGAACATGAGTTGCAGCCCGAGGCAGAGCAGTTTCTTCTTGAGCTCGCTAGGCATCCAGATAGTGTACACAACTCACCAACTAATCAATACCAGCATTTTGTGAACGCCTTTGTTGTGATGAATGATATGAAGATGAAGAGGGCAGATGCGGGGAAGTGCGCAAGTGGAGTGGAAGGAGCGAGTTGTTGACAGCAAAGAACACTATGTGGCAGCACTGAAAAAGGCTGCGCAACACTTGAAGCAGAGCAGAGCAAGGAGTATTGATTCATTTTTCAAGGTACAATATATAAACAGGCTATAAAACCACGTAGCTAGCTGTGCATTAGGTACTACAGGTAGCTATGATTAGGCCATGTTGGGTAATAGCCAGGATCGCTTTCAGTAAAAGATGCTTTCACTGTACTGAAAGCACGTAGCTGTACAGTATTAAATGGCTAGATTGATAGGATTAACACTATTTCATACATGCAGGATTGTAGCTTGTCAGGTAGCTGGTTTAATCTATAGAAGTAGTGTTTACAAATAGGTGACTTGCACAATGTATTGAACAACAGCTCCCTATAACTTGTTTTCTTTGCAGACAAGCACAGTGAATGAAAAAACTGTAGCAGTAGAAGAAGACGTCAGCAGTGGTGCTGAAGCTCATGATAATGTATAAAGTGTTGTAACACAACAAGTTAGTACAGGTGTTTCAAGCTGTAGTACTGATGATAATTTGATGCATTATATTGAAGACAGCCAACGGATAGCCATTTCTGTGATGTGCACATTTCTGTTATGTTTTTACCAGTGAAGCTGAAAAAGGAGCGCCACACACACCTGATACACAGCGGAACTAGGTCAAGAGAGGAATCAGAATCTACTTTACAGTCAAAGAAGCCTGAAGATGAGATAAAATGTCCTGTTTGTGGTGGAATTTATCCCACCAGATACCAGCTTCAGAAACATCAGACTGAGCAGAATCACAAAATGGTAAGGGTAAGACCTAAAAAGAAATAAGTATTTGGCTGTTACACAAATTCACACATGTAAATAACTTGTATGATTAATCTGCCTGCATTTCCTACAGTGTAAAACAGCAACAACAACTCTTTTTTAATAATATAAAAACAATTTCATATGTGACATACATACATACATACATACATACATACATACATACATACATACATACATACATACATACATACATACATACATACATACATACATACATACATGCATGCATGCATGCATACATACAAACATACATACATGCATACATGCATACATGCATACATGCATACATGCATACATGCATACATACATACATACATACATACATACATACATACATACATACATACATACATACATACATACATACATACATACATACATACATACATACAACAATTCATGATCGATATCAACATTTTTAATAGTACACTTTTAGGTGGGGGGAGGGGGTTATGGAAAAGAGTACTCTCTGTATTCTTGTGAAAATGCTGAAAATTATGGATGACCCCTAAATGTTTTCTTGTTTTTAATGCTGTATTTGGTTAGATGGACTAATGTTATTCCGTAAAGGTGATTTTCATTGCATAAGATATCTCTAGGATGATTTTAAAAGTGGTATTTTAGTTGGCATGTGGGACTTGGGGAGATACGTACCTGCTTATAAAAATGATACTCTACTGTTTGATACAGAGCATGATAATAAACAAAGAATTAAATTGGATATTGTTACATATGTATACAGTATTATGTCTTTAAGAAGATATATATTCATTCTCACCTGGTGAGCATGTACCAATTTCACTGCAATTTGTGTTAGTTATGTTTACGTATGTATGTGCACAATTACAATGAGCACTGCTGTACTTGAAATATACATAGTCTGGTCACAGTAATAATATGTAACTGCCTGAGCAAAAACCGGCCATTTTTGCACATTCCTCGGATTCCATTTTATTGCATCTCTGTAATCTATAGTAACAAAAGAGTGGACAGCCAAAGTTTCAGCCTTTTGTGGTAAATGGCCTTGGAGTTATTGCGCTTGACAGTTGGAACCGTGATCAACTTGATTTGTACAGCAACAATACAGGAAATAAATTACAGGCACTTAGATAATCAATCATAACTTACGATTAAAACAAGCTACAAAGCTGGAACATGGCTCAATCTGTGCACCATGAGCTGGCAAATCAATCAAGGTATAGTGTACTCCTCCGTGTTGACAGAGAAGAAGGCCATTCCAACAAAAAATGATGACAGTGAAAGCTGTTTTTTACTGCATCTTAAATAAGCATGCATAACTCACGTATCCTTTGCTATGCAAACACAAAACAAATGTTTTCTTACTCTCCATGAACAGGTGAGTCCATTGGAGTGTAGGTTGTATTGATTTGAACTTAATTTCAGTGTGTACGAATGTGATTAAAACGTGTGTAAATATTCGTTTAGCACACTTATTTTTACCTGTTGTATTTCAGTACAGTTTTATGGTAAAATAGGATTTTGCGAAATAGCTGGTTATCGCTCAGCAGGTCACATAATGAATGTTATTTGCATGTTGTTTATTCCTACAGGCCCTTTGATTACTTAACGGAATCGTCAATGATGTTGCTGTTTGCCTTAAGGCGTCATAGATACTACATGAGTGCTAGTCATTAAGAGTTCAGTAGTACAGTGAGTCTAATGTTAGATGGGATGGAACCACCCAGTACAACATTCTGTGTATCACCACAGTCTTCTACTGGTGAGGTGAAACTTTCCGTTGCTGGAGATATTATTGGTGAGTTTCTAGAACATTGTACCCATGTATGTGTGTGGGTGTGTGCTTGTGCGTGTGTGTGTGTGGGTGGGTGTGGGTGTCTGTCTGTGTGTGTGTGTGTGTCTGTGAGAGAGAGAGAGAGAGAGAGAGAGAGAGAGTAGTATGTGTGTTGTGCGTGCATGTGTGTGTTTGTGTGTGTGTGTACAGAATGTGGGTGGGTAGCCCATGCACAACTCAATTCCTTGAAACCTTGTAGATTTATTTGGTTCAGCTCCATATATGCTTCCACCATTGTAGCAAAGATGTTACAACATTCCGTGTCCAATGGTAGCCTTTATAGAGAGATTCACACTTTATTCAATTTCATTGTTTGTGTTGTTCACTCCTTACAAGTCCCTTTAGGTTGTAGTACACTCACTTCAGCTCAGGTTCCTATCTTACAGGATATAGCATGCCCATCACAGCTTCAATTAAGTGCTTTTTATCTCATGCAGTTACTGACTGTAGCATGCCAATTTCAGCTCCAATACACAATCACTTTCAGATGTAGCACACCTACTTATCTCAGCTCCAATAGAAAATGCTTTTATTTTGGTGATAGGATGCAACATACCCATCTTAACTCCAATAGAGGAACGCTTATACTTCAGCTAGTGGGTACAGCTTTCCCATCTTGAAGTGTTTTATAATTATTGGGTGTAGCATGCCCACCTCAACTTCAGTACAAAGTGGGTATCTGAGCTATTGAGGCAGCATGCCCATATGCATCTCAGCTCAAAAATGGAAAGTGTTCATTGTCTCCGCTCCAAGGGCAAAAATAATTCTTGACTGGTTATTGAGTGTGTACACATTAGATGAGCCTGGCAGATAATGTGTTTTGGTCTCCAACTAATAGGATTGTAACTAGTGTTGCACCAATATCCAAATTAGCCGATTATTCTGATGACCGATATTAAGCAACAGAATTAGCCGATACCGATAACCGATCCAATAA
Organism: Dysidea avara; assembly: GCF_963678975.1. Taxonomy (NCBI): domain Eukaryota; kingdom Metazoa; phylum Porifera; class Demospongiae; order Dictyoceratida; family Dysideidae; genus Dysidea; species Dysidea avara. The sequence goes on from NC_089272.1 coordinate 11,450,611, forward strand.
GCAACAGAATTAGCCGATACCGATAACCGATCCAATATACACTAATAACACTAACACTCATCCTCATCATTATTAAATGACTCATATTAGTGACATAACCATTGATATACAGCTCATTCTAGGCTAAAATGTAAAGTTAGATGTATACCACAAGTAAAAGTTACTCATGGTAAACAGGTTTTAAGTACATTTTACTACTGCTATACAGTTGAGTCAAGTGGCTGGCACTACATAGAAACCTAAAAACCTCAGTTTATTGTTGGGCATGGCCTAAACCCTGACAGTTTATTATGGGCATGGCTTGTAGTCACCGCTAAACCATTAACACATAACTTAATTAAAATGCCAAATAACTTATGTCTAGCCTCCCCCACATCATTATACTACACAGCGCAGTGGATCGGCCTTGATTTAATCAAAACCGATTAATCGGCTAGTAGCCAATATCGGCGATGCTGATACCGATTATTGAACCGATTATCCCGATTATTGAACCGATTATCTGTGCAACACTAATTGTAACACCCAATACCAAAATGGGAGCACTATCTGTAAACTGTTATAGGATGCTATGTGAAATACATAGGTACACATCATCATGGACATGTTGCACTAAATGACTGCAATAGGAGCACATTTTTCATGAGCTGGGTGAGAGTGTGACACCTGATACTGAAATAGAAGTGCTTCATCCATGGCTACACAGGGAACACACAACTGACCATGACTTCTGAAACAGGGACCCACCATCCACCACAGCTGATGTCTATCCATGTATAAATGATGTGGGAGGTGGTCAAGCGTTCACATCAGCAATAGGCTTGTGTATTTTCTGGCGTTTGAACAAAGTGAATTAGCAAGAAAATAAGCTCCCACATGAATATGTTAGTAGTGTCACGTGATGCATGGTATATAAGGATGTGTGGTGTGTATTAAATTCATTCTAGGCCACGTGTGTGATCAGGTTGGCTCCCAACCCTCCCATCCCATTAGATTTTTTCTCCTTAATGATGTTGTAGATGAGTGACCTGCAGCAGCTTCAGGACTTGAATGACATTGTATGCATACATAGCAGAGTGAGTCATTTTTTGGTTTTTTCCTGAGTGAAAAAAAAAAAAAAAAAATCCACCAGGTTTTCCCAAGAGCTATCCTGGGGCTGGATGGTTCTGAATTTTTTTTTCAGCTTATTTTATGTTTGGCTAGCCCTCACTCTGCTCTCTTTTTTGTTATCTTTGTAGTTATGATAGTGAAGGAATTAATAGTTGTAACATGCTAATTGTGTTTTTGTCTTTTACAAGTGTTATTAGTTATAGCCAACCAGCTTGTGGTGGCACAAACCTAAGGTGGTAATGGGTGATAGTTTTGCATGCATCACGTGTAAAAGTAGTAGTATGGTGTGGGAGTGGTAAATGTCATCATTCCCTTGGTAGGTTTAAATCCACAGAATTGAAGGGTTGAGGTGGAGGGGGGAGGAAGTCACATACCAAGTGGTGGAGATTAAAACCACTCATAACTCCCAGAAACATAACAAGGGAATTGAAACAGACAGAACACATTATCCATGGAACTGAAGTGGGAACACACTATCCATAATACTGAACTACTGTGGACATGCCACACCAAATAGCTAACAGAGATAGGAAACCAACACGTAGTCCTTGAGCTGTAGTACACCATTACTGCTGTCAGGGTCCAGAAGACTTAGTTCCTTGATGATGCCAAGTTGTACCATGATGAAGCTTTGTATGGTTTACCTGACAGTGAGATGACACTAGGTAGGTAAGTGTCCGGTTGCTTGACTGAGAAACTGCTTGGCTGTAACTGTGTGAACAGGTGCAAGTACCTTTATCCTCTATCCTTAGATATGGTGCAGTAGTCCATCCATGGTGCACACTGAAGTAAAGTACTGTGCCCTAGCTAAAGTGGACATTACAATTCCAGGAACTAAATGGTCCACGATAGGGAATTTTACTTGGTCGGTGACAAAAGCACAAGCTGTCACTCTGATATGGCTCTTGCAGAAACAGGTAAAGTAATCTGCTTGTCTCCACAAGCTACTCTTTACCAATCACGTGCTGGAGTTATTTAAAATACTATATATTATGGTGCCTGCTGAGCAAAAAGGTGTTGCTTCAGGTTAACACCCTTTATCCTGTAGTTAAAGTTGTAGTCATATATTGCCCATTTATCTGGAATAATAGTGTTAACTGCATGGACACCTGGTTTTTAGAAGTAGCATCATATCAACTTGTTTTTCCATATACAGTAGTTGCATATATGTTTTCATGATATACAGATATAGTAAATTGTTATACTGCTATTTAGTCTTGAGAAATACTGTATCTTATTGTAGAGTAAACCCCTAGACATTAGATGTAATGTTGACAATAACACATATATTGTGTGGTATTTCTATTATTAGCAAGTCATTCTGTTATCACCGTCTATGCTATTTGGAGGCTCGCTTCAATCTCCATGTTTTGCTCAATGAAGTGAGAGGATTAGCTGCTCAGAAATCTGTGCCACATCATGATCCGCAAGGTATATTTATATTATTACAGTGATATAGCAGTATACTGTGTAATTCCACTCACAGCTAGCTGCTAAATAGTTGTGGGTATGCCTGGCTTCCTAGAAACTAAATACACTCTGTGTGTCTGTGTGTTTGTTCTGTATCTACTGTATTAATCATCAGTCAATCAAATGTATCTGTCTGTTCATCTATATATCTAACTACTGTATCTGATAGTGAAACTGTCCGGTGTGTATGTATAAATGTGTACATAAAGATTAATTGACACTTTGGCTTTAGTGATGGTTTAAATGTTGTCATACCAGTAGTGTGTGCCTTGCAGCTATTGTGTGCTCCTGGTTACACTATACTAGTGTTTTTATACATTATTTTAATCCTCAGGTGGATACTCACGTACATGCAGCATCCTGTATGAACCAGAAATATTTGCTGCGATTCATAAAGAAACAGACGAAGACACAACGTAACATGGTGGTCACTAATAAAAATGGGGAACAATGTACACTGAAGCAGGTGATGTATATGCACAGTGTGTTTTTGTTAAACCAGACACATGCTCACAGCCAGCCTGGGCATGCCTGCAAGATTTCCTTAAAATGTTTTGCGAAAATGTGTATGTGTGTGTGTTTTGCATTTGAAGGCTTGTTTGCATTTGCATTACATTCACGTTCTCTAAGAGGAGCATTTGCATTACATTTTAAAAAATACTAGGCAAATGCAAAGGAAACTTTTTTGCTTTTACTGCTAATGTAGTTATCAGTGAATTGTACATAGCAAAAAAGAACTACAGCTTGATAATTCCTCCACGGTATAGCAGGCATGTTTGGCTTATGAAGACATCGATAGAGGAAAGTAGTGACAAAGTGTGGTTATCAACCTATATAAACAAGCAGTCAGGTAAGGTGAATACATACCTACAGGTGTATACTTACAGCATTATATCAACTTGATAGGCTTTAACTTATAATTGAGAAGGGTCTAGTTCACCTGTAATCAGTATTTTAGTGCCACCATATATGGCATATTACGCACTCATGGTATATTGTGTTCCATGCAAGCACAACTGCACAGCAAACACACAGTGCCAGAAATAACAGTCGGCTATCGGCCATATTCGGAGCAAAATGACTTTTTGACTGACTATTTGGAGGGTTGTTTGGTCAAACGTCCGACAAGCAGCAAGACAGTTGGTAAAAGCTCACAAATTAAAAACCAAGCAAGCTATAGAGATGCCACATCAAGCTGATAGCGTACCTCACAGCTGCTTACTGTCCCAGCGATGATGGGGAGCCAATAGGATGTTACTACGTGGCCACAAGCGACAGGAGACTTGTTCTAATATTTTGGTGCACACAGTCAGTGATGGATTTAAATTTAAGTTGTTTTGTGAAGACTTCGGAAGATTGGAAACATTTAGACTATGTACATTTGAGGATATTCAAGTCTACTGACTGAAGGAATTTAAAGCGACTTGTGTCTAGTTTTTGGTGGGATCCAGTTGAGCCACATTGGCCAGGAGTGATGCCCCCTTCCACGTTACTGACATCAGGGATATACTGAGCGATTAATCTTGAAGTAAAATGGTGGAAACCAGCAATAGCAGATGATATATCGCACCATAATCATAGGTTATAATCTATGCCATAATCGTATCTCATGGCCAAGGGTAAGCCGGCTCGACATGGATAACGTAAAGGATGGTAGTGGTTGTTGCTGTAGCCAAATCATTGTTATGTGGTGGTTAGTACGTTTAATCTATGTACTGGAGCACGTTTCTTCTAAAGATGAGGTGTGGCTATTGCTAAAGCCGTGGTATTTAACCTGATAGATATTAGTAGCTCACGTGCTTTATCATAGTCATTATGCTGTAAGGTAGCTAGTCATAGAATAAGTTGATGCACACATTTTTGATTAACAAATGTAATAGGAGCTCATATGAAAATGGGCACCTAAAATGTATGTGGTGGAGTTAGAAGTTTCTAGTTGTTCCATATGCTGATGACCTGTGAAGGATTGCTCGTGGTGTGCAATGGTATAATATCCTGTGATGCTGTCCTCAGAAGCACATCAGCTACATAGCACTTACTGTTCCCAACCTCATAAATGTATTCAGAGTCTTACAACAAGTTTCTTTTCAATAAATTTAATTTTCAGTTGACTGACTGCCTGACCGATTCCTCCAGCCAAGCATCTGTAACTCGGCTATGGATTGATATCTTCACTGTTCAAGTTCACTTTGTCTAAGACGTGCCTTTTCAATAACCTTAGCACATTTCCACTTGTGGCCCCAAGTGTGACACGCAACCATGCAGCCATGTTGTGTTCAGTGCCAGAAATAAAAATTCATCATTGACTGGTCAAATGTCCTAGCAAGATTAAATTTTGGTAGGCCATTTACAGATTTGATTGGCCATCTCGTGTCCTGGTTATGCCAAGCCAAGCTGTTATGAAGGAAATGTGAGGCTGGTTTTTAGACAATATTCCTGGACAACTTCCGTGATCCCTACTATACAGTACTATGATACATGTGGGTGTGTATTGCAGTGTTTTGTAATTTCATATTTAGGTATTTGATGATTTGCAATTGGGAGTATATGACTTGAATGTGGACAACCTTGATGTTCATGCTGTAAGAACTGTTGACACTTGTGTTGTAGTAGTGTGAAGTTATTTATGTAGTTGACAAACTACTGGTAAATATAACAGCTGGAAACAAAGGCTTTGATTAGAATGGCACAGAACAAAGTGTCAAAGAGAGTACCATTTGAGAATAAATCATTGCAATAGTGCCATACAGAAGGAGTGCGTGAATTGTAAAATGCGACCTAATTTTAGAAAACCGTCGATCTATGCACCATAGTACTTTCGTAATAAAATGCATTCTGAAATAATGAGTTAAAAATGCAAGCTTCAGAAAAAAAGGATACACAAGTTTTTACCACCTTGCTGGTTAGGGAGTTCAAAATTCTTGTTTCATCTTCATACACAGGTGGGTTTCTGAGTTACGGATGTTTGTTTATGTTGCGGTGATGAAAGAATTTATGACGATTTTTCTTTAATGAATTTGCCTTCTTTCCGGATCACAGAAGAATACCTTTGGCAAAACTCTATACCTTGGTGGATTCACAAATTCATGGCAAATACAATGAGCAAAAATTCAACTCTGTTATTGTATCAGTAAGTTATGATGGTTTACGTAAGCGCCTTAAGATTATATTCTCGATGTCTTCTGTACATATTGATTTATTCGCTTGTCCTTGTGACTACTACTGTATTTCCCACACTGCTTATCTTATGAAGCTGAAACTTAGCCAATCCATTCCTCTGTCCCTGTAAACAACAAAGAACTAATAAAACGAATTTTGATAAATGTGCGTATATCAACGTTTTTATAATTAGGTCACAAATGTCGTACTAACCATGTGGCTGGCTTGAGGGGTGTCATTGCCACTTCATTTTTGTGCATGAAATTTGTAGTTTTTAAGGCACTTACTTTTACCGGGAGCTTATAAGCGCCAAAGGCGCTTCGGCGCTTATAAGCTCCTGCTTTTACATACATACAGGATCACTACTTATCATTATCTATGCCCTTATAGCAAATGCTACAAACTTCCACCACCAACTAACTTTCAGACACTATGAGTTGATTTAAATACTGTACATGTACATGTAGTGAGCTGCAGGCACTGGTTGCCTACAGATCTCACACCTTTAAGGTACCAAATTTTAGTGACTCATCATAAATGCAGAGTGACTCGCATAGTGAATGCACCTGGCAGCGATGAATGTTATACTTGCATATATGCATGGATGTGACGCTATCATGAAATACAGTTACTCAACCTTCTCATATCTTCTCTACTTCCTGTGCTGGGGAAGCTGGAGAGGTGGCTATATGAATGCTAACTATATAAAGCACCTGGCTGCTTTGGATAATGAGGAAAAGATACCATCATTTACTTCTCTATGGAGACACTGGTTACGAACTTGCTGGGTAGCAAAATTGTGGAGAAACTCAGCATTCCCTGATGCATACTCATCCCTTTCTTCTCCTGAACAGAGTGGTTGGATTTATCAGCCTGATGGCACCTACAGAATAGACTGGGAAGCAGCTGAGGTGCAACAAGAAATACAACATACAATGGATTTCTTGCTCAAAAGGTGTGGCTGCAAGGAAACCTCAATTATGGATGTCGTAAGAAGCAGAGTTTCTGTGACCCAGGGTGTTTGTGCCAAGGTTGCACAGATCTATGGTGATCAAAGCAGTGGATTGAAATAGCAAGGATCGATTGTGGGTTTAGTTGCCATTAGTAACAAAATATCTCTTGTAGGGTTGTTTTCTTAGTAATAGTTTACCTCCTGGTGTTAAGCAAGAAACTTCCAATCACTTAATACGCGACAAGGCAAGTCTTGTTGCATTATATATTAGTTGTTTCTGCTGACTGAGCTGATAATTGCTATTATGGTCTCAATTTTATTAGTGTTATTTGTGCCAGTCTGAGTTCTGGAAAGTATTGGCAGTGTTTGTTGTTTGTGCTATTTCAACTTCAATAACTGTACAAGTAGGAATATGTCTGTAGTAGTGCTGAAACAATTATTCTGTTTTATGGCTAAATGGTCGGCATGATACAATTTGATTCGTTAAAACACTATTTGAATGTTCATTAGACTTTGTATGCTGTGATCAGATGGATAAAGCCAGTCTTGAAATTTAATATTCTGAACAAAGTGACATATTTAAAGCATAACAATTCTATTTCAGAAGAGATAGAAACTGTCAGGCTTTGCCTTGCTCTCTAGCAAAGGTTCAGTACTTATTGAACATAATTAAAGAATAATTGAATGTTCAGTTGTTTTGTTCATAGCTATGTGAATTGTTATTCCTTTCAATACTAACATTTAGGCACATACCTGCGTTAACTTCACAAATGTGTCCTAGTTGTATTCATAAATAGACTACCGGAGTGTACTTGAGGACCTACGAGATCCAGACTGGCGGTGGCTGGTGGTAGTTATGTGTATTTAGGCAACATCTACCATGAAGGAAGTACATGGGAGCCTGTAGTAAGGAGAAATACGGGCAGAGACCCTGTGGAATCTGTGAAAGGTTGAGAGAATCAAGATGGTTATTCCACGGCAAGTTTGAGGAGCTGCCTAAGGGCAGGTGGAGCAACCACAGCAGCAGCCACAGGTGCCCCTGATCAAATTTTCAAGGACCATGCTTGAAGAAAATAAGAAACAGCCGAGGATGGATTTCTTCAGTACTCCCTGTCAGAGAAACTATCTGTTCCACAAAACCTGGGATTCTAGTTATCAAGACACACGGTAGTGTGTCGTGCGGCCCAAGTAACCGGCGCACAACACCCGTAAGTATATTGACAGGAAGAAAGAAAACGTAATTTTCGCACCTCCGTAGCTCTGTGCTGCCTTGACGAAACAAGACATTTTTTTCTGTGGACACTTCCTCCAACTTCAGTACTCCACATTCCAAATTTGAGCGAAATCGCTTCACGCGTTCCCGAGATATGCGACTTCAAAACTTGGCTTAGTTTCTTGGTTTTTTTCTTCTTATTTTTCTTCCTCTTTTCGCACACTTACAAAAACTGCTATAAAATGCGAACGCCATATTCGATTGCCTTGAAATTTGGCACACAGAAAGGGGGTATAAAGGCGCATCTTGGTACCAACTTTGGCTGGAATACGATAAACAGGCAAAGAGTTATGAACGATTATTCACGAAAAATAACACCAATATGTTGTCACGCCTACAGGGTAAACTGCGTATGAGAAGAAGCTGAAAATCGGTGGGTGAATAGGTTCACTATTGAACCTCAAACCTTTTGTGGTTTGAAAGAAATCGAGCTAAAAACCAGGAAGATACAACGAAAAAACCAACAGTGTGTAACAATTACGCAATTGAGATTAGCTAATAAAAAACAAATGCTTGCCACGCCTACCAGATAAACCGCTTGGGGTAATGCTTTGAAAATCGTTGTACAGATGGAGTAATCATCTTAGAAAGGCTCATCAATGGTGTAGAAGAATCAGACTTAAAGCCACGGAGTTATAACACGAAATCCAACTTGGTGCAGCGAGATCGAGATACTCTAATAGAGCAGTCACCCTGAAGAGAATTCAAGAGATCAGCTAGAAACAAGTAACCTGTATAGAGATCAGCTACAAACAAGTCCAACTAACCTGACATCACAAATGTCTACTGATGATGATACGTTCCATCTTTTGGCTGTGCAGCTAAACTTGATAGACACTTTGGGTCACAGAAATGGCAGTCATGTTGCTACTCCTGAATTAACGAGTTCTCCAACCATGAAATATTCACCAGATCTCACTACTGCTGCTGGTACTATCGACCTGGTACATTATTCTGGTCTTGGAGGGAGCATTGATAACATAGAGACTGCTTCAAATGAGTTACCTGAGACAGAGGAGGAAAGTCCTGAGGATCCACTACAGCAGAAAAAAGAGAGAAATACATCAACTGGAGATGTGCTGATTCCTTCAGTTTTAAAAGCCACTGGTGTTTGTGCAAGACTGGATTACCCTCGTGTAAATATCACTGGTAAAATGGATACAAGCGATTTTGCTGGTATAAGTTTGTATAATAGTGTAATATGTACCTATAAATTGTATTTCTTGAATTAGTCTATAGTGCCGCTAATTTTTCAGTTGAAGCATGTACGTATCTGTGTGATGGCTCTTGTTGTTCTGATAAAAAATTTTGTGTATTTGTTTAACTTCATTTGTAAAATGGAATTATTATAACTGGTGAACACACTCATACCACATAAAAGAAAGAAATGGTGCCGTGTGTCCCAGCTACCAATTATTGTCTGGAAAGTGAAGTATCCATTAAGCTTTGTTGTCAGCGATGTTCAACCCATTACACAACGTTACGAATCAAGAACTGTTCAAAAAGCACCTCTGTAATCAAAGTAACTGCTATGAAAAATACAGACAATTTCCATTGTTAAAGGGAAGCCATTATGTGCTTCTGCCAAATTGGCACCTTTCGCTGTTAGCCAAGATGAATGGGATTACAAAGGAAGACATTGGTTAGTCCATGTGTAATGCACTGTACGTACTACAGTATGCCAAAACGCACCTCTTGATCTGAAGCAATGCCGAATGAGTAAAAAAAAATCAAGCTCGTAGCCTTAACTATTATCCAGTTATGCTTGTCTTAGGGCATCAGTCAGTCAGTCAGTCAGGTAGTCCAATTGGTAGAAAATTTTGTGGCAACTTGTTGAAAGCATTTCGGGTCGATCTAAAAGCTTATTTGGGCCTAGTTTTACCAGCCTTATCATCGTCAGGAAAAATTGGGGCTGGTTTTTGGGTAATTTTTTTTTTGTGGGCTACTCCTACACCTTTGTGGTCCCTACTATATAGTACTATTGTACTGTATGATACTAGTTTGTTTGGTTTTTTGTTATAGCATACAGCTACATGTATACATATGTAACTGTTCTATTGGAGTGACTGCACATGCTGTATTGGAGTATCAAGAGTCAGCCTTTCAGCTACCAGGTGTGATCTCAGTAGTTGATCGTTATTATTCAACCAAGATAGTGTTAATAGATGGGGTCTTGAACCTATTGTGAAGTTGCAGGTATCTACTGAGTGTAAGCATTAAATAATATTGTGGCACTAAATATGCTGCTCAAAGAAAATGTTGATACGGAAAATTAACACCTCAATATGGTTTCATTGCATGAAGAAGGACAAAGACCAGAAGATAAAATGAAACACTAGGTGCAGAGGGTGCACACTTCCAGAACCTCAAAAGGCATATGCCACTGGTGAGTTTGTTATTGTGGTGTAAAATGGTGGCCATGTGCTGCTTTATGTGGCTTTCAGCCTTGTGACTATGGTCAGGCAGGCAAGCAGGTTGGCAGACAGAAATTAGAGTTTTAGTGATTTTTTAAAATAAATTCTGTATCCGGCTGCCTGTAAGTGTTTTCTAGTTTTTAATGCTATATTTGGTTAGATGGACTAATGTTGGTGATTTTCATTGTGTATGATGTCTCTAGGAAGATTTTTAAAAGCGGAAATTTAGGCATTGTGTGTGACTTTTGGGGAAATACCTGCTTTACCCTTAAACTCACATGTAATTTTAAGGAATACGTGATTACACAACATCATTTAAAATGGTCTGTCTAGCCAGATTAGCCTAACTCTATAAGCCTAAAGCTATATACCAACAGAAAGTTTATTTATTGGGCTACTTGAAGAAGTCTAACTAACCACTGTCAAAACATAGGCTTACTTGTTATGGAGCGATGGAAAATGGTGGCTTGATTTTCCATTATTTCTCACTCGTGACAGCAACCATGTTACCAATTAATTAAATCAATTGAGCGACATATGGCGTGACTTGCCATTGAATAGGGAATCGCCTCGTGTTTATTTCACACGAATCTGGTGAAGTAGCAACGAGATATTAACCATTTTCTAAAGGTATGTAAGAGGTTTGCATACTTATTTTGTGTAACGATAGTTTCAGGGCGAGTTTTGGCCCCATGCTTTTGTGCTAGGGTAAATCCCAAGGTATCATTTTAATCCTTTTTTAATTATGAATAAAATGGTGTTGATTACATAGCCATAAGAAGAATGGTTTGCAAGTTACAGCACTTTGTTTGCAGCTATGCGACAAAGTCAATTTATCGGTGCATGCATGTTTAAGGGTTAAAGAGTGCTACTGTACTGTTCAATACAGAGCATGATAACAAACAAAGAGTTAAATTGGATTTAGTTACATATGTACAGTATTATTATCATGTCTTAAGAAGATATATCTTCATTCTCACCCGGTGAGCATGTACCAGTTTTACCAATTTGCATCAGTTATGTTTGCCATGTATGTACAAATTATATGCAATTACAATTGGTCACAGTATAATAATAATTATTTGCGTGTCGTTTATTCCTACAAGGTTCCTTTGATGACTTCACAGAATCATCAGCAATGTCGTTGTTTGCCTTAAGGCATTGTAGATACTACATGAGTGCGAGTCATCAAGAGTTCAGTAGTACAGCGAGTCTAATGTTAGATGGGAAGGAACCACCCAGTACGACTAGTGAAGTGAAACTTTCCTTTGCTGGAGATGTTATTGGTGAGTTTCTAGAATACTGTATCCATGTAGGTGTGTGTTGTGGTGTGTGTGTGTGTGTCGAGTGAGGGATTCAGTGAGCGAGGGAGTCAGCGAGTGAGAGAATGAGCAAGTGAGCAAGCGAGGGAGTGAGTGAGTAAAAACCCTTTCATATGGTCACTTTAAACCAGGTTGAACCCACATTCAACCCAGGTTAACGCATTCATATGACCACCATGACCGGGTTGAACCCAGAAGTCGTAACCGAGTTCAACCCTACAAAGCAGTAGTGTTGAACTCGGGTTGAACTCAGTTTATGGCTTCAAAAGTGAGTGGCGATTTTTAATGAATATGTAACATACATAGAAGACAATTATCACTCAACAAATGCCATCATGTGACGATTGCTTGTGAACAGAAACTGGGTTGAATGTGGGTCATTCATCCCTCACTTTTGGGTGGCCATATGAAAAGGGTGTAAGTGAGTGAGGGAGTGGGTGGGTGGGTGAGTGAGTGAGTGAGTGTGTGGTGTAGTGTAGTGTGTGTTTGTGTGTACAGAACATGGGTGGGTGGGTGGGTGGGTAGGGTAGCCCATGCACAACTCAATTTTCCTTGTAACCTTGTAGATTTATTTGGTCCAGCTCCATATATGCTTCTACCATTGTAGCAAAGATGCTACAATATTCTGGGTCTAACGGTAACCATTATAGAGAGATTCACACTCTTGTTTGTATTGTTCACTTCTTACAGGTCCCTTACCAAAGGGTCACAGCCAACATGAACCATACACACCACATGATATTGAATTTTCAGCTGCTCTTCCTTATAAGGCAGAAATGATAGATGATGAAGGACGTTTCTTCTTACTTGAACGCTTACCTGAACAGCAGGATGCTGACATCACTAAAGTACAATCTTCTAAAAGTGATTTTGTTCATTATTTGAGCAAGCTAATAACAATGGGATCAAGTGGACCAGTGTAAGTATAAGTATTCTCTGTAAGTGTATAAAGCCACTCCAACTGAATTATTATGTTTCTGGTCGTATGAAATTTAGCTCTGTACATTCGGTACTTTTGCAACGAGTAACAATTTAATGACTGCTCAATTAGAGTATATTTGTACTTAACTGACTATTCTATTAGAGTGTATCAATCTACAAGTATGTTGATCTACACTTATCTCATTTGTGACCATCTCAGCAAAAACCTGACTTGTTTACACAAGTATGTGTATTGAGAAGAAAATAAAAATAATAAATCGTAAAATTGTGCATGTTACAAAGAAAAAAATGCAAATTTTTATACATAGAGAAGGAAGACTCAAATCGATTAAAACTATTCACCATTTTATTTGTCTGCTGATGGAGAGTTCAAAAATCTTTATTTCGTTTCTGTAGCCCCAATGGTATCCATGTAATAAGGGTGCAGTAAATGTAAATAAGATCGTCGTTCCCTTGTTCTTTATACGATGTGTATGAAATTTGGACTATATAACATTGTTACCACTCTCCAACTCTGAAGAAAATTGACTAATGCATGCATAAGTTATAGCAATTTTTCTAAGTGGAACGAAAAGAAGATGAAGTAAAATACAAAGAAGAAAAAAAACTGAAATGAACTTTGAAGGCACATATCTCAGTGATGGTTTGGTGGATTCCTTTGAAACGGGAGGTGCCTCATCCCAAAGGAGTTTCCACAGCAAAATGGTTAATTTCCATAAGGCATTATCAAGCTACAGATTTGTGAAAAGGGAATTTTCTTGGTTCCTGTAAAATACACACTTGTCTGTTGCATGCCCACACTGGCTGTGCAAGACCACACAACACACTATCGTCTCCCTCCTTTTACCTGAAACCATCCACACTTCACTAGCTTAACATGTACTAACACCTTGGTGTGTAGCTGCAGGCACGGCTACTAACTTATTAATTTAATTCACACTCTAGAGTAATAAAGAAGAGCCAGTGTGACCACCTAACTGGTGACCACAAGGTACATGACACATAACCTAGATACTCTTTAAATCCCAATATTTCTTGGGATAGACAAACGATTCTTTTTGGAGTCTTCCACATAGCCATCCTTGGCCAGTTCAGATTTCCACCTTCTGTGTTGCCAGAACAGGCAGCGTGTGACGCCTGCTTTTGCTGCTGCTGAAGTCCCTCTGGAACGAAGACTATACATGCCAAATCCTTCTGTCGCATATCCCAGCTCTATAAGCTTACTCCTGAATTGCTCCCTAATGGTGGTGTAGCTCAAGTGACCAGAATCTCTCAGACTTTCTTGGTTTTTATAATGCCTTTAAAAACTAATGCATTACTGTTCAATTGCATATCCGCCACAGTCAAGTATCGTTCCAACATAGCTACGGGACTGGTTGAGGAGTCTGTTCTGGCAATCAATACTTTGCTTCCTTGTCTGAATGGCTGAATGGGTATGTCTTCCAGTGTCGTGGCAATGATAATCTAACCCCATTTTGTGCTATCTCCATATCGTATACTCTAATATGCATGGCTTCATCGCATCTCAGGAATCTGTCAAACACCAATAGGCTAATAGTAGTTGTTCTTAAGTTTGCAAGGGTTGGGAAAGAATTGGCATCTTCAACCATATCAGCTAGGATTGGTACAGTTATCAGCTTCTTCTTTTTGCACCGGCTTAGCATGCAACCATTTCAGGCCTTGAAGAATTGTCTGCACAAGTGGGTTAGTGGTTGGGGATTCCAGTGTTGCAAAATGATGCACTTAAGTCAGAGCGTGTACAGCCTCTTCCACTGCTGACTTTAATTGGAGCCGATTGCTAACTCCCTGCAGGTAAAGTACAATATGGCGTGCACTGGCCAGAAATACTGGCAGCTTGTGTGCGATAGCCCAGTTCCTCCAGCAATGGTAAGTTTCCTGGGTGTGTTGAGAATTCTTTTGGTGGTAAAACTTGTATGGCTGTAACAAACTGGGCAGGTCTTCCTCCCTCAGGAAATATGACTGGACAAAATATGGCTGAAGAGCACTCTGTCATTATCAGGGTCCCATGCTTTACACCTTTGCGTGTGTTGGATGATGTGAGGAATTAAATAAACTAGTGGGCAAACCATTTGTTTTCTTCTGTCCAGTTGGTGGTAAGGTATCAACCCCTTCATAGCCTGGGTTGCAGAATTAAAGCATGGAAGTTGTGTGTTGTAGTAGTTTGCAAAAGAATCAATTGTGTGGGGCCCCACAGACTATATAGTTGTCTAAATATATCTCCAGCAAGGCTCCAGTCATCATAGTGAGCTGTTTCATTTTTTTCCTCTTGAGATCCATCTCTATGTGTATCTGTCGTGCCACAGAAATTGAAAAAATGGCTAGAGCCTCTTCCTGTAAATCAGGCTTCCTGCTCCATACAGATAATATATGTACAAAATTTTGATTGTCAGTAAACTATCGTACTCTCTCATTGGCCAGTTTAGATTCCAGTGTGTCGAGTATCAGTCTGATAGCTCTAAGCTCACGCCGAGTGGGCTCTTAGTGGATTTCTTGTGCGACCAAGCGCCTTGGGCTATGGGACATCGATGATGCACTGTAGCCAGCGTAACCATTGTCACTGACATCCGTGTAACGTATACCACTCTTAAGGTAGAATGCCCCACCCAAATATTTTTCCCATTAAACCTCTGTATTTTGGTGTTCCAAATTAAGAATTCTGCTCTAGCTTCCTCTGATAATGGCAGTGCCTGGGACCAACTGACTCTGGTATTAAGCACAGCATACAATCCCTAGCCAAGCAAAGCATACAATCCCCTAGCCAAGCAAAACATACAATCCCCTAGCCATGCAAAGCATACAATCCCCTAGCCAAGCAAAGCATACAATCCCCTAGCCAAGCAAAGCATACAATCCCCTAGCCATTAACCTTGCTACCGGTCCTATTTCCATTGACATGAAGATGATTTTTCCTGTAAGGCGGGACAGGGTCCAGCGATGTTGCTTGCTATCTGACATAGCTGTGACTCAAGGGCATCAATTTTCTGTTGTGGGACTGAAACTATGCCTTCTGCTATGTCAATTTCAAAGCCAGCCTAGCACAGTGTTGCGATGGGGTCCACTTCAATTTTTTGATGTTGGTAATGAAGCCTGCACTACAGAGGTCCTCCTGGATTTTCTTGCTGGCCTTTTGTGCATGTCCAGCATCTGCACCTGCTGTGATGCCATCATCCAAATTCACTACTACTGTTATGCCTGGATTTTGCCAGTACCATACTAGGGGTCACAACAGTTTGGTGAACAGATAACATGCTGTAGCTTGGCCAAAAGAAAGTACACAGAACACGTAGAATTGTTTTGAGAGGCCTTCACCCCAACAAAAACCCTATGATTTTCCCGTGAGAAGTGCAGGGTCACCTTCACCTACTGTTGGCAAAATTGTCATCCAGAGGATAGCAATGGATGCTATTTATCATAAGCACTGCTTAACAGGGTTTTTTACTAGGTACAGATCTAGCATGCGCCAAAAAAAAAAACAATTACTGGTGAAACCAAACTGTCATTTGAAGCCATAGCATTTGCAGAACTTATCTCATACATAGAAGTAATAAAGGAGACAGAAGGCAGTATCATCAAGCTCTCCCATTTAGTACAACTGTACAAGTCTCATCTTGAAAAGCTTGGAGAAGACATTTCACAACAGATAAATGCAGCATGACTTAAAGAGAAACTTCTTATGCAAATTCCTGATCTGGAAGCTCATAAAAGCAAATATGAAGTCATCATGTCATTCAAGGAGGATACAGGAGATACCCTATTGGAGGCAACAAAGAGGAATCAAGACAATGATGCAGTTGTCCTCATGTGTGCTGCTGAAATAATCCAAAATGAGATATTTCAAATGGAATCCATATCTAATGGATCCTTGCTTGATGATAACCATTCCAGTTCTCTATTAGTATTAGTACAAATGATACTTGGTGGAACTAACATTGAGAAACAAACAGAGAACAACAAGGAGGTGAAAAGTGCTGCTATATCTATTACCCAGCTCTTGACATTCAATGCAGTGAACCGTAGCAGAAAAAGCAGCAATGATGTACGGCACAATGTGGACCAAGAAACAAGGCTTCCACTTTACCTAGGGCTTCTTGTTCATAACAAGACAAGGAAGCAAGAATTGATTGACATTCTATTTAAGAGAGGTTTATCAGTATCATACAACAGAGTACTTCAACTGTCTACAGATATAGCAAATACTGTTATTGACCAGTATGAAGATGATGGGGTTGTGTGCCCAGCAATCCTGAAAGGTCTGTTCACACCAGGAAATCTTGACAACTTAGACCACAACCCTACATCTACATCAGCCCACACTGCATTTCATGGCACTGCATTGTCAATGACACAGCATGTCACAGATGAGAGTGTAGGCCTTGAACATCATTGGAACAGACCATTACTCCATGAAGGAATTGAAAAATCTAAAACCATTAAGCCACTGATGGAATCATACTGTGAAATTCCACCAGCAGCACTTCCTGTTGACAAGCCATCCCCTTGAAATACTTCAGGAAACGCTACCGCTCAATGTGCAAGACTTGAATCTGATGAAGCACAAGTTTCCTGGCTGAGAGAGGTTGTCCAGTTGCTGCAAAAGGACCAGCTTGATCAAGATGATAATATCTCATGGTCAGCTTACTTTGCACATCTTCAATTTGCTGTTCATCATCCACCTGCAATTTCTGCTTTGATGCCTTTGTTCCGTGGTAATGCACACTCTGTGGCCATGGTAAAGCATGGAATGGATGTTATTATGAAAGCTACTGAGCTTGTGAATCCTGCACAAATTCCAGTCTTGACCCTTGATCAATCACTATACACAATTGCAAAGCAAATGCAATGGAGTTGGCCAAGCATTTATGCTGAAGAAAAGTATGTAGTTCTTATGGGTGGACTCCACATTGATTTGTTGGAAGAAAGTGGTCGGGCTGCCTTTATGGCTTTTGCTAATGTTACGACAGAGGGGAGAGCTGACACCCTTCAGAGTGGTTCACACACTTCAAGAGCCCAGTGGGCTCATCGAGTATCAGCAGTAGCTTTATTCTGTCTACAAAGTCAAGCATTCATGGCATATAAGGATAATTTAGAGGTTGATAACATAACAGCAAAGCCATTTCATGAGTGGTGTGCAGACATGGAAAGTAGTCACCCACAATTCTTTTCCTGGGGCAAAACTCTGAAGCTAGAGGTTCTCTTCCTCCAGTTCATGCGATCACAAAGAGATGGCAACTTCTTAATGTACTTGGAAGCACTGGGTAGCATTATCCCTTGGATGCTTGCCATGGATCACTTCCATTATGCGCGATGGCTTTCAGTACATGTGATGGACCTCATCCAGCTGGAAGATGAATGTCCCACAGTCTGGAATGAGTTTCTTAAGGGGCATTTTGTCACTCAGAAAACCTCACAAATTCTCCATGATGGCCCATGACCAGATTCATGAGTAGTTGAATGCTATTGTGAAGGGTGATGGTGGAATAATGGGAATTACTGAAAGTGAATCAGCAGTGGCGGATCTAGATGGGTTTCTGGGGTTTTGACAGAAACCTCCTTTTAAATTTAGCTCAGTGGCAGTATCAATTGTTGTACTGGCAATTTATCATAGCAAACAACTATATACCACTGTATTTCAGTAGCATGCATGCAGTTACACTTACCTAACACCATTTATAGCTATTAAACCCTCAGCAATGCTTCACTTTTCATCTCCCACTGCATTAAAAACGATCAAGATACTCTAGAGCAGTCAAGTAACTGCTCTAATAGAGCAGTCAAGTAACTACTCTAATAGAGCAGTCAAGTTACTACTCTAATAGAGCAACCAAATCTACAGCTTGTAATCATCATATTTGCTCTAAAGTTAGCTATGTAGTATTTACAGTTTAAAGCATTGAGTTTATTGTAATTGCTAACTAAAATTAGCCTAAAATCCGATCTTACAGCTTCTAAAATCTCACTTTTCTGGAGAAATATCATCAGATGTCTTATTCAGCTATACTAACTTTCAGAAACCCCCTTTTAAAAATCCTAGACCCTGCTGGTCCAGATATGGCTAGGATAGTAAGTGAGGTCAACATAAAACAGTGTAAAGATCCAAAGAATAGTCACCATGAACAAACTCCAAGTACACAAAACATGCAGGTTTGCAAGAAATGTGAAGAGTGTGTGATAAATATTTTCAATGAATGGGGAAACCCTTTTACAGAAACGAGTTCAAATTCGTTTGCTGTTGACACAAACGTACTCATGACTATTAAGTTGTTCAAAGTGTAAGAGAAGCTGAGGATCTAGGTAAAGCTCAGTACAAGGCTTTTGTTGATGACCTTATGATCAACTTGACCAAACCAATCTTTGACACTATACCAAAGAACAATCTAATCTTATTTAAACCAGACCGAGAAAAGAGGTCATCAAAAACAAAGACAAAACTCTCCAACGTGAAGAGTGACCTAGAATTGTTCTCCAGGATGTACATTTCTTGTCAGGCTAGAGAAGGAGAAATGGATGTATTTTTTGAGCACGTAAGTCATGCTTGGCCACCATCACTAGCTGAAAATAACTCAATGCGTCATAGCAGCAAAGCAGATTTGTTGAAATGTCTAGAACCATTTGTACCAAGTCCACCATCATCACCTGAGGTAGATGTAAAACTTTTTGATGGAGCAGCCCTTGTTCATACAGTGGAGCACAAGAATGCAGTCTCTGCTGTCAAGACATGTAAGGATTATACAGAGAGTTTTTTGCCCTATTTATTCAAACAACTTCACATTGTCAAGCAGATAGATGTAGTGTCAATGCCGACAGCTTAAATGTACATTTGAGAGGGTGCCATGGTACTGGACTTCATTTGTGTGTATCTGAGAGAACACTTATACCTCAGAACTGGAGGAGCTTTTTGCGTGTTGATTCCAACAAAACTGAACTCTTCCAGTTTCTTGCTTCAATGATTGAATCTGCTGTCACACCTGAGGGGAAAATATTTGTCGCCACAAAAGGAGAAAGAGTTATATCAACCAGCACATTAGACATCTCTGCTCTTCAGCCTTGCACATAAGAAGAAGCTGACCATCATATTATGTTTCATTGTGCTCATGCTTACCAACATGGTATGAAGAAGATTATGGTACATGCAACTGACACAGATGTGCTTGTACTTGCCATTGCTACAACCAGTGTATTGGAAGGATGCTAGCATTTGGTCACAATAAGAACTTCAGATACATTGCAGCTCACACAATTGCAGCTCAACTTGGAGATGATTGGTGCAAGGGATTGTTATCCATGCATGCTTTTTTAGGCTATGATATAGTCTCATCTTTCTGTGGTATAGGAAAGAAAACTGTTTGGGATGTTTGGTGGTCTTTACCAAGCCTAACAATTCTGTTTGGTTGTCTTTCTCATTCTCCAGAGGCAATTACTGATGATTACATGAAATATTTGTGGTTTTATTGTACAGCCGTACTTCCCAACTTCTCACTGTCAATGCTGCAAGAAAGCAACTCTTTTCCTATGGCAATAGAAAACTGGAAAATCTTCCTCCTTCAAGAGCAGCTCTATATCAGCATGTGAAACATGCATCATTCCAAGCAGGCTATATTTGGGGACAAACACTATTAGCTAACCCATCTCTTTCAAGTCCTGGTGATTGGGGTTGGAAGAAGGATGCAGATGGAAAATGATGGACACCATTATGGACACCATTATGGACAACACTTTTGGAAGCTTCAAAACAATGCAGAGAGCTGATCAAATGTAGCTGCAGGAAATGCTGTCTGGGACACTGCAAATGCCGCAAGGCCAACTTGAAGTGCACAACGTTGTGCTATTGTAGTGGACAATGCACTGAGCAAGAGATGCAATACATTTGAACAATAATTATGGTATATTAAGTTTATGACTGTGTTGTTTAGAACAAGAGTTAATAAGGTGATAACATTTGCTTAGAATGTAGTTAACAAAACAACTAATGTCAAAGCTAAACATCATGACTAAAGCCATACTGAGCTCAACTTTAACCAGGAAGCCTTGCTCTGATGAGCTGGTTCCACTTAAATTCAGAATCAGCATGTTCTAAAATCCCAAATACCAAGTTTCATGCTTTCTGCCAAAAGTGAACATCTTCGCCTTTTTTGTTGCATATCCACTCCACTACAAGTGTAAACATGAAAGTGATATGTCAGCACAATACTGAGTATGTGCAGTGACACCCAAAGGAAGGTACCAATTTTTATGAAAGGAAGGAAGGTACCAAAAACCCCAAGGTACCAATTTTTATGCTTTCTGCCAGAAGTGAACATGTGTTTCACTTATCTACTGCACTATACTACTAACACATCATTCAAAGGAGTATTATGGACACTACTATTTGCTGTATCAGCTGAGCCTGCATCAACAGCCCCTTGTACATTGACCCCATCCTGCTTATTACCCATACTACTATCAACCTATTTGGTAGCACATCATCCAAAGGAGTGTTACAGTCACTACCATGGGTTAAGCTACAGTCGACAACCTTGTGTGTAATAACTGAGATAATAAGTCACTCTCTAGAGATCCTTGGATACATATACATGAGATTGACAAGGAGAAAACATCCTTACCGCCTGGTAGATTCTTGTAAGCGTTTGAACGTTAATCGGATGACTGCAGGTTTGACGCTGCCTAAGTCCAGTCATGGATTTTTTTTTCTCCTTTCTCCACCTTTTCAAACACACTTTCTGTAACAACTTTAAACAGGCTGTAGGACCAGGTGTCCTACAGACCCTCAGCACTTGTGCTGTAAAGCCTTAATAAATAAATTTTTTTAAAATGATTCCATCATGCTTCTTTCCCATACCACTATCAACACTAGTAAGTAACACATTATTCAAAGGATATAGTTTGGTTGTCCCCATTGGACACTATTATATGCCTTGAGGTGTCTCATCTGTTAACAGTTAAAACATGGGCCTGGCATCTGGGATGGGGGTCCTCTAGGCCCAAATGCTCTGGCAGGCTTTAGCGGCTAGGGAGGCGGTAGGGAAACAAACGCTGTTGATGTGGGCAGTGGCATCGCTGTGTGTGTTGGGAGTCTCTGTTATCATAGTCCCTAGGTCCTCTTTTGACGTATCTTAGCTTCCATTGACTTCTCCGCATCCACTCATTTCTTGGCCTCCTTTTCATCTTTCATTATATCCTCCTGTAGGTACTCCTCCACTGCCTCCCAGCTGTACTGTGAGCGGTCTGCAAAGCAGATTAGTTTCTGTCTCTCTTTTATAGCCTTCATACCTTCTTCCAACTTCTCTTACTAATAGCTGTCTTCAGGATGGCCGTGGCTTGTCGCTGCTTGGGCTTCAGCTTCTCCAGGGGCCTGACTGCTGTTTAGACAGAATCATTTAGCTGGGTGTTGAAGGTGGACTGCCTTTCATTCCCTTATTGCCTAAACTGTGGCTGTGCTGGCTCCCTTTTTATACTTTTCACTAGTTACGCCGTCTCCTCTTGTCCAGCTGCGACATTGCTCTCCAGGCTGTCTAGCTTTGTGAACATCTCATGGCAGCTCTTGTCGTGGGCACCTTAAGTGATTCCAGGTTCCTCAGGATGGCCTTCATTTGCTGTTTCATCTCATCCATCACTGGTGTGGTAAACTTATATGGGAAGATTATTGTAGCTGTAGCTGGTGATTAATGGCACGCTGCAACAATCAAATAGTATTACTAATTAACTAAGAAAAGAAGTAGTAGCCTTCACACTGTTGCATCTAGTAGTCTAGAATGATATGTATTCACACCTTAGACTTTATATATATACTCACTCACTTGACCCACCACACAACACACACGCAATTGGGAGATTATTTTCTGTCTAATTCACAAGTTCAAATAACATAAAATACATAAAATAATGTGTCTTGATCAGTCAGCAGAAAATTCATTTAAGTGCTGTATATGATAAAACTTCTTGACTTACCTCTTTATGAAGATCAACTTGTTTCATTTCTTTCCTAGAAGTCTAGGAGACCAGATATGCTATTTTCTGTTGTTTTATGCCAGTATAGTTCATTGTAAAAGGCATATTCACTGCATCTTGTGAACTTGTTTAACCTGCCATATTTCAAACTGGTATGAACAAATTAATCACCTGAAAGAAAACCTTGCCTGTCTGGAAGTTTTATACAGACTTTAAATAGTGATATCCAACCTCGTATTGCTAACACAGGGCTGTATAACCTTCTGTAACAACCAATACATACTTTCATCAAGTTATCACTAAGTGAAATTTTGTTCCTGGATGTCTGCGTTTTTAAATAAAGTTTATTTCAGTTTATTTCGTTTTGTAACTAGTAGGTTATTATATTTCAAAGTAAAAATTTAGGCATCGGATGATTAGAGACAAAAGGTATTACGGTCATGGCACCTGTTAGCTGATTCAGTTAATGGTGTTTCTGTGACATTGCAGCTGGGGTTGAGTTGGCTTCAAGGTGTAATAGGTTTTCAATGGTGCTGATTTCGCATCTGACAAGCGTACAAGCCGAAAACGCTAGGTATTGCTAGTATGGCAGGCGTTTATACTAGGGCCCAAACGAACTTAGATTTTCATGGTTCGAACATTCATTACTTAAAGTTCACGAACCTTTCGAACTTGAAGTAAAATTGGTTAACACATAGTTTACAGTAACAAGTTAATGATTTTAAAGGTATACACATGGTTTAAAGTAACATCTTGTAGCAAGTTCACAATTCTAAAAGTACACACACATAGCTTGAAGTGATCATACTAATAAACTGTAGTTGTTGTGGAGAAAAATCAAGGCGTTTACATTATTCCTGCTCAAACTACTACATAGTCTAGTGACAGTTAAGCCTGCTACTGAAAACAGCCTTTCATTACTTGTTGAAGTTGCTGGGATAGCAAAGAGAGGTTGAGACGGGGATAACGTAATGAGTTAGCTTTCCACCAAACTAGAGGATTAGAATTCCTAGGTGTGCATGTTTCAGAGAAGTACAAATCTACTTCATCCTCTAGCCTTACAGATGTATCATTTTCTTCTGGTCCAAACAATATGTCGAGTGCCTTCTTTTTCATTGATGGTTGAGCCTGTGATTCTGAGTTTGAACTATCACTGTCAATTTGAAGGTTTTGTATTTTGTGTCTTATTTCTGTTTTAACTTCACATATTTTTCTACAGCAAGAAACTTTAAAGCTTTGTATCGAGGATCCAAGGCTGCTGCAATCACTTTGATATCTGAAGAAGCAATGTCATTCAAATCCTACCTACTTTTAATTTGAGAGTCAACAGACATCTTGAATCTTCTAATATTTGTGAATCACCTTCTTTAACCTCTAAGTGCTTCAAAATTCTAAAAAGAACAGGAAGAATGGATGATATAGATGATGTAGACTCAGAACACAGATGAGTTGTTCCTATTTCTAGTGGATGAAGAATTTTCACCAAATCACCAAGTAGCTCCCACTATGTATTTGACAAATCTAGCCTTCTATGCTCCACCAGGGACTGACACAGTTAAAATGTACTATTCCAGCGTGTTTTACATTCATTGACCAGTTTGTGTGTAGGTCGATTCATACTTTCTTGTTTCTTCCTTAACTCTTCAGTAGCCTGTGCACTGTGATGGAAATGCTTGACCAATGTTTTTGCAGCAGCTAAAGCTTGTGCTAATCATTTATGCCAAATCCTACAATAACACACAATTGTAAGCAATGAGCTGCACAGTTCAAACTATTCCACTGTTTGTCAGCTTCTAAAAGACGCCCTGCACGTTGGAAATTGGAGCCTTGGTCATGAACAATATCAAATATGCTATTGTTATCGATTTCATACTCACCAACAACTTCCTTCAATTTCTCCACAATGTTGTCACCTGTGTGCTGCTCTGGAAATGGATATGTAGTCAGCGTATAGCTACTCAGTTCCCAACACTTATCAATAAAATGAACAGTCAGTGAAATATAGGCATCATTGGCAAAGCTGGTCCAAATATCTGTTGTCAGTGAATACTATGTTGTTTTTCCACTTTCAGCTAAAATGCTTTTAAGCTTTTCCTTAACCATGGTATACTTCCGACGAATAACATCCATTCTGTGTACCGATAATGGGGTAACATAGCCAGGCTCCAGGTAGGATAAAAGTCGCTTAAACCCTTCCCCATCAACAACTGCAGCAGGTCGTAAATCTTTTTCCAACATGAATGCAATCAATTCTGTAATCTTCTTGGCACGTGATGGCGGGAATTTGCTGCGAGTAAAAAAATCATCCATGCTAGTTTGTTCCTTGCCATCGGAAGCTTTATTACTTCCGCTTTCGTTTCGTTTATACTTCTCTTTGTGATAGCGAAGCAAATGTTCTCTCAAGTTACTTGTTGCTCCAAGGTAAGAGTATTTATTCTTGCACAATCCACACAGCACTTTCTTTCCACCAGGTACCTTCGTAAAGAAGTCCCACATGTCTGAGCGAAACTTTTTCGGCTTCGGCCCTTCACTGCCTACAGAAATACTTTCTGTTTCACTCTCTTCAGTCTCTCGATTGTCTTCAGCGATTTCCTCAGTCTGAGATTCACTTATAAGGCTTGCGCTTGAACCACATGTAAAATGCACACTTCCTCCAGATTTAGACGCCATGTTTTAAGCTATGGATATTATTGTACACCTTTCCATATACTATTTAATTGCATAATTCAAGTTGTTTAACCCGCATTCAAAGATTCGTTAGTTCGAACGAATGTTTGAATTCAGCTAAGTTCGTTTGGGCCCTAGTTTATACTACATTTTACTGGCTGTATGCAATATTTTCTCATATACACACTTAGTCAAGTGTATTAAGTTGTTTTAGATATATTTGTAACATAGCTGAGCTGAGCAATGTGCATACTAGTTCCGCAATCCAGTTTGCTTGCTCTGTAATATCATGGAATGGATGGAACATTGGATGGATCTTATCACTGGACTGCTGTGTGATGAGATAGGGCTGTATGCTGAAATGTTGCAATAGATTTTAATAAGATAAATTGGTATAGATGGGATTAAGTCTAGGAGACCAGATATGCTATTTTCTGTTGTTTTATGCCAGTATAGTTCATTGTAAAAGGCATATTCACTGCATCTTGTGAAGTTGTTTTACCTGCCGTATTTCAAACTGGTATTAACAAATTAATCACCTGAAAGAAAACCTTACCTGTCTGGAAGTTTTATACAGACTTTAAATAGTGATATCCAACCTCGTATTGCTAACACAGGGCTGTATAACCTTCTGTAACAACCAATACTTACTTTCATCAAGTTATCACTAAGTGAAATTTTTGTTCCTGGATGTCTGCGCTTCTAAATAAAGTTTATTTCAGTTTATTTCGTTTTGTAACTAGTAGGTTATCATATTTCAAAGTAAAATCCATTAAAATTTAGGCTTCGGATAATTAGAGACAAAAGGTATTACGGTCATGGCACCTGTTAGCTGATTCAGTTAATGGTGTTTCTGCGACATTGCAGCTGGAGTTGAGGGGGCTTCAAGGTGTAATAGGTTTTCAATGGTGCTGATTTCGAATCTGACAAGCGTACAAGCCAAAAATGCAAGGTATTGCTAGTATGGCAGGCGTTTATACTACATTTTACTGGCTGTATGCAATATTTTGTCATGTACGCACTTAGTCAAGTGTATTAAGTTGTTTTAGATATATTTGTAACGTAGCTGAGCTGAGCAATGTGCATACTAGTTCCGCAATCCAGTTTGCTTGCTCTGTAATATCATGGAATGGATGGAACATTGGATGAATCTTATCACTGGACTGCTGTGTGATGAGATAGGGCTGTATGCTGAAATGTTGCAATAGATTTTAATAGGATAAATTGGTATAGATGGGATTACTGAAGGTATTGCTCCAGAATTAAGCTAATTTTTGCAGAAGCAGTAATTTTCCTTGATGTAAGTTTGATACATGGTTGAAAGCACTATGTCCAGCCTCTTACCTGTAAACACGTTAAGAATAGTATTAGTGGTTTGTATGAACAATTTGAGTTGGTATAGTTGTATGAAAAATTGTAGAAATCGCTAGCTAATTTTCCCTTCAGTGCCATTTTTCCTATGTAAAATGGGCCTAATTTTAATGACATTGTAATAGCTGTAACTTCACTATAGAATACAGTACTGATCTGAAATTTTTGGTAGAAGTTACATGTTAGTAGTTTATATGGGGTGTGTCATTGGTGCTAATTGAGAGATGTTAGCTTTTTGTTGGACATCACTACTTTAAATGCGTGGTGGAAGCTGCAGACAGCTCGTGCTATTCGGAGTTGTGATAAGTTAAAGTGTGTTATATCAACAAAAGTAGCTGGGCAGTTTAATAGAGCTTGTTCTGTCTACTAGGATGCTTTGCTGTGTTCTTTGGATTTCCACGTTTGTTTGCACATTACCAAACACTCTGTCTAGTTAGCTTTGTATGGCTGCTCTTAGGTAGACCGGCTCCTGACTAGTACATTTTCCCATGAATTATGTACATGGAGATACAAACTAAGGTGAGAGATACATTCCAACTATTGTCTGTAACAGAAACATCCTATCCATAAACTGGGATGAGAAAACTTTTGTTCAGAAACTGAAATAGCTACACACTATCCAAATTTGGGATGGACACCAGTAGGGCTGGGACAAAGCTTCGGATGTTTCATGGGTTTGAAGGCTAAGTAAACTTCGAATTATAAAAGTATCCTTTGAAGCTTCATAATACACTATTCTACAAATGAATTACAAATAAATGCCGTTATCTCTTTATTGCAGCTGCTTATTCATCTTGCTTGATCGATGTTTATTTCTTCGCAAAATCAATATTCATGTGCTATGCCCACTTTTAAACTATTGCAGATTAGCTTGCTACCATAGTTGTAGCCTTAAAACGCCTTATAAAGTGATAGATAATGCATGGAAAAGTGTTCTTTTAGCTGTTAGTTGTTGTTTACCTATCCATGAGTATAGTATGGTTGACACGCCCATTTATAATCAATCAATCATGTCATTCAGTACTGTTGCTATGCACTTTCCAAATGCTTACAAACTGATTAGAATAAAACTAAAGAATGATGTGCATAAATGTGAGAAAACTTGAAAGCTAACACTGAAGCTTCAACGTTTCGAACATTTTATTAGCGAAGGTTAATTTCAATATTCATCCCCACCCTAGACACCGGTCACCTTAGCTCGTGGAAAATGTGTTCTATCTTTGTTATTGGGTACAGCATGCCCACCCTGGCTCATGTCAGGATAATGGATGCAACATGCTATCTCATTTCATGGATAAAGTGTTCTTAAGTATTGAAAGCAACTCACATCTTTATTTTAGTTACTAGATTGTGGTACACTCACTTCAGCTCAGGTTCCTATCTCACAGGATATAGCATGCCCATCTCAGCTTCAATTAAGTGCTTTTTATCTCAGTTACTGAGTGTAGCATGCAATTGTCAGATCCAATACACAATCGTTTTCAGATGTAGTACACCTATCTCAGCTCCAATAAAGGAACATTTATACAGTATTTCAGCTAGTGGGTACAGCGTACCCATCTTGAAGTGCTTTATTTCGGTTATAGGGTGCAGTACGCCCATCTCAACTTCAGTAAAAAGTGCTAATGTATTTGTGAGATATTGAGGCAGCATGCCCATATGCATCTCAGCACCAATGGGAAGTACTGCTACATCAGGTTACAAATTTGGCAGTGTCAGTTTCAAGGGCAAAAATAATTTTACATTGGTTATTGGGTGAGTGCAATCCACCCATATTAGATGAGTCTGGCAGATAATGTGTTTTGGTCTCCAACTACAGTAATAGGACTATGACTCTCAATACCAAAATGGGAGCACTACTATGTAAACTGGAATAGGATGCTATGTGAGATACATAGGACATCATGAACATGTTGCACTAAATGACTGCAATAGGAGCACATTATTCATGTGCTTAGTGAGAGTGTGACCCCCGATACTGAAATAAAAAATGCTTCATCCATGAACTGAGATGGCTACACAGGGAACACACAACTGACCATGACATTTGAAACAGGGACCCACCGTCCACCACAGCTGACATCTATCCATATAAATGATCTGGGAGGTGGTCAAGTGTTCACATCAGCGATAAGCTTGCTAAATGTCATCATGCCTTTAGTAGCTTTAAATCTGCAGAATAGAAGAGTGGGGGGTAGGACGTTAGATACCAAGTGGTGGAAATCAAATTCCCCCAACCTCCCAGGATCATAACAAGGGAACCGAATCAGAACACATTATCCATGGAATTGAGGTGGGAACACACTATCCATAATACTGAACTGTTGTGGACACGCTGCACCAAATAGCTAACAGAGATAGGAAACCAACACGTAGTCCATGAGCTGCGGCATGCTACTACTGTTGTTAGGGTCCAGAAGCTCCTTGACGATGCCAAGTTGTACCGTGACAAAGCATTGTATGGTAGACCTGACAGCGAGATGTCACTAGGTAAGTGACTAGTTGTCTGACTAAGAAACTGTGTAAGGTCAGCTGTAAATGCCTGAACAAGTGCAAGTACCTTTATCCTTGGATGTGATGCAGTAGTCCATCCATGGTGCACGCTAAAATATAGTACTGTACCACAGCTAGAGTGGACATTACAATGCCAGGAACTGAAGGGTCCACAATAGGAAACTGGACTTGAGCAGAGACAAACTACGAGCTATCACTCTGATATGGCTCTTGCAGAAACAGGTAAAGTAATCCAGTTGTCTCCACAAGCTGCTCTTTACCAATCACGTGCTGGAGTTACCGGATCTGCAAAAAAGGGACATAATCGCACAAGCCTAAATTTACAATATAAGGCATTGAATACATTGGGTGAAATACTGGAATATTACATAAACTTTTTAGCCCCTCTTTTTTAGTGAAGGAAGGGACTAACAATAAAAACCTGGATATCATCTCATTCACCTGCTCAAGAGGAGTTGGAAAATCTTTGTTTCATTGCAGTAGACCCAAGGACACATACATTATAAGTGTTTGTTTACGTCATGTCGAAGCAATCATATGCTATCAACTTTGCTTCATGAATTTCACCTTTGTATGCAGTGAGGAAGGGCGACTAAAGGACAAATGTACCCAATAATTGATTACCCTGTTCATGGTGAACACAATGGTGAAAATGTTAGCTCTGTACCTCAATCTGTTGGCAAGTTACAACCGTTTTTGTAAGCGCCTGTAATGTATTTTCCCTATACTTGCTGTACAAATCGATTTTTCTGTTGTTGCTACTTTGTAGGGCTGTAACTCCCAAAGTTATTGGTATATGAGGCTGAAACTTTGCCATTGGGTACACTTGGCTAAGTAGATTATAAATATTTAATAAACGGGAATTTGAAAAATGCGATTATGTCCTATTTTCACAGATTCGGTCACATATACTAGGGTGCCTGCTGATCCATCATACAGTATAATAGTAACTGTATAGTAGGGACGACAAAGGAGTACACGTGGCCCACCAAAAAAATCATCCAAAAACCAGCCTCAATTTTCCCTGACGATGATGAGGCAGTATTGGTGAGGTAAAACTAAGCCCAAACAAGCTTTCAGATTGACCCGAAACGCTTTCAACAAGTTGCTACGGAATTTTAAAATTATTTTATTCAACAGAATTTTCTACTGACTGAGTAAGTAAGTAACTGACTGACTGATGCCTTCAGACTAGCATAACTCGATAATGGCTAAGGCTATGGGCTTGATTTTTTCACTGTTCGACGTCACTTTGGCCCGACAGGTGCCTTTTGGCATACTGCAGTATGTACAATGCATTCTTCATGAACTTACCAGTGTCCTCCTTTGTGTCCCATTCATCTTTGCTGACAGGAAAGGTGTTGATTTGGCACGAGCACATGATGGCTTCTCTTCGAAATGGAAATTGTCCGCATTTTTCATAGTTGCTATTTTGATTACAAAGGTGCTTTTCAAACAGTTCTTGATTCGTATTGCTGTGTAACAGGTTGAACAAAGCCAACAGGGAAGCGTAATGGATACTTCACTTTTCAGATGATAATTAATAAAATTGGGTGCAGTACCATTTCTTTTGGTATGCGTAGATTGTAGAGGTGCTTCCGGTAAAGTTCTTGATTCATATTGCTGTGTAACGGGCTGACAACGAAGTATAATGGATACTTCACTTTTCAGACGATAATTGATATAGCTGGGGTGCACTGCACCATTTCAGATGTGGTATGCATGGGTTCACCAGTCATAATAAAATTGTTTACAAAAAGAAATTAACAAACAAGTACACAAAAAAATTTGGAATTTTCAACTAGAGTAGGGACCATAGCACACCGATAAAATGTATTGAAACAAGTTGGAGTAGTCCATGATATTAAATCACAGTAAAACAATAAGAAGTGTTATATCCCTACTGTGGTTTCCATTACTAACTAGCAAGTCATTCTGTTATCGCCGTCTACGCTATTTGGAGGCATGCTTCAATCTCCATGTTTTGCTCAATGAAGTGAGAGAATTAGCTGCTCAGAAATCTATGCCACATCATGACTTCTACAATGTTCGCAAGGTATATTTGTTTTTTTTAACAGTGATAACAGTGTACTTTGTATATTTAAATCCAAGAGTGTGGGAGTGTCAAAGTGCCGCACTGGGTTGTAACTACCATACAGCTAGAAAGAACTGTGCTGCTGCTGTACGATACATTAGTACATAGTTATCACTCTGTTACGGAGCCACTCAATCTCGTTCGCGACATCATAATAACCACGAATGATATTGTTTACCAATGGAACAAAAAGCCAAATAAGATAAAAACATTGATACAAAACACACCAGTACAGTACTTAAACCTACTAAATCTTACAATAAAACTGTTAATATCCTTTACACAGTAACACTACAAGTTACCATTACGAAATGTCATCAACAGTCTGTGCCGATTTTCGCTCCAGCAATCAGTCCCAACAGTCATTATGGTGAAGAAATAACTTCTTTCGATAATCTCTAGCTTCATTGTTCTATCTCGGAATACAATAGCCACTTGTTGGTCTTTTTTTTTCTTTCACGCAACGTAACACCACCATACCAACTTCTAACGAAGGTGAACTGTACCTGGAAATGCTGCTACTCTGTAACATTGCCGTTCACTACAGTTTATATGCAGTATGCAGGGTCTCTGTTGTAGCTACGAAGTTGAATCTCCACATAATTTGGACGAAATCTTGAGCACAGTGACAGGAACTCAAACTGGAACTTAATTTACTATCCGTAAACTTCCATGTACTCCCACACACTGGGATATAAAATAGTTATATCCCATATACTCGGATGATATCATTGTTACTTCGGCTCCATCTCAGACTCATGTATAACAATAATATCATCCTTGTAATGGGATATAACTATAACATAACAACTGTATTGTCTGACAGTGAAACTGTTGGGTATGTATAAATGTGTGCATAAAGAGTATGTTGACACTTTGGCATTTAGTGATGATGTCATACCAGTAGTGTGGTTTTATACATTCTTTTAATCCTCAGGTGGATACTCACGTACATGCAGCATTTGCTGCGATTCATAAAGAAACAGATGAAGACACAACGTAACATGGTGGTCACTAATAAAAATGGGGAACAACGTACACTGAAGCAGGTGATGCATATGCACAGTGTGTTTTTGTTAAACCAGACATGTGCTCACAGCCAGACCCAGGCTGGCTGTAGTTGCATGCCTGCATGATTTCCTGAAAAGTTTTACGAAAAACGTGTATGTATGTACGTACGTATGTATGTACGTATGTATGTATGTATGTATGTATGTATACTGCCAGACATCACAACTTTCCAAAAGCCCAAAGTGCTATATAATTTAATCGGCTGCTACACATGGTTGTAAATAAAGTGTTGTCATTTTAAAAGTGTTTATGTTATGGATACGCAATCAACGTCATTACACTTGTAATGTAATAAGGATTAAAATGATACCTAGGTATTTACCCTACAACAAAAGCATGATGACCAAAACATGCCGTGAAAATAAATTTTAGTTTATAAGAATGCCAGTTGATCCCATTCACTCCAAATAACTGCTAGCTGATTTACAATTCAATGGCAAGTAAGACCATGGCAGACAAAGTGTGGAATATGACGTTGTAATAAAACCAGTTGTTGTTCTTCATCACTTTATAACAAGTAATCCTCTGTTGTTATAGTGGTTATTTTGCCTTCCCCTAGTAGCTTAATGATAAGCTTTTCTTTTGACATGTGGTTTTAGGCTAATGGAGTTAGGAAGATCAAGTAACCTGGCCCTATAGCTCGGCCTGTTTGGTATAAACACGCATTCCTCAAATAACTTGTGTGGTGGCTCTAAAGGTTAAAGCTGGTTCCTCTATTTTAAAAACTTGTAACTTTTGACTAAATCTTATTTTTGAAAAATGTGGTCTATGGATTTCTCGTACATGTTTTATTATGTCTGTGTACCAAGTTTCATTGTCATTGTTG
Source organism: Dysidea avara (assembly GCF_963678975.1). Taxonomy (NCBI): domain Eukaryota; kingdom Metazoa; phylum Porifera; class Demospongiae; order Dictyoceratida; family Dysideidae; genus Dysidea; species Dysidea avara. Next base: position 11,483,763 of record NC_089272.1, read on the forward strand.
TATCACTTGCAGAGAAACAATGACCTTTTTGTTACCGTTCAATTTGTGGCTTGCACCTACATGGAGAAAAACTGAACAATTATAAAATACAGGTTATTACACCATTTGCACGAAAAGTTCACATTGATATAACTTCAAGTAAACACAATGGTGACATGCATCACCTATCCAAATTTCATTAGCGTGTATGTATGTATGTATGTTTGTATGTTTGTATATGTATGTCTGTATGTTTGTATGTATGTATGTGTGTGTATGTATGTATGTATGTATGTATGTATGTATGTATGTATGTATATATGTGTGTGTGTATGTCTGTATGTATGTATGTATGTATCTTTGTATGTATGTATGTATGTATGTCTGTATGTATGTATGTATGTACGTATGTATGTATGTATGTATGTATGTATGTATGTATGTATGTATGTATATATGTGTGTGTGTATGTCTGTATGTATGTATGTATGTATCTTTGTATGTATGTATGTATGTATGTCTGTATGTATGTATGTATGTACGTATGTATGTATGTATGTATGTATGTATGTGTGTGTGTATGTCTGTATGTATGTATGTTTGTATGTATCTATGTATGTATGTATGTATGTATGTATGTATGTATGTATGTATGTATGTGTGTATGTATGTGTGTATGTATGTATGTATGTATGTATGTCTGTACGTACGTACGTACGTATGTATGTATGTATGTATGTATGTATGTATGTATGTATGTATGTATGTATGTATGTATGTTTGTATGTATGTTTGTATGTATGTATGTATGTCTGTATGTATGTCTGTATGTATGTCTGTATGTATGTATGTATGTATGTATGTACGTACGTACGTACGTATGTATGTATGTATGTATGTATGTATGTTTGTATGTATGTCTGTATGTATGTTTGTATGTGTGTGTATGTCTGTATGTATGTTTGTTTGTATGTATGTATGTATGTATGTATGTATGTATGTATGTATGTACATATGTATGTATGTATGCATGTCTGTATGTATGTATGTATGTATGTATGTATGTATGTATGTATGTGTATATGTATGTATGTGTGTATGTATGTATGTTTGTATGTATGTGTGTGTGTGTGTGTGTGTGTGTGTGTGTGTGTGTGTGTGTGTGTATGTATGTGTATTTGTTTGTCTTTCCACACTCATCTTATTGAAATTAAGCGATTACAGTAGCAGCCAAAATAGTTTCATTTACATTTTGTTCTATGTTTGCATTGCATTCTTTTAATCCAACAAGTGAATGTGTTACAATATAATACTTTCAATAGCAGCTTGACGTATTATATTGAAATACGTCAAGCAATTAACCAACAGAATTAGTATTACACTTGTTTGTCAGGGGTAGGGGGGGCCAGTGCCACCCCCTCCCCTAGAATTTTTTTTATATAGTGTTGTTCATTGAACATAGCTAGGCACTTTAGACATAATTCAAACATTTTTTTATGCAGTTTATGACTATGTGTAATATAATAAATCTGTCTCTAGCAAATTATTACCTATATTGACATAGCACAAGGAGAACTAGGTGGGATAGACACCCTCTACATTTAGAAATCGAGTTACTGTAATAGAGCAGTTACTTACTCTAATAAAACAGTCAAGAGTATTATAATTATAAAACACTGTTTATCATTTTGAACAACTAAAAACCTGTTCTAAATTGAGTTAATGACTCTATCCACACCCTAGTGACTATATTTAGAAATTCTCTGGAGATGCAGCTGCACACCAAATGCCATCATTATCTATATCCTTAAAAATTTTGTGATGCTTGTGAAGAGGACCTTATGCTAATTCTAAAATTTTCAACTTAATTTCAGCCAAAATTTAGTACCAAAATCATTCTCAAAGTCAATTTTTGAAAATCTCTTTGTAGCTACTAACAGCTCAGTAGCTTCCAACATTGAAATTTTCATAAGCATTTACAAATTTCAGTCAAAATTGCCACCAAATTCAATCTCACAATGTTAAGTTTACAAAATTTCATTAGGGAGCAGTTTAAACTAATTCTCTAGTTTTTAACTCCATGTCTCGGCTTCAGTCGGTAGAGTCTTATTCTAGCCGCTCACTTACGTTCCTCCTGCCTCGTGTTGGGTACCGGAATCTCTCTAATCAATCATTAGAAAAACATGCGCACGTGTACAAACATAATTATTACATAACAAAAATTTCTAGTCCATTACACTCCCTGTGTTTGACAGTTATATACATAAAAGGCCTAAAGGATCAACTAATTTCTAATACAATCCAGCAATCTAGTTCAAGTGTTCATTCTTCAGCGAATCTCTCCAACTATTGCCACTTCTCTTCTCCTTCGAGTATTACTCGGTTCTGTCACCTCATCTAAATCATTAACTGGGTTTCCCTCGCTGCTGCTGGAGACGACACGATCACCCGTAGATACTTCTATTGGGTATAGATGCTTGATGCTACGACGAATGACTTGCACACGTCGATCAGAGCGACCAGCCCTCACCTTAGCAGCACGAACATGTCCATCAGACCCACTCAACAGTTCTTCAACAACACCAAGTTTCCAAAAAGATCTCTTGGTTTGGTCATCCTTGATCACAACAACATCTCCTAGTGCAATTTTTGATCCTCCACTCCCTCTTGATCTCTGATCAGATTGGTGATTCTCTCTCAAACTCATCAAGTATTCTTGTCGCCATTGTCTAGTAAATTGACTTAATAAATGTTTCTGCTGCCTTTCCCTTTTCATCAAAGTGTCATTAGTACTGATCACTTCAAAGTGTGAATCATTGGGAGCACTAGTGATTTTCCTACCATATATCAGATGTGATGGAGACAGAACATAACTCATGCCACTAGTATCATCTTCTACATATGTCAAAGGTCTAGAGTTAACAATCCCCTCTACTTCAACTAAAAGTGTGTTCAACTGGTCAAAATTCAATGTGGAGCAGCCAAGGACCTTTATGAGGCTTTGCTTTACACTCTGAATCAAACGCTCCCAAAATCCTCCCCACCAGGGAGCCTTCTCAGCAATGAACTTCCAAGAGGTATGGTTGTTTGCCAGGTATCTTTGAACTTTAGAAAATCGGGCTACCTTAGATACTTCTTTGCTGGAGGATCGAAATGTCTTAGCGTTGTCAGAAATCAATGTTGCTGGCAAACCTCTCCTGCCAGCAAATCTCCGGAAACATAGTAAAAATGATTCAACCCCAAGGTCCCGTACCAATTCCAGATGTACAGCACGGGTGGCTGCACATGTGAAAAGACAAATGTAGACTTTTTGTGGTTGGCCATTTAAGTTTATGTACAGAGGACCAGCAAAATCTAACCCTGTGTGGGAAAATGGAGGATCTTTTGGCACTCTTTTGGGAGGCAAATCTGCAACTGGGCATGATCCATATGGCTTGCATTCTAGTTTTCTACAAGTAACACAAGCTCTAACTATAGCCTTAGTTGCCTGACGACCTCGCAAGATCCAGTATCTCTCTCTTAACAAGGTGATCGTTTCATTCACTCCACCGTGCTTACAGGGTTCATGTGATTGCTGTATCAACAGGGTAACAAAAGGATGTCTCGTTGGCAAGAGTGCCGGTTTCTTGCTCCCAAATGACAACTCTGGTGAATTGCTTATTCTCCCTTGGCATCGCATCAACTGTCTGTCATCAATAAAAAGGTCGAACTGATGAACCAAGATAGGACAGGCACCCTTATGATTCAACAAGTACTGTATTTCCTGGTTAAAGCAACTCTGTTGCACAGATATGATCCATGCGGCCTCAGCTCTCTTGATGTCTTCAGCATCAATCAGTGGCTCATCATCACTTCTGAGACTTCTGCATCGCTTCAGCCTTGCAACAAACAACAGCACACATGCAGTAACACGAAGCAAGGTATCTAGAGTACTATAACGAGTGCAGTCAATCAAGTTGTCTAAGTGCATTGCCTTATGCTCTTTGTTCATGATGAGCAAAGCATGGGTAGATATACACTGTGACTTGGTCAATTCTGCCTCCACCTCACACGAAACATCCACATCTGGGAACATGGGTTGACTAACAGTCTTCTCAGCAATAATGTTAGGTCCATGCCACCAAATTGAACTATGTACAAGTTCCTTAGCAGACACTCCTCTAGAGGGCAAGTCAGCAGGGTTCAATTCCCCTGGGCAGAAATTCCAATCTTCACCATTCGTCAGTCCTTTGATCTCCTCAAGCCTATTCTGAATGTACTGTTTCCAAGCTCTTCTGTTGTGAAATTAATGTATGCTCTAATAGTATGTAGAATTATATGTAGTGTATTCCAATTTCACACAAGTGTGATGTATGTACACTATACACTTACATCATAATACTACAAACATTTGCAAGTTAAAGTCATCTCAAAATGAAAACTACTGCACATAGCTATGTATGTACCATATTACCTCAAGTTATGGCTGGTCTCTTATACATGTCTGGTTTCGTTTAGTCGCCTGGATAGACAACATCATATTCATAGTTTTAATAGACGTATCACTCAACATCAACTTGAGTGTGACAAAGGAAACCATTAATTTTAAAACTTTTAATGGATGAGAAGTATATTCTTAAAGCAAATGCCTGGGCCACAATTCGAGGAAATACAGTATGTATGCAATAATGACTACTACAAGAATTAACTCTACTATGTGTGTCTCTCACACAACTCTAAAAGTATTCGTGCCTGTGTATGTGCAGTTACTAAACTATATTTATGTGTAAATGTTCAAAACAGGTATACCTAAACTATGTACATGTAGCTATAAAGTGGGGAAAACAACTATAGTGTGTGTAGCTAACAAAAATGGGGAACAGTGGAATATAACTATAAAAAGAAATAACAAACCCAGAGGAGGTTGGACAAGATACAAGTGCTTCTGAAATTTATTACTGTTAATTGCATATTTCTAATATTTGATGTGGAGTAAGTGTTAAAAGAAGTGTTTAGCAATATCCACACCACATTACCTTGTGCTTCTTAAGATGAACAGCAAATTTTTATTTGAAGGCGGGTGTGTGACTTTCTAATTCTCTTTTCGATTCTCTGTGAGGCCAAACAAGCAGCATCCACTCTTCTTTTTCAATACCCTGAGAGGCTTTGTTAGCATGCACATTGCTTTCTTCAACAATTATTGTGCTTAAATACATGTACATAAGGCATCCCTATAGTATTACACATGGATTCCACCCAGCAAATTCTTATACACGTGATCTCCATAGATTTCAAGAGCAATTTACTTGCCTGGAGTAGTGGGGTTGAATGGGGTTGACCAGCTGAATAGACTAAACTTGAAGTGCACTCTCTAATGGTATTTGTGAAAACTTTTGTGAACGCTTGGTTAAACTTTCAATACAAAATGTATGCGCTCACGTGTGCGTGTCCAACCTCCACTGTAGCAAACCTATATTAAAGTAATGACATCATAATTCATTCGGTTAAAACTTTTCACTCAAAAACTCAGCCAGAGTATACTCTCCTATGACATCACTGGCTAATACACCAATCAATGTCTTCCAGGGGTAGGCTCTGGAGTATGTACCGATAATCAGATCAACTAAAATAATTATTTGCCACCATTATGGTAGTTTTTACCAATATCAGTATCAGTGCAGAACAGTAAGAGGCCTGATGTTTATACAAAAGCAATAGTTTGTATTATTATTATTGGTTTTCCACGTTATCCATGTGGCTGTTTAGTGCCAGTGGCTTATTGTTCACTCTACAACAAATGCTACACTTAGTCTATGAGAAGCAATATAAATATATTAGATTTTATCATTTGTTGCTGGAAAGCTTATCGTAGTTATCACAGTCTTTACAAACAGTTATATAGTACCAGTACCTTTGTAATAAAAAGAAGAATCACAGGATAACTTGCTGTACCAACTTTCTCACAAGCCATTAAAATTCCATTAAAATGTGAAATAATGCAGACATCTGTTTAAGGCTTCATGGGAGTATACATAAAAAAAGTTTGTAGGTGCCTAATTGTCTGGATTGCACAATAGAAACCCAAGCTACCCAAGTATAGCAATGAATATACATGCACATGCTGTTGTAGGGTAGGCTAATGTACACCTTTGTTTGCTAAAGCTGTAATACAAATATCGGATCAACTGTCGGTTATCAGATTCTTTTGGTGGCATCAATATCGGATATTGGTACATGCTAAAAACCCATATTGGTACACCTCTAAACACCATGTTACTTCCTGATAAAAATAACACAGTAATATTGCCAAGTCTTGCAAATATGTTTTCCAAAAACCACTCTAAGAAAGAATTTCTTTGATAACTATCTGCCATCACTCTACACCCAGATTTCGTCATACCATAAATAGTCAGGTTCACTATGTCAAAAAATACACTTTCGTTCAAATTTTGTGGGGATTAGCAAACCTATACATTTTTGGAAAGCTTAGAGCATAAGAAATCTGAAAATTAATGTTTAAATTTGTGCAGATTCCTGCAAGGTCAGCATTTTTAATTTTAAAGTGACAGTTAATAAAGTAAGAAAATTCTAACATAATTTATTAAGTTTAATTTGACATAAAATTTAATAAATAAACTCAACAAATTCTCTCATTCTCTAGTGACATTTTACACATCTATTCATTAGAGGTGTGACAGTTAATCATGAATAATTAAAAGTTTTTACAAAAGGAATAGAAGAACATTTATCATACTGCAATAATTCAGGAATAATATATAGTGAACAAATATTCTGGATTATTTGGGTATAACTGGTGCAAAGTATACTGTAACTAGTGCAAAGTATAATTGGACTTCTACTAAAAGGTTCAAACTTAAAAAAAGCTGAAAATTTAGATGCTCGAATAAAGCAGTCACTTATAAGCAGTCAACTTTTGAGCCTATTTTTTGTTCCCTAAAAGGGAGGTTTCCTTTTCACATAAACAATTAGCAACAATGAATTTACTCTGATCATCAAGAGCAATTTTATGCACCAGATAAACATGCACCGACAACTGGCGACAAGTTAAAATTGATACACAATCTTTGAAAATTATAGGATCCACTGTTGTCTAACTGTTAATCCAATAAAAATTTGCTTTCCAGTGATAGAATGACTGCATATCACACATCTTTCCAAGAATATTGCTATTTTCAATGGAGTGATTCTTATCCAGAAGATGACAAAAATCAAAGACATTTGGTATAGTAATAAAATATCTAGCCAACATGTTTTTAATGACAGGCTTACAAGTGACTGCTCAATGCTAAAATGCTAGTGCTATTGCAACAGTTATTTACTTTGCATAGTTGTGTGGTACCAGGAGCTTATAAGCGCCAAAGGCTCTCTTTATAAGGACATGTTTCATTAACAAAAGATAGAACACAGCTATACCTTGAGTGTTACGCTCTATTGCATCATCACCTTCAAACTGTTTATCTTCAAAGGAAGCCATGATGAGTCTAAGTGCTTGTCTGCTATTTGTAAACTAAAAGAGACTGAACAACTCTTAACCAAGTAGCCATATGTTTTGTAAGCTCTCTGTGCTGTACTGAGGACCAGAAACAGAGCTGTATTGAAATAATTCTTTTAATTACCCTACCAGTATTACTGACACTCTATGGCTGCATATTAACTGCTAGCACCTGTTAACATAACCAAGCACAGCCCAGGAAATTACTGCTCTAGATCTCTTTATAAGGACATGTTTCATTAACAAAAGATAGAACACAGCTATGCCCTGAGTGTTACGCTCCTTAAAATATTAGAATATTAGAATATTAGCATACAACAATCACGTGACCTCTACCTCCAGTGCTCCAAATGCTTCCTTCGCCGTGGACTTGGACTGCTACTTGGCAGTTGCATAGTGTGGAATGTTTTTGTTGCTATTGCACATTATTCATAAGTTTTTTAGCGTGATTAAAGTTGTGCATTTCTTGCTCTGACAAATGGACCGAACGCCCAATGTTTTACTCGGTCATCGTGGCTGGATGGTCGGAAAATGGCCGAGGGCCGACCGTTATATTGTACTCTGGGTGTTGAAGGTGGACTGCCTTTCATTCCCTTATTGCCTAAACTGCGGCTGTGCTGGCTCCCTTTTTATACTTTTCACTAGTTACGCCGTCTCCTCTTGTCCAGCTGCGACATTTCTCTCCAGGCTGTCTAGCTTTGTGAACATCTCATGGCAGCTCTTGTCGTTGGCACCTTAAGTAATTCCAGGTTCCTCAGGATGGCCTTCATTTGCTGTTTCATCTCATCCATCACTGGTGTGGTAAACTTATATGGGAAGATTATTGTAGCTGTAGCTGGTGATTAATGGCACGCTGCAACAATCAAATAGTATTACTAATTAACTAAGAAAAGAAGTAGTAGCCTTCACACTGTTGCTTCTAGTAGTCTAGAATGATATGTATTCACACCTTAGACTTTATATATATACTCACTCACATGACCCACCACACAACACACACGCAATTGGGAGATTATTTTCTGTCTAATTCACAAGTTCAAATAACATAAAATACATAAAATAATGTGTCTTGATCAGTCAGCAGAAAATTCATTCAAGTGCTGTATATGATAAAACTTCTTGACTTACCTCTTTATGGAGATCAACTTGTTTCATTTCTTTCCTAGAAGTCTAGGAGACCAGATATGCTATTTTCTGTTGTTTTATGCCAGTATAGTGTATTGTAAAAGGCATATTCACTGCATCTTGTGAACTTGTTTAACCTGGCGTATTTCAAACTGGTATTAACAAATTAATCACCTGAAAGAAAACCTTACCTGTCTGGAAGTTTTATACAGACTTTAAATAGTGATATCCAACCTCGTATTGCTAACACAGGGCTGTATAACCTTCTGTAACAACCAATACTTACTTTCATCAAGTTATCACTAAGCGAAATTTTGTTCCTGGATGTCTGCATTTCTAAATAAAGTTTATTTCAGTTTATTTCATTTTGTAACTAGTAGGTTATCATATTTCAAAGTAAAAATTTAGGCATCAGATAATTAGAGACAAAAGGTATTACGGTCATGGCACCTGTTAGCTAATTCAGTTAATGGTGTTTCTGTGACATTGCAGCTGGGGTTGAGTTGGCTTCAAGGTGTAATAGGTTTTCAATGGTGCTGATTTCGAATCTGACAAGCGTACAAGCCGAAAACGCAAGGTATTGCTAGTATGGCAGGCGTTTATACTAGGGCCCAAATGAACTTAGATTTTCATGGTTCAAACATTCATTACTTAAAGTTCACGAACCTTTCGAACTTGAAGTAAAATTGGTTAACACATGGTTTACAGTAACAAGTTAACAATTTTAAAAGTATACACATGGTTTAAAGCAACATCTTATAGCAAGTTTACAATTCTAAACGTACACACACATAGCTTGAAGTGATCATACTAATAAACTGTAGTTGTTGTGGAGAAAAATCAAGGCGTTTGCATTATCCCTGCTCAAACTACTACGTAGTCTAGTGACAGTTAAGCCTGCTACTGAAAACAGCCTTTCACTACTTGTTGAAGTTGCTGGGATAGCAAAGAGAGGTTGAGACGGGGATAACGTAATGAGTTAGCTTTCCACCAAACTAGAGGATTAGAATTCCTAGGTGTGCATGTTTCAGAGAAGTACAAATCTACTTCATCCTCTAGCCTTACAGATGTATCATTTTCTTCTGGTCCAAACAATATGTCAAGTGCCTTCTTTTTCATTGATGTTTGAGCCTGTGATTCTGAGTTTGAACTATCACTGTCAATTTGAAGGTTTTGTATTTTATGTCTTATTTCTGTTTTAACTTCACATATTTTTTCTACAGAAAGACATTTTAAAGCTTTGTATCGAGGATCCAAGGCTGCTGCAATCACTTTGATATCTGAAGAAGCAATGTCATTCAAATCCTACCTACTTTTAATTTGAGAGTCGACAGACATCGTGAATCTTCTAATATTTGTGAATCACCTTCTTTAACCTCTAAGTGCTTCAAAATTCCAAAAAAGAACAGGAAGAATGGATGATATAGATGATGTAGACTCAGAACACAGATGAGTTGTTCCTATTTCTAGTGGGTGAAGAAGTTTCACCAAATCACCAAGTAGCTCCCACTGTGCATTTGACAAATCTAGCCTTCTATGCTCCGCCCTAGTAACAGATTCATCTGCTATAACAGCCGAAACTGGCCACCTGTTTTGAAGAAGGGACTAACACAATTAAAATGTACTATTCCAACGTGTTTTACATTCATTGACCAGTTTGTGTGTAGGTTGATTCATACTTTCTTGTTTCTTCCTTAACTCTTCAGTAGCCGGTGCACTGTGATGGAAATGCTTGACCAATGCTTTTGCAGCAGCTAAAGCTTGTGCTATATCATTTATGCCAAATCCTTCAATAACACACAATTGTAAGCAATGAGCTGCACAGTTCAAACTATTCCACTGTTTGTCAGCTTCTAAAAGACGCCCTGCACGTTGGAAATTGGAGCCTTGGTCATGAACAATATCAAATATGCTATTGTTATCGATTTCATACTCACCAACAACTTCCTTCAATTTCTCCACAATGTTGTCACCTGTGTGCTGCTCTGGAAATGGATATGTAGTCAGCGTATAGCTACTCAGTTCCCAACACTCATCAATAAAATGAACAGTCAGTGAAATATAGGCAGCATTGGCAAAGCTGGTCCAAATATCTGTTGTCAGTGAATACTATGTTGTTTTTCCACTTTCAGCTAAAATTCTTTTAAGCTTTTCCTTAGCCATGGTATACTTCCGACGAATAACATCCATTCTGTGTACAGATAATGGGATAACATAGCCAGGCTCCAGGTAGGATAAAAGTCGCTTAAACCCTTCCCCATCAACAACTGCAGCAGGTCGTAAATCTTTTTCCAACATGAATGCAATCAATTCTGTAATCTTCTTGGCACGTGATGGCGGGCACTTGCTGCAAGTAAAAAAAGCATCCATGCTAGTTTGTTCCTTGCCATCGGAAGCTTTGTTACTTCCGCTTTCATTTCGTTTATACTTCTCTTTGTGATAGCGAAGCAAATGTTCTCTCAAGTTACTTGTTGCTCCAAGGTAAGAGTATTTATTCTTGCACAATCCACACAACACTTTCTTTCCACCAGGTACCTTCGTAAAGAAGTCCCACACGTCTGAGCGAAACTTTTTCGGCTTCGGCCCTTCACTGCCTACAGAAATACTTTCTGTTTCACTCTCTTCAGTCTCTTGATTGTCTTCAGCGATTTCCTCAGTCTGAGATTCACTTATAAGGCTTGCGCTCGAACCACGTGTAAAACGCACACTTCCTCCAGATGTGGACGCCATGTTTTAAGCTATGGAAATTATTGTACACCTTTCCGTATACTATTTAATTGCATAATTCAAGTTGGTAACCCGCATTCGAAGATTCGTTAGTTTGAACGAATGTTTGAATTCAGCTAAGTTCGTTTGGACCCTAGTTTATGTTACATTTTACTGGCTGTATGCAATGTTTTCTCATGTATACACTTAGTCGAGTGTATTAAGTTGTTTTAGATATATTTGTAATGTAGCTGAGCTGAGCAATGTGCATACTAGTTCCACAATTCAGTTTGCTTGCTCTGTAATATCATTGAATGGATGGAACATTGGATGAATCTTATCACTGGACTGCTGTGTGATGAGATAGGGCTGTATGCTGAAATGATGCAATAGATTTTAATAGAATAAATTGGTATAGATGGGATTAAGTCTAGGAGACCAGATATGCTATTTTCTGTTGTTTTATGCCAGTATAGTTCATTGTAAAAGGCATATTCACTGCATCTTGTGAAGTTGTTTAACCTGCCGTATTTCAAACTGGTATGAACAAATGAATCACCTGAAAGAAAACCTTACCTGTCTGGAAGTTTTACACAGACTTTAAATAGTGATATCCAACCTCGTATTGCTAACACAGGGCTGTATAACCTTCTGTAACAACCAATACTTACTTTCATCAAGTTATCACTAAGTGAAATTTTGTTCCTGAATGTCTGCGCTTCTAAATAAAGTTTATTTCAGTTTATTTCGTTTTGTAACTAGTAGGTTATCATATTTCAAAGTAAAATCCATTAAAATTTAGGCTTCGGATAATTAGAGACAAAAGGTATTACGGTCATGGCACCTGTTAGCTGATTCAGTTAATGGTGTTTCCGCGACATTGCAGCTGGAGTTGAGGGGGCTTCAAGGTGTAATAGGTTTTCAATGGTGCTGATTTCGAATCTGACAAGCGTACAAGCCAAAAATGCAAGGCATTGCTAGTATGGCAGGCGTTTATACTACATTTTACTGGCTGTATGCAATATTTTGTCATGTACGCACTTAGTCAAGTGTATTAAGTTGTTTTAGATATATTTGTATCGTAGCTGAGCTGAGCAATGTGCATACTAGTTTGCAATCCAGTTTGCTTGCTCTGTAATATCATGGAATGGATGGAACATTGGATGAATCTTATCACTGGACTGCTGTGTGATGAGATTGGGCTGTATGCTGAAATGATGCAATAGATTTTAATAGGATAAATTTGTATAAATGGGATTACTGAAGGTATTGCTCCAGAATTAAGCTAATTTTTGCAGAAGCAGTAATTTTCCTTGATGTAAGTTTGATACATGGTTGAAAGCACTATGTCCAGCCTCTTACCTGTAAACACGTTAAGAATAGTATTAGTGGTTTGTACGAACAATTTGAGTTGGTATAATTGTATGAAAAATTGTAGAAATCACTAGCTAATTTTCCCTTCAGTGCCATTTTTCCTATGTAAAATGGGCCTAATTTTAATGACATTGTAATAGCTGTAACTTCACTATAGAATACAGTACTGATCTGAAATTTTTGGTAGAAGTTACATGTTAGTAGTTTATATGGGGTGTGTCATTGGTGCTAATTGAGGGATGTTAGCTTTTTGTTGGACATCACTACTTTAAATGCGTGGTGGAAGCTGCAGACAGCTCGTGCTATTCGGAGTTGTGATAAGTTAATGTTTTTTAAAGTGTGTTATATCAACAAAAGTAGCTGGGCAGTTTAATAGAGCTTGTTCTGTCTACTAGGATGCTTTGCTGTGTTCTTTGGATTTCCACGTCTGTTTGCACATTACCAAACACTCTGTCTAGTTAGCTTTGTATGGCTGCTCTTAGGTAGACCGGCTCCTGACTAGTACATTTTCCCATGAATTATGTACATGGAGATACAAATTAACGTGAGAGATACACTCCAACTATTGTCTGTAACAGAAACATCCTATCCATAAACTGGGATGAGAAAACTTGTGTTCAGAAACTGAAATAGCTACACACTATCCAAAATTTGGGATGGACACCAGTAGGGCTGGGACAAAGGTTCGGATGTTTCGTGGGTTTGAAGGCTAAGTAAACTTCAAATTATAAAAGTATCCTTTGAAGCTTCATAGTACTGTATTCTACAAATGAATTACAAATAAACGCCGTTATCTCTTTATTGCAGCTGCTTATTCATCTTGCTTGATCGATGTTTATTTCTTCGCAAAATCAATATTCATGTGCTATACCCACTTTTAAACTATTGCAGATTAGCTTGCTACCATAGTTGTAGCCTTAAAACGCCTTATAAAGTGATAGATAATGCATGGAAAAGTGTTCTTTTAGCTGTTAGTTGTTGTTTACCTATCCATGATTATAGTATGGTTGACCCCCCATTTATAATCAATCAATCATGTCATTCAGTACTGTTGCTATGTACTTTCCAAATGCTTACAAACTGATTAGAATAAAACTAAAGAATGATGTGCATAAATGTGAGAAAACTTGAAAGCTAACACTGAAGCTTCAACTTTTCGAACATTTTATTAGCGAAGGTTAATTTCAATATTCATCCCCACCCTAGACACCGGTTACCTTAGCTCGTGGAAAATGTGTTCTATCTTTGTTATTGGGTACAGCATGCCCACCCTGGCTCATGTCAGGATAATGGATGCAACATGCTATCTCAGTTCATGGAGGATAAAGTGTTCTTAAGTATTGAAAGCAACTCACATCTTTATTTTAGTTACTAGATTGTGGTGCACTCACTTCAGCTCAGGTTCCTATCTCACAGGATATAGCATGCCCATCTCAGCTTCAATTAAGTGCTTTTTATCTCAGTTACAGAGTGTAGCATGCAATTGTCAGCTCCAATACACAATCGCTTTCACATGTAGTACACCTATCTCAGCTCCAATAGAAAATGCTTTTATTTCGGCCATGGGATGTAGCATACCCATCTGATCTCCAATAAAGGAACATTTATACAGTATTTCAGCTAGTGGGTACAGCGTGCCCATCTTGTTGAAGTGCTTTACTTCGGTTATAGGGTGTAGTACGCACATCTCAACTTCAGTAAAAAGTACTAATGTATTTGTGAGATATTGGGGCAGCATGCCCATATGCATCTCAGCTCCAATGGGAAGTACTGCTACATCAGGTTACAAATTTGGCAGTGTCAGTTTCGAGGGGAAAAAATAATTTTACATTGGTTATTGGGTGAGTGCAATCCACCCATATTAGATGAGCCTGGCAGATAATGTGTTTTGGTCTCCAACTACAGTAATAGGACTATGACTCTCAATACCAAAATGGGAGCACTACTATGTAAACTGGAATAGGATGCTATGTGAGATACATAGGACATCATGAACATGTTGCACTAAATGACTGCAATAGGAGCACATTATTCATGTGCTTAGTGAGAGTGTGACCCCCGATACTGAAATAAAACTTGCTTCATCCATGAACTGAGATGGCTACACAGGGAACACACAACTGACCATGACATTTGAAACAGGGACCCACCGTCCACCACAGCTGACATCTATCCATATAAATGATCTGGGAGGTGGTCAAGTGTTCACATCAGCGATAAGCCTTGCTAAATGTCATCATGCCTTTAGTAGCTTTAAATCTGCAGAATAGAAGGGTGGGGGGTAGGACGTTAGATACCAAGTGGTGGAGATCAAATTCCCACAACCTCCCAGGATCATAACAAGGGAACTGAATCAGAACACATTATCCATGGGATTGAGGTGGGAACACACTATCCATAATACTGAACTGTTGTGGACACGCTGCACCAAATAGCTAACAGAGATAGGAAACCAACACGTAGTCCATGAGCTGAAGCATGCTACTATTGTTGTTAGGGTCCAGAAGCTCCTTGACGATGCCAAGTTGTACCGTGACAAAGCATTGTATGGTAGACCTGACAGCGAGATGTCACTAGGTAAGTGACTAGTTGTCTGACTAAGAAACTGTGTAATGTCAGCTGTAAATGCCTGAACAAGTGCAAGTACCTTTATCCTTAGATGTGATGCAGCAGTCCATCCATGGTGCACGCTAAAATATAGTACTGTACCCCAGCTAGAGTGGACATTACAATGCCAGGAACTGAAGGGTCCACAATAGGAAACTGACTTGAGCAGAGACAAACTACAACCCATCACTCTGATATGGCTCTTGCAGAAACAGGTAAAGTAATCCAGTTGTCTCCACAATCTGCTCTTTACCAATCACGTGCTGGAGTTACCGGATCTGCAAAAAAGGGACATAATCGCACAAGCCTAAATTTACAATATAAGGCATTGAATACATTGGGTGAAATACTGGCATATTATTGAAACTTCCATAAACTTTTTAGCCCCTCTTTTTTAGTGAAGGAAGGGACTAACAATAAAAACCTGGATATCATCTCATTCGCCTGCTCAAGAGGAGTTGGAAAATCTTTGTTTCGTTGCAGTAAACCCAAGGACACATACATTATAAGTGTTTGTTTACATCATGTCGAAGCAATCATATGCTATCAACTTTTCTTCATGAATTTCACCTTTGTATGCAGTGAGGAAGGGCAACTAAAGGACAAATGTACCCAATAATTGATTACCCTGTTCATGGTGAACACGATGGTGAAAATGTTAGCTCTGTACCTCAATCTGTTGGCAAGTTACAAGCGCCTGTAATGTATTTTCCCTATACTTGCTGTACAAACCGATTTTTCTGTTGTTGCTACTTTGTAGGGCTGTAACTCCCAAAGTTATTGGTATATGAAGCTGAAACTTTGCCATTGGGTACACCTGGCTAAGTAGATTATAAATATTTAATAAACAGAAATTTGAAAAATGCGATTATGTCCTGTTTTCACAGATTCGGTCACATATACTAGGGTGCCTGCTGATCCATCATACAGTATAATAGTAACTGTATAGTAGGGACAACAAAAGAGTAGGCGTGGCCCACAAAAACAATCATCCAAAAACCAACCTCAATTTTCCCTGACGATGATGAGGCAGTAGCCCAAACAAGCTTTCAGATCAACCCGAAATGCTTTCAACAAGTTGCTACGGAATTTTAAAATTATTCTTATTCAACAGAATTTTCTACTAACTGAGTAAGTAAGTAACTGACTGACTGATGCCTTCAGACAAGCATAATTCGATAATAGGCTATGGGCTTGATTTTTTCACTGTTCAACGTCACTTTGGCCTGACAGGTGCCTTTTGGCATACTGCAGTATATACAATGCATTCTTCATGGACCTACCAGTGTCCTCCTTTGTGTCCCATTCATCTTTGCTGACAGGGAAAGGTGTTGATTTGGCACGAGCACATGATGGCTTCTCTTCGAAACGGAAACCGTCCGCATTTTTCATAGTTGCTATTTTGATTACAAAAGTGCTTTTCAAACAGTTCTTGATTCGTATTGCAGTGTATCGGGTTGAACATAGCCAACAGCGAATCGTAATGGATACTTCACTTTTCAAACGATAATTAAAAAAATTGGGTGTGGTACCATTTCTTTTGGTATGAGTAGATTGTAGAGGTGCTTCCGGAAAAGTTCTTGATTCATATTGCTGTGTAACGGGCTGACAACGAAGTGTAATGGATACTTCACTTTTCAGACTATAATCAAGACACACGGTAGTGTGTCGTGCAGCCCAAGAAGCCGGCGTGCCACACCGTGAGTATATTGACAATAAGAACGAAAACGTCATTTTCACACCTTTGTATCTCGGTGATCACTTATCTGATTGCAACCAAATTTGCTACACAGTTGCCCGCCAGCCAAGGGAGTCTACAATCCAAATTTGAAGGAAATCGCTCCAGCCATTTCCAAGATACGAGCTGCCAAAGTTTCATTTTTTTTTCTTCGTTTTTTTTTCTTCTTCGTCTTTTCGCACACTTGCAAAAATTGCTGTAACAAGTAAACGCGTACTCCGATTGCCTTGAAATTTGGCACACAGAAAGGGAGTCCAAAGGCGAATCCTAGCATCAAATTTGGTACAAATCCGATGAATGGTTCAGGAGTTATGACCGATTATTCGCGTAAAACAAGATCGATTTGTTGTCACGCCTACAGGGTAAACCGCTTCATGGAATGAGTTGAAAATTGCTATGTAGATGGAGTAACCATCGTAGGAGTGCCTTTTGGTGGTTTGAAAGGAATCGAGATAAAGACCACGGAGATATGACACAAAACCCAACCTGTGTCACAATTACACGATCGATTTTTATGAATAAAAAAGTATTAGTTTTCACGCCTACTAGGCAAACCGCTTAGAGCAATGAGCTGAAAATCGGTGTATAGCTGGAATAATCTTCATAGAAAGTCCTTGCAGTAGTACAGAAGAATCGGATTACAAACCACTGAGTTATGATTCGAAAGCCAACTCCATGTAGCAAATGCGAGATCGAGATACTCTAATAGAACAGTCACCCTAATAGAGCATTCGGATAATATATTTATTCCATTATAGAATTTTATTACATCACAAGTTATTCTGTAGGGAGTTCAGCTGCAAACAGTTAATCTTATAGACAGTTCAGCAAGAAGACAGTCACCATGTGGAGAGTTAAGCAAATATAC
Organism: Dysidea avara; assembly: GCF_963678975.1. Classification (NCBI taxonomy): domain Eukaryota; kingdom Metazoa; phylum Porifera; class Demospongiae; order Dictyoceratida; family Dysideidae; genus Dysidea; species Dysidea avara. The sequence continues at coordinate 11,501,652 of NC_089272.1, forward strand.
CACTATAGAGATTCAGAACATTACAAGTCATACTGAAGAAAGTTCAGCTATAAACAAGTCATGCACTGTGTAGAGAATTCAGCTACAATTAAGTCACTCTCTAGAGAATTCAGTTACACAGAATTCAGCTACACACAAGTCACTGTGGAGAGAGTTCAGCTACAAACAAATTACCCTTTAGAGTGATCAGCTACAAACAAAACACTTTGCAGGGTGTTCAGCTGCAACAAATCAACCTTTAGAGCGATCAGCAATGAACAAATCAACACAAATCTACCTGTAGAGAGATAAGATAGAAACAAATCACCCTGTAGAGAGTTCAGCTACAAAAAATCACCCTGTAGAGACATCAGCTAGAAACTAGACACAATGTAAGGAGTTCAGCTACAAGCAATCACCCTGTAGAGAGTTCAGCTAAAACAAATCAACCTGCAGAGAGATCAGCTACAGACAAATCACCTTATAGAGAGTTCAGCTACAAACAGATTACATGTAGAGAGGTCGGCTACAAACAAATCAACCTGCAGAGAGATCATCTACACACAAATCAACTTGTAGAGAGATCAGCTACAAACAAATCACCCTGTAGGGAGATCAGCTAGAAACTACACACAATGTAAGGAGTTCAGCTAAAAACAAATCACCCTGTAGAGAGTTCAGCTAAAACAAATCAACCTGCAGAGAGATCAGCTACAAACAAATTACCTTATAGATAGTTCAGCTACAAACAAATTACCTTGTAGAGAGATCGGCTACAAACAAATCAACCTGCAGAGAGATCAGCTACACACAATTCAACTTGTAGAGATCAGCTACAAACAAATCACCCTGTAGAGAGATCAGCTAGAAACTAGACACAATGTAAGGAGTTCAGCTACAAGCAAATGATCCTGTAGAGAGTTCAGCTACAAACAAACCAACCTGTATAGCGATCAGCTAGAAACAAATTACCCTGAAGAGAGGTCAGCTACAAAAAATCACCCTGTAGAGATATCAGCTAGAAACAAATCACCCTGAAGAGAGGTCAGCTACAAAAAAATCAACCTTTAGAGCGATCAGCAACAAACAAATCAACCTGTAGAGAGATCATCTAGAAACAAATCAACCTGCCGAGTTATCAGCTACAAACAAATCAGCTTGTAGAGAGATCAGTTACACACAAATCAACCTGTACAGAGATAAGCTAAAAACAAATCAGAGTTCAGCTAAAACAAATCAATCTGCAGAGAGATTAGCTACATACAAATCACCTTATAGATAGTTCAGCTACAAACAAATTACCTTGTAGAGAGATCGGCTACAAACAAATCACCCTGCAGAGAGATCAGCTACACACAAATCAACTTGTATAGAGATCAGCTACAAACAAATCACCCTGTAGAGAGATCAGCTAGAAACTAGACACAATGTAAGGAGTTCAGCTACAAAGAAACCATCATGTAGACAGTTCAGCTGCAAACAAATCACCCTGCAGAGAGTTCAGCTACAAAAAAATCACCCTGTAGAGAGTTCAGCTAGACGAAGTCACCTTATAGAGAGTTCAGCTACAAAGAAACCATCATGTAGAGAGTTCGGCTACAAAGACACCACCATGTAGAGAGTTTAGCTGCAAACAAATTACCTGTAGAGAGTTCAGCTAGAAACAAAATACCCTGTAGAGAGACCAGCTAGAAGAGGTTACCTTGTAGAGAGTTCAGCTACAAAGAAACCATCCTGTATATAGTTCAGCTACATTTCAAGTAACCCAGTAGAGAGATCAGCTGCAAAAAAATATCCTGTGGGGCATAATGGGCATGTAATAAATATATGTATATAATTTGTATAATTACTAATAAAATGAAAAACAATTGAAGTACTAAAATTCTTCTTTAAGTTCTTTTCTTCTTCCTGTAGTAAAGAAAAAAACACATGGGTTAAAAAACCCCAAAGCCAGCCATAGGCCGGCTTTGCAGTATACAAATACAAAAAGAAGTGATATCTAATCAAAAACAGCCAAGCTGTAAAAAAAGGTGCGGCCCCCAAAAAGGCCATGGTGAAAAAAGTTGTGAAATCCAAGGTGGCGGCCAAGAAATGGCTGTGATGGTAGGTTAATGGTTACATTTTAATAACAACAATTCAGGTGAATTTGGTGCCAAGACCAAGCGGCACAAAATTCACCTGAATTGTCGTTATTAAAATGTAACCATTAACCTACCATCACAGCCATTTCTTGGCCGCCACCTTGGATTTCACATCTTTTTTCACCATGGCCTTTTTGGGGGCCGCACCTTTTTTTACAGCTTGGCTGTTTTTGATTAGATTGATATAGCTGGGGTGCACAGCACCATTTCAGATGCGGTATGCATGGGTTCACCAGTCATATTAAAATTGTTTACAAAAAGAAATTAACAAACAAGTACACAAAAAAATTTGGAATTTTCAACTAGAGTAGGGACCATAGCACATTGATAAAAAGTATTGAAACAAGTTGGAGTAGTCCATGATATTAAATCACAGTAAAACAATAAGAAGTGTTATATCCCTACTGTGCATTTCTGTTGAGCACAGTAGGGATATAACACTTCTTATTGTTTTACTGTGATTTAATATCATGGACTACTCCAACTTGTTTCAATATTTTTTATCGATGTGCTATGGTCCCTACTCTAGTTGAAAATTCCAAATTTTTTCGTGTACTTGTATGGAATAAACAAGCGTTGCCTAAAGTTAGCACCCGTTAACCTGCAGTTAAAGTTGATATCTCGTCCATACCAATGCTGAAAAAGAGAATATTTGAATATTTGGTAGTTGTAAATAAAGAATATTCGATTAGTAAAAGCTGCTATTCGTTTGAACCCTAATCTAGAATGGATATACTATTAACTGCATGGATGCATGGTTTTTAGAAGTAGCATAACATCAACTTGTTTTTCCTTATTCTTGCATATGTATTTCTATGATATACCGAGATGCTGAATTGTTATAATACTATTCAGCCTTATACTGTCTTATCGTACGTAGAGTAAACCCCTAGGCATTTGATGTAATATTAACATTATGTATATTGTGTGGTATTTCCATTACTAGCTAGCAAGTCATTCTGTTATCGCCGTCTACGCTATTTGGAGGCATGCTTCAATCTCCATGTTTTGCTCAATGAAGTGAGAGAATTAGCTGCTCAGAAATCTATGCCCATCGTGACTTCTACAATGTTTGCAAGGTATATTTGTTTTTTTAACAGTGATAACAGTGTACTTTGTATATTTAAATCCAAGAGTGTGGGAGTGTCAAAGTGCCACGCTGGGTTGTAACTACCATACAGCTAGAAAGAGCTGTGCTGCTGCTGTACGATACATTAGTTATCACCCAGTGATAACTAACTTATCACCCTGTTACGGAGCCACTCAATCTCGTTCGTGACATCATAATAACCACAAATGATATTGTTTACCAATGGAACAAAAAGCCAAATAAGGAAAAACATTGATACAAAACACACCAGTACAGTACTTAAACCTGCTAAATCTTACAATAAAACTGTTAATATCCTTTACACTGTAACACTACAAGTTACCATTACGATAGTTTAACAAATGTCATCAACAGTCTGTGCCGATTTTCGCTCCAGCAATCAGTCCCAACAGTCATTATGGTGAAGAAATAACTTCTTTCGATAATCTCTAGCTTCGTTGTTCTATCTCGGAATACAATAGCCACTTGTTGGTCTTTTTTTTTTCTTTCACACAACGCAACACCACCATACCAACTTCTGACGAAAGTGAACTGTACCTGGAAATGCTGCTGCTCTGTAACATTGCCGTTCACTACAGTATATATGCAGTATGCAGGGTCTCTTTTGTAGCTACGAAGTTGAATCTCCACATAATTTGGACGAAATCTTGAGCACAGTGACAGGAACTCAAACTGGAACTTAATTTACCATCCGTAAACTTCCATGCACTCCCACACACTGGGATATAAAATAGTTATATCCCATATACTCAGATGATATCATTGTTACTTCGGCTCCATCTCAGACTCATGTAATAACAATATATCATCCTTGTAATGGGATATAACTATGACATAACAACTGTATTGTCTGACAGTGAAACTGTTAGGTATGTATAAATGTGTGCATAAAGATTATATTGACACTTTGGCATTTAGTAATGATGTCATACCAGTAGTGTGGTTTTATACATTATTTTAATCCTCAGGTGGATACTCACGTACATGCAGCATCCTGTATGAACCAGAAACATTTGCTGCGATTCATAAAGAAACAGATGAAGACACAACGTAACATGGTGGTCACTAATAAAAACGGGGAACAACGTACACTGAAGCAGGTGATGCATATGCACAATGTGTTTTTGTTAAACCAGACATGTGCTCACAGCCAGACCCAGGCTGGCTGTAGTTGCATGCCTACATGATTTCCTGAAAAGTTTTACGAAAAACGTGTATGTATGTATGTACATACGTATGTACGTATGTACGTATGTATGTATGTATGTATGTATGTATACTGCCAGACATCACAACTTTCCAAAAACCCAAAGTGCTATATAATTTAATCGGCTGCTATGCATGGTTGTAAATAAAGTGCTGTCATTTTAAAAGTGTTTATGTTATGGATACGCAATCAATGTCATTACAATTGTAATGTAATAAGGATTAAAATGATACCTAGGTATTTACCCTACAACAAAAGCATGATGACCAAAACACACCGTGAAAATAAATTTTAGTTGTATGAGTGTGTGTGTGTGTATGTATGTATGTATGTATGTATGTATGTATGTATGTGTGTATGTTTGTATGTATTAGGGCTGAGCGATACTGCCATTGTAGTATCACGATCGATACTAAAGCCACTATTCACGATACTGAATAGTTCACGACACTTACAAATAAGTCAATCATAGCTGGTGCTACATAGCATATTGCTCAGCATTCCTGCAGGAAGTCCTTATAGGTGATAGCAAACTAGCCACTATCATCCTTGTTTACAGTAACAGTTATTGTAACACATGCTTTGAGGTTGTTATGGTGTTCACACCTCTCTGCAGGGGAAACCAGATGGGTGGACTTTATCATTTACAAGGATTCTTAGCCTAGTACTGCATAACAAATGGTTTTTAATGACGGCATGGTATCACGATAGTTAATAACAAAATATTACGATATCGATACTTTCAAAATATCGCGATATATCGCTAAAACGGTAGTATCGCTCAGCCCTAGTATGTATGTATGTGTATTTGTTTGTCTTTCCACACTCATCTTATTGAAATTAAGCGATTACAGTAGCAACCAAAATAGTTTCATTTACATTTTGTTCTATGTTTGCATTGCATTCTTTTAATCCAACAAGTGAATGTGTTACAATATAATACTTTCAATAGCAGCTTGACGTATTATATTGAAATACGTCAAGCAATTAGCCAACAGTATTAGTATTACACTTGTTTGTTGGGGGTAGGGGGGCCAGTGCCACCCCCTCCCCTAGAATTTTTTTATATAGTGTTGTTCATTGAACATAGCTAGGCACTTTAGACATAATTCAAAAAAATTTTATGCAGTTTATGACTATGTGTAATATAATAAATCTGTCTCTAGCAAATTATTACCTATATTGACATAGCACAAGGAGAACTAGGTGGGATAGACACCCTCTACATTTAGAAATCGAGTTACTGTAATAGAGCAGTTACTTACTCTAATAAAACAGTCAAGAGTATTATAATTATAAAACACTGTTTATCATTTTGAACAACTAAAAACCTGTTCTAAATTGAGTTAATGACTCTATCCACACCCTAGTGACTATATTTAGAAATTCTCTGGAGATGCAGCTGCACACCAAATGCCATCATTATCTATATCCTTAAAGTTTTTGTGATGCTTGTGAAGAGGACCTTATGCTAATTCTAAAATTTTCAACTTAATCTTAGCCAAAATTTAGTACCAAAATCATTCTCAAAATCAATTTTTGAAAATCTCTTTGTAGCTACTAACAGCTCAGTAGCTTCCAACATTAAATTTTCATAAGCATTTACAAATTTCAGTCAAAATTGCCACCAAATTCAATCTCACAATGTTAAGTTTACAAAATTTCATTAGGGAGCAGTTTTAACTAATTCTCTAGTTTTTAACTCCATGTCTCGGCTTCAGTCGGTAGAGTCTTATTCTAGCAACTCACTTACATTCCTCCTGCCTCGTGTTGGGTACCGGAAACTCTCTAATCAATCATTAGAAAAACATGCACACGTGCACAAGCATAATTATTATGTAACAAAAATTTCTAGTCCATTACACTCCATATCTTCCGGTGTTTGAACTATCAACAAATTTCAGTCAAAATTGTCACCAAATTCAATCTCAGAATGTTAATTTTTCAAAATTTCTTAGGAAGCAGCCTAGCCCTTTAGCTAGTAGCTACACTAATTCTGGTTTTTAACTTAGTAGCTTCCAGTGTTTGAACTGTCAACAAATTTCAGTTACACTAAATTAAATCTCAAAATGTTAATTTTTCAAAATTCCTTATGGAGCAGCCTAGACTTTTACACTAATTCTGGTTTTTAACTCAGTATCTTCCAGTGTTTGAACTATCAACAAATTTCAGTCAAAATTGTCACCAAATCAAATCTCAGAACATTAAAGTTTCTGGGAGGGGGGGGCATTCCCCCAGCAGACATGGGGCCAAGTACATGAGTACTTATACACTTAAGTACAGATTTGAAAGTACTTGTACTTTACTTAAATACTTTCTTAATTTCCCCAATGTACTTGTACTTATACTCAAGTACTTTGCTAAGTACTTGTATGTACTTGAGTACTTAAAGTACTTTTAAGTACTTGTAAGTACTGCAAACATTGTACGTAGTTTGTACACAGTGGGTTAAGGTGCAGTTTACAACTTTTTGCGATTCTTCTACTGCCTTCCCCAACCTTACTATGTACCATGTTGCCACGATTAATGATGTCATAGCATTCTGGCAAACAAAAACAATGCTGCTATTCAAGTCAGTGAATTTTAAGAGTTTAAGAGAGAGAATGGTTCACAAAAACCAACCCCCTAGGCGCACTTACTGTACATACTACAATACACTGAATACAGCATATATTTTACTACAGCAAAATGTACTTGTACTTTACTTAAGTACTTCCAGCATGTACTTGTACTTTACTTAAGTACTCTCTTGATTGCTGCTGGAGTACTTGTACTTGTACTTAGAAAATTCAAAAGTACTTGTACTTTACTTAAGTACTTTTAAATGTACTTGGCCCCATGTCTGTCCCCCAGACCCCCAGAAAGCTCATGTTTCGCATTTCATGGAGTGTGCTTCGCATACTGTGGAGTGACCCCTACCCGTGTGTCCCCCCCTTAGCAAAATTCTGGATCCGCCCCTGTTTGTCAAGGTCCCTTGACAAAAATCTGCGATACTAATTTGATTGGCTAAAACAGTGTGGTGTGTTCCTATTAAAAGTAAATGTCTGACTTGACAACTAATGTTACCATAGTGATAAATGGAATAGCAACAATATGGTCGCTTAGCAATGGTTGCTAAATAAGGTAAATGTCATTTTGAGACCATAGCAATGGTTGCTAAGTGTGATTAGTCTTTTGCAGTGGTTTTTAAAATTTCTGTTGCCTAGTAACAGTTGCAATGGTTGTTGAATTAATTTGCAATAAGACGGATGGCTGTGGTATTCGGGATTAATACTTCTCGCATTGTTAACAGGAAGGAAATAGTGCTCAGCTTCCCTTCATACAATGTTACTCCTTCCTGTTTACAATGCTCACACTATTAATCCCGAATACCACAGCCATCCGTCCTATTACGTATACAAATAGTGTATTTGCATTGTGGTCTGCGTTTCATTTGGTTTGCAGTTTCCATGCATATTTTAGTCTTGCCAGTTTATAGAGCATTGGAGGAAGGCTGGGAATTAACTAATAAATTAATGAAACGCAGCATGATAGTCTATGTATCAGGTTATAGCAATCATATAGCTATCTTTATGCATTTGTGCATTCCTATGACTTAGACTTGTCCAGAGCACCTACAATGACCAGCCAGGAAAGATTAATCGTTACAATGTCTGGAGACAGCTCTAGCCAATTTGCTATTATCCAAGATGCTCTACTGAGGATGGAAGGTCAACTGTCGACGGTCTGTACTGATGTGGAGAATTTGAAGTGCACTCGCCCTCAAGAACAGTGGGCACAGCTTCCTGGAGAACAACAAGTACCTGGCATGGCACAAAGTGCCACCAATTCTCCGGTAACAGGCGTCGATGACAACGTGGTTACGAGGCTGTCTTGGGAGGACCAAATGGAACTCGAAGATGAACAGGACGCCAACTCAAGCGATACCAAGGCGGATCACCCAAAGGGTGAAAAGCTTTGCCTAACTGAAGTCGAAAAGGAAACAAGGGACTTCCTGCGTGAGGTATTCAATACCCTGGATAATGAAGATTGCAAAGATATCCGGAGGAAATTTATTGTACCAGATACATCATTTACTACGCTGTCTCGCCTTGATAAAGTCATGGCTGCGGAGTGCTCAAAGAGTACGAAATCCACAGACCACACACTTTCCAGGATTCAAGCGCTCTTCTTAGATGCTGTGGGCCCACTGACTGGGCTAATTGATGAAATAAACAAATGGAATGAGATTTCCATTGAAGATGTGGAGGCTGCAGTGAAGGCTGCACTAACCCTCATGGGGAATGCCTCTTCCCATTGTAACGCAGAAAGAAGGACCCTTGTGCTTGAAGAATACAACAAAGACTTAGTCTCCTTTGGTCAAGACTCGGAGCTCTACTCATCAGCAGCTACTACCCTATTTGGGCCATCTTTTCCTGAAAAGGCAGTGGAACACCTCAAGCAACTTCACACTCTCAGGCAAGCTCGAGGTACCCCCAAAACTACTCAGGGCTTTAATAAACCTCTTCAGCGCTATTCCAGTTCACAGAGGGGAGGTAGAACCGGCGCTCTTCAAAGGCGCCACATGACACAGCCCTACTCAAGAGGAAGCAATAGTTCCCGAGGCCGGGGGAAACATTGTCAAGTCATCAGACCAAGTCTGACTAACTCCAGTGCAAATGACTAAATTCCTGTGCACACACTTATTTAACAACATCAAAGAACTTGTAAATCACTTAGTTGTTCACCTTACTATTGCGAAGCCACAGATAGCACAGCTGTCTTAAGGTGGCAGGGAGGTACATCAAAAGAACTCAAATTATTGTTCACATAATTGAACCACGGACAGCATAGCTGTCTTGAGCTGGTGGACAGATTAATTCACTTCTATAATTCTACAAGACAGTAAAAGAGTAGTTGAGGCAACCCAAGGTTGTCAAATGGCCATTGTCAACTTACCAGATGAACTAGCCCTCACTGTACTCCAAAGAGCAACCTAATCTTGTTGCAGGAGGGGAGTTGTACATGTTGCATAGATCCTTCACCCACCTAGGATCTATGGTAATGCTACTGATCCTCATCTCAAAAGAGTTTTAGTGGCACTGAACTCTATCTGGTTCCTAAAAGGTATATAGGCCAGTTGAGACCAATATTATTATCAACCTAAAAACAAGATTGAAGGAATGGGCTGGACTCTGTACTTCCACACAAAGGCCATGGAAACACTGGGGAAGCTGTTGAGGGTGTATGACTGGTTGACAATGGAGGAGCTCAATGTTCAATGTCCCATTACACCCAGATTACTAACCATTTCCCCTGTTTGTCTCTCAACCTTCCCTGGGGTTATGATGTCATTGGACAGTTTCTCAGAAATGTGGGAGTTTGCATGTTTAATAACAGGTTCTGTGACTGTGACCTATACAAATATAATATTAATGGCTGTGGACCCTGTCCAGGGATATCGCTCAGATAGCAGAGCACATTTCAGTGGTAAGCAACTATAGGTAATGCCAAGTCTAGAATTTGGATGGACCAGATCTAGACAAACTAGAGGACTTTATCCCAAATGAAGTAATTTGGGGCCCTCTAGGTGCAGATTCACACATCTTCCAAGTTCCTTCACTCAAAGACTAAACTCATTTAACAGATGTAACAGAGCTTTCAACCAACATAGGTCCCTATCTCCCACGGTACCTGGTAGGCAGAATTGTGTTCTGGTGGCCAGCCTGGAAGGGTCACCCAGGGTATCCAGTTCTTCTAGGGATCATTGTTGCATGATTTCCCAAGACAACTTATGTGTAACTATTATACTTGGACTTGCAGGGAAAGCAAAGCTAAAGGGTTTTCTATTTTCATCGTGAATAGACAACATCTGTCATAATTTTTTTTTTTTAATTTATGTTTGAGCTACAGCAGTGCCAAATTTTTGCTTATTCTCACCCTCTGGGATTATCAGAAATTCCCTGGACAGTTATTAATCTGTAGTATACTTGACAAAATGGCTCGGCAGGCTGGAAGAAACCCCAGAGGCAGCCATGAACCTATCATAGGACACTTGCTCCTTGGCACCTGGAATGTCCAGATGGTTCTCAGTACTATACAGTAGTATGGTAACAGTGTCACATTTGATAACTTTATAGTAGACATTTTTCATTTGGCTATGCTATACAATCTCTAGAGACAGACAAACCGGAGGGGGTAATTTTCATATAAATACACTAGTTAAACTTCCGAGGCATTGGTGCATAGTTTTTTGCAAGTTTCTGGAGACAATTCATCAGTATCTTCAGGCTACATTCCCATTGAGGGAGGATTTATCCAACTGTTGTCACCGATGTTCTATCTGCATAACGCAAGACAGCAAACGGCATTTGTACAATAGCTAACGGTGGTTCTAAACTGTATGGTATAGATGTTTTGCGTCTTTTACAGTGCATTCTACTAGAGGACTTTGTTTGTGACTGCTGGCTGTGGATTTTAGCATCAATACTATTGGTTTTCTAGAAGCACTTATCTGGAACACAGAATCCAGTGTTCGGAAAGGTTTCATTACTGGCCTATTTAGTCCAACTTATGATCATACTGTGCTGCCCTGTGTAGTCCACATTCCACAAGAAGTGCTTCATCTCTGGTGCTGACTCTGGGATTACTACTGTTGACAAATTGAAAGCAACTGTCTGGACTACAGAGTATTTTCAGAATATTTTACTATTGTTCCAGCAGTGATCCTGCATATGGCCGAGCTCTGTTATTCACAGGAGCAGTAAGACCTAATCATGTGTAGTAATTATTGTAGTGTTGACCATTGTGATTTGATGTGCTACATATACTGTAGCATAGTATCGTGCTCAATTCTACCTTCTAAATACAGTAGGTCGGTTGTGAGCTACGAACAACACCATTGATATGCAAGACTCAGCCTTCTGAAATAATGGCTCAGATCATGCAGTGATTGCATGCTATTTGGGATTATATGAAGAAGGTGAAGTCGAGCATATCAATGGTCCCACCCACCCATTCCCTACATTTCTCATGCACTTAGCTCGCTATAAAAAGGCCAAAGGTGTGAAAGCGCGGCAAATTTTATATGTATGCTTCGCGCATGCGCAGCAGCACACGTGCTTCGTATCCTAATATTTTAACGGCTAACTAGCTGTAACTCTAGGAAACCAGACCTAACACCATTGATATGCTCGACTTCACCTTCTTCATATAATCCCAAATAGCATGCAATCACTGCGTGATCTGATCCATTTGGAAATTATTCTATTACTGTAGCTAACAATGATCTAGATACTCAAATAGTAAGCCTCTCTATTTACCTGTGCTATAAAACACAGTGTTACAAGAAGCCATACAAATACATGTGTATAAGTACTGCTTTTATGGTTAAAATATTCTTACCCAGGTCTTCTAAAAACATTTGCTGTTACACTTTAAGTATAAAGAACTGTACCACTAAGCAGTAAACAATTTGCTGTATATAGTAGCCATCTTGACAACTCATCAAAATGCGGATTAATCAGGACAAGCCTTTGTGGGAGCATGTGTTAAAGAGATCATTTGCGTGTGTGTGTTTGGGTGATGTAGCGACACAGTGCAGCTATCCAGTCTTAGATAGGTACATAGCACCCTGCATCATGATACTAGATGTAGTATAGAACAGTAGGTATTAATTGGAAACATTATAAACACATGCTTAGGAAAAATACCGCATGTATGGGACATTCCAAATGGGTGACCAGGTGGTACAAAAAGTCCCCTCCCATAGTCTACCCCTAAGAATAGGAGACTATGTTGTAAATGAGTACATAATAAACCAATTACGTTAGCACTGCTATAAGAACAAGTACATGAAAAAAAATGCAATTTTCAAAGTACTGAAACAAGTCGGAGTAGTCCATGGTATTAAATCACTAAGAAGTGTTATATCCCTACTGTGTTCAAGATACCATAACGGAAATGCACAGTAGGTATATAACACTTCTTATTGTTTTACAGTGATTTAATATTGTGGACTACTCCAACTTGTTTCAGTACTTTTTATCAATGTGCTATGGTCCCTACTCTAGTTGAAAATTGCAAAAAAAAATTTGTGTAATTGTTTGTTAACTTTTTTTTGTAAATAATTTTATTATGACTGGTGAACCCACGCATACTGCATCTGAAAAGGCACCGCACGCCCCAGCTATATCAATTATCATCTGAAAAGTGAAGTATCCAGGAAAACTTAAGAATTTTTAATTAGGGATCATAGAATAAAATGGTGGGGTCACCTACACCTAATTGAAAATTCCTTATACTTGTTTTTTTTTATGTACTATTTTGTAACATTATTATGACTGGTGAACCCATGCATACCTTATCAAAAGAAAGGAGGGCGCCAGAGGTAATGCTTTTGACTGAACGTGCCCCCAATATCAATTACTGACTCGAAAGTGAAGTGCTATTACGCTTTACTTTCAACTATATTCAGCCTGTTTTACAGTGCTGCTAATGAAGAACAGTAGGAATAGTGCCACTGCAATCAATACAGTCACCACAGAAAATACGGATGATATCAGTAGGGAAGCCATGGATCGCATCACCATGAATCGACACCTTTGGCTGTCAGCAAAAAGAAATGGAACACAAAGGAGAACAAATGTAAGTGCATGATACATGCATTGTATGTACTGCAGTATGCCAAAAACTGCTCTATTAGAATATTTCAATTAGGTGAACATTCTATTAGATGTTCTATTAGAGTAGTTGAACACAACTCTGTATATTAATGAATGGACTTCATTTATCTAAACAAATTCAGTTATCTAAACACTTTTATGATTGAACTGGCACACAGGTGTTCAGATAATGAAGGTCCTACTGTATTAAAGGATGATTAAACAAGGTCCATCATTCGTGAATCTGTATAAATGCCACAGGCTGCTGCTCACAAGCCTCTGGTAGCCTCCATTACATAGTAGCCACAGGGTTTTCCTTGCTGAAATTTATAGTAGCCATGGCCATCAAATACGGTATTCCTAGTCTTCTAAATTTTTCTGGATACATCCTTGGAGGACATATTAGCCACTAAAATGGTCCCATAATGAAATTTCACTGTATTTTGTGGTCTAACTACATCACTACAACAGCAGCCAAGATCACCTGTGGCCAGCCCCACCTACACTACTCCACAATCATCAAAACTATCACCAATACTCAGAACCCCTAGAAGTGGCTCAAGTACGTAGAACTTTTACTGTATTGTTGATGGCAGAATCCCACACTGACACATAATCAATATTTTTATTACAATGTCTACTACACTATCACTTGTAGCTCCACCACACTCCAGTCACAAGTCACCAGCTGGATCACCCGGAGCTGCTAAGAGAAAGGTAAAACTGGGCTATGAGACTTTTGTGTCCATGTGATGTCCATTATTTGAGCATCTATAGTTGCACAAGTGTGATTTCTGTAATGTATAGCATTGTTAGTTCAATCTGCACACAGCACACATACTGTATATGTATATATTATATAATATATATCCTCAAATTGTGTCTTGTGTTACTGTTTGCATATTGTAGCAACCTCCCTCCATTGCTACTGCCACTAATATCGATACAATACTGGTAGCTGCTGACAAAGAAGAGAGTGAAAATGAGCCAACAGAAACTATGCAAGATAAGACCTACTTTATCTTAATAACCTGTCAGCTAGTAACCTGCAACGAAAGGTGTGATTATGTGTGTACACGTGTGCAGTGTAGTTGTGTGTGTGTGTGTGTGTGTGTGTGTGTGTGTGTGTGTGTGTGTGTGTGTGTGTGTGTGTGTGTGTGTGTGTGTGTGTGTGTGTGTGTGTGTTGAGTGTGTGTGTGTTTGAGTGTGTGTGTGTTTGAGTGTGTGTATGTGTGAAGATTCTTGGAGGTCGTCTGTACAACATACTAATGTACAATTGTTTTATTAAAATAATTTGTCAGTATATCTGTTCTATTATAAAAATTGGTCATGTGAGCTGCATTGATATACTTATTGGGGATATGTTGTAACTTTATTGTTATAGCATCTATTCATAAAGGCACAAAGGGTGTCCACTTACATTCCGGGTGCACCCACTAGTGATACAGACCAACAGCATGGCATAGCCGCAGACTAATTCACTAACATGCAGACTAACTCACTGACGACAATGGTCTACTTTCATACATGCTCTATTTTACATACCATTCCACAAGCAGTCCATTTCCTGATGGCAAGTGACACCTCATCTACAATGGAGAACATGGAGAACAGCTCACTAAACTATTCGTACTATATTACAATATGTTGGTGCAATAACATTGTGAAACATGTACACCTGGAAATCAAAGCCATACTATGCTATGGCAGGCATGGTACAGTAAATGGAAGGATAAAAGTAAGACAATTATGAATTTGCCAAAGGTTTCTTCTTAAGTGAGTTCAAAGCATTTCTGTGAAAAAAGTAGGGAAGTAGCCGTAGCCACTTTTCTGCTATGCTTACCTGAACACATCAAGCAGGCAGTCAGTAGAAAGTTCCATTATATATTTTCTGTAGAAACTTGACAAAAATGTTTCGAGTTTATCTGAAGGCACTTTTGAGCTAGCTTTTACCCAACCAATATTGTCATGTCATCATGTGTGGAAATCAAGGCAGGTTTTTGAGTGATATTTTATCGTGGGTCATGCCCACACCTTTGTCATCTCTGCTATACAGTACCATTCATTGTATTGTATGACACATATTGACTACTGAAATTTAAGTATTTGATACACCTACAAGTCGGTTAACACCCAGTACACTTTTGTTGTTTTTTTTAGTTTGACTGGTTATGGTGAGGTTTTATTTATATGAGTGAGTATACAGGAATTTTCCTTTAAAGTGTATAGTGTGAACATGTTACATGTATCTGTGTACTATTTGTTTAGTGTGTTTGTGACTTCTTTGCAGATGACAAGATCAGTGTCATTAACCTCATTGACTGGGCCAAGTTTTCTAAGTTAATGTCAACACTGGAATTGATCACCTCACAGTTTTCACTCCAGGTCAGTGCCAGTGTAGTACAGTGGTGTTGGTTTAATGTTTGATATTAAGGGACCGCCCAATAGGACATTGTGTACCTCATAGTCTTTCTAGCGGTGAGGTGAAACTTTCCTTTGATAGCGATGTTGTTGGTGTGTACACCATGTTAGAAGTGTGTGCATGCGCGTGCATGCATTCATTTGTGTTTCACATTGTTAATGTTACATTTTTATTAATGGCCACATTGTAACCAATCAACATCATGCTAATATGTGCATAAAATATGCAGCTAGAATTTGTGCTAAAAATTAAAACACCGACCACCCTTATTTAGTGGTCACCCTTTTCTAGTGACCACCCTTGACTAGTGGCCAACCTTTTCTAAAATAGTCACCATCCTTGACTATCAATGAACCCTTGATTAGTGGCCACCCTTTACTAGTAGTCACTCTTGACTAGTGGCCGCCCTTGGCTAGTGACCACCCTTAACTAACTGATCACCCTTAAATAGTGACCACCTTGACTAAGTGACCATCCTTGACTAGTGACTACCCTTGGCTAATGGGCACACTAGACGAGTGGCCACTCTTAAATACTGACCACCCTTGACTAGTGGTACTATACTAAACATCTTGCAATATAGTGGCAGTAAATATTAGTGGCTACTGATGTTAGTGTGGTTGTTCAGACTAGCATACCTGCAGTACAATCATGGTGTTGTGTGTGAAAGTGTCACTGTGTGTCAAGTAACCTTTATCAATGTCTGAATAATTATTGTGTATATACTAGTGACCTCAAATTTGTTTACATACACTGTAATGAAGCTGCTGTTACATTTGTAATTGATTTAGTATTAATACTAGTATGTATTCTATTAGCACTACCACTTCAACCTACATAGTTCTGTATCAATGTAATGAGAAATCCCATACCACTTTGCCAATTTCACAATGATCTTGATCATAAGGTGAGAGAGTGAGCAGTTGTGTGTTGTGAGTGTGTGCCATCATAGTAGATGTGTACATGCATACATGCATGTAGTGTGTGTGTGTGTGTGTGTGTGTGTGTGTGTGTGTGTGTGTGTGTGTGTGTGTGTGTGTGTGTGTGTGTGTGTGTGTGTGTTTGTTATTGTGTGTATGTGTGTTATTGTGTGTATGTGTGTTATTGTCCGCGTGTGCGTGCATGTGTACGTGTGGTGTTTGCGAGCATATGTACATGTGTGCATGCATTAAAAGAAAAAAATGGCAACACGGTGCCAAAAATTAAGTTAGCATCAGAATGCACACCCCAACAATCAATTGATAATGGAAAGGGCCGGAAGTGGCCAATATGCCTTTTTTTTTAGCTATTCTCCACTCGTTACGCAGTGTTACAAATGATGAAGAGTAACAGAAGCATCTCTACAATCAGTCCAGTCAACAGGTAATAACTATCATATTCAACATAACCACAGGGAAGCTGCATCGTGCTATCACGAATCGACACCTTGCGTTGTCTGCTAAAGAACTGGAACACAAAGGAGAACAAAGGCAAATCCATGATGTACATGTTGTACGTACTGTGGTTGGCAAAAAAATGAAGTGGTGTTGAACAGTGAAGAAGTCAAGCCCATAGCCTTATCCATTGTCAAGTTATGCTTGGCTGGAGGCATCAGTTTGTTGCTTTAGTTTATCATCAGTCAGTCAGCATAAAATTCTGTTAAATACAAAAATTTTAAAATTCCATAGTAACTTTTTGCAAGAGTTTGAGGTTTTCTAAAGATTTTTTTTTAGCTTGACTCTGCCAACCATGCAATATATTAATGCTGTGAAGTTTTCATGAAGGGAAATTGAGGTAGATGTTTCTGGCTGGAAAAGCCCAATTTTTCATGATCCCTAATAAACAGTACTACTGTAGTGTATGATATAATCACTGCCCAGTTGTAGTCTGGGCAAAGTTACTAACTGGGCTACATTGTGAATGTAGCCCAGGTGGCTCCTTTGATCTGAGATGTGAAAGTGTTACATACAGTACAGCTGTTTTATTAGTATAATTTGTCATTATAATGTGCTGCAGTACTCTAATAATTAAGGATGTATTTGTAATGTGTATCGTTATTGATTGATTAGAGCACATGGCAAGTGTCCAAATGTGACATCCCTGAGGGCTTACTGCAAAACAATGAAGAGGCATTCACCTTCCTGAGACATGTCTTTAGTTTTGAAGACCACTGGTGTTTGGAACATCCACATGTGATTATTACCATTAAAATAATTATGAATGATTTTTTTGTCTATGTAAGCTTGACATGTACATATAGAGTATGACATGAGTAATATTTCAATTTCAAAATCATTGAACCAGGAAGTTTACTGTAACTATGTGTTTTGTGCTAAAATGAAATGTTATATAACTATCAAATAGTAGCAGCTGACTCACATGGACAAGGCACATGGAGTGTGTCGTGTGGCCTAGAAAGCTGACACGGCACACCATATGTATATTGACAGAAAGAAAACACAATTTTCATGTCTGCATAACTCCATTGTCCCTTCCCCAAAACACACCATTTTTGAATTATAGCTGCACTGCTACAGGGCAAACGGCTCATGGGAATAATTTGATATTTTGATGTGTACATAGGTTAGCCATTGTAACAGTGCCTTTTTTGGTTTTTTTGACAAACAAAGAAGTAACACCTAACTAATAGTTACAATTTTTTACAAAACAAAAATCAAACAACTGTAAATCACGGGTTAAGAGATATTTGAATAGAACAGTCACTGCAAGGTGAGAAAGTGCATGAAAATATTGACAAAAAAACTTGCCAGGGTTCCAGCCATCTGAGCACCCAAATACTGAACCACTGTTATCATGGATCACTTAACTTGTATTGCATAAATGAAAACTCTACTTACAAAATGATACAGTACTTTCTGTCTGCAATAATCATCACTGTGTCTGTAGATAAGAAGAAATGTGGGTAAAAAAACTCCAAAGCCAGTATTGTAGTCATTTTCTGTGTTCAAGTATTTAAAGTGGTCATTTTTGATGGACTAATGCTAAGTTAGATACTCTCTTCTCCATTATTTAACCTTGCTGTATGGCATACAAAAATATGAAATCCATGCAAAAGCAGCTAAGCTGTAAAAGAGTGTGTGGCCTTCATTATCAGTGAAACATGTTATGCATTTATCAAGACACGATAGTGTGTCATGAGGCCAAGTACAGCCGGTGCAGGCATGCGACACAAGTGTGTATTTTACTGGAACCAGGAAAATGCAGTTTTCATGCATCCATAGCTCACATTTACAGGGGTACAGATCAGACAAAGAACAAGGGAGTTATACGCGATTTTTCAAAATTCCAAAGGCGATCTGTTGTCACGCCTCCAGGGTAAACCGCTTGACAGAAACCTTGAAAATTGGTCTGTACATGGAGTAACTATCGTTGTGCAAACCTTTTGTAGTTTGAAAGAAATTGCACTAACATTAATGGAGTTATAACAAAAACGCCAACCATGTGTAAAAATTGCATGATCGAGTTTTTAGTATACTTACCATGCCTACCAGTAGTCTCGTTTAGCCAGACCACTACTTTTCTTTTGTGTGGGCATCCTACTTTTCCTGACACCCACACAAAAGAAAAGTAGTGGTCTGGATACACGAGACTAGCCTACCAGGCAAATAGCTAGCTAATGGAATCAGCTGAAAATTGGTAGATATAGGTAGAATAATTATTGTACAATGATATTTGAGTAGTGTACAAGGAATCAGATCAAAAACTACTGAGTTACACTACAAAAATCAACTAGGTGTAACAAGTGTGCGATTGAGATACTCTAATAGAGCAGTCATCCGAATAGAGCAGTTAGCTAAGAAGTAAATAATTACTCTCTTAAAACATTCATCTATAGATTGTAGAGAATTTAACACTGTTATAAGCCACTGTGTATGGAGCTTAACTAAAAAAGGTCACCCTGTAGAGAGATCAGCTAGAAGCAAGTTAACAAGTCGCCCTGCAAAGTGTTATGCTACAGTTCAAATTACCCTGTAGAATATTCAGCTGAAATCAGCTAGAAACAATTCACCCTGTAGAAAGATCAGCTACACAATCATTCTGTATAGAGATCAGCTAGAAACAAGTCACCTGTAGAAAAATCAGCTAGAAACAGTTAACCCTGTAGAGATCAGCTAGAAACAGATCGCCTGCAGAGAGATCAGCTAGAAGCAACTCGTCCTGTAGAGGGATCAGCCAGAAACAAGTTATCCTGCAAAGGGTTCAACGATATTTCAAATCATCCTGTAGTGTGATCAGCTCAAAGCAAATCACCCTATAGAGAGTTCAGCCAGTAAGAAGTCACCCTGTCATGTAGGTAAATCAGCTAGAGAAATCATCACATATAGAAAGATTAGCTAGAAATAAGTAACCCTGCAGAAGGATCAGGTAGAAATTAGTCACCCTGTAGAGAGATCAGCTAGAAACAAATCACCTTGTAGAAAGTATCAGCTTGAAACAAATCATTCTGTTGAAAGATCAATTAGAAACAAGTCACTCTGTAGAGACATCGGATAGAATGAAGTCACCGTTTAGCTAACACTGTCACAGAACAGTGCCATGAAACAATCGCCATAAAGTGCCATGAAAGTCATTTCATAGATATTTTATGGTAATATCCATGTATGCCTTAAAAAGTGGAGATTTCATAGCACTGGCAAATTATTTCATGGCACAAGAAAATTTCATTTTTGCAGAGGCCATGAATAATATTGTTAAATATTCATAGGAAGTGTCCATGAATTGTCATATTTTCACAGGCAGTGTCCATGAAAACTACATGTTTTACCATGGCAATTTCATAGGCTGTTCTCTGGGAGTTCAGCTAGAAATAAGTCAGATTAGTCAGAAACAAGGCACCCTGTAGAGAGATCAGCATGATCAAGTCACCCTGTAAGAGCCCAACTATTCAAGTCACCCCCATGGGGAGTCCAGCTATGAACAAATCTCTCAGTAGAAAGGTCAGCTAGAAATAAATCACCCTGTAGAGAAATCAATAAGGCTAGTTACCCTGCATTACCTGCAAGGAGCTCAACTATTTTTCAAGTCACCCTGTAAAGAGCTCAGTAGCACAAGCAGCCCTGTAGAGAGATCAGCTAGAAACAAATCACCCTGTAAGGAGACCAGCCAGAAACAAATCACCCTGTAGAGAGATCAGCTTGATCAAGTCACCCAGTAGGCAGTTCAACTACATTCTAAGTCACCCTGTATAGAGTGTAGCTATAAACAAGCCACCCCATAGAGAGATCAGCTAGAAACAAGTCACCCTGTAGAGATCGGTTAGAAACAAATCGCCCTGTAGAGAGATTAGCTGGAAACAAGAGAGGATTCAGCTACATTTTGTAGAGTGTTTCAGCTAGAAATAAGCCACCTTGTGGTAAGTTCAACTACAAACCATTCACCATGTAGTCAAAGAACTAGGCACCGGCCTATTATGCCCAAAATTTTATATACCTATTATGCTTTTGAGCATTGCTCAAAAATTAAGCCTATTATGTTCAAAATTATGCTGTCAAAATCAAGATTATGCTCTAGAACTGACTGTTTTATTAGAGTATATCAGCCTTTCCTGACTGCTCTATTAGAGTAAGTGACTGCTCTATTAGAGTATCTCGATCTTGTTTCTGCAAAGTGTGAATAACCAACAAAGAAACGGTTTAATAAGTTATATTACATATTTTTAAATATGAAATGCACTAATAATACTATTGGAAGTGAATATTTGCTTTCTTTCAGGCGCGCGTATTGCGCATTTAATTAATTTTTCAAACATCGTCCCTATTATGCTGGCATTATGCTTGATGCTTTTGGTCACCTATTATGCTTTAAATTATGCTGGCATAATCGGCCTGTGCCTACAAAGAACATCGTTACATTATTAGGCTTCCTATAGAACTTTCAGCTACATACACATTTCCATGTAGAGTATTCAGCTGTATACAGTTCAACATGTGTGACTTATTTTCATGACCAATCAACATAATTGTAAATAATTGATGTATTATTGCCTAAATGTACATTATCATTGTTACTGAGCAGACAGCACAACTGATATGTTCAGGAAAAAAGGAAACAATCGCAAAATGGATTTTACGTAGTTACAAAAATTATATAGTTATCGAGTTCCATACAATGTTTACAGTTCTGTTGAAAAAGAATCGAAACTGTTGCACTCAATTATGGTAGATGGTAAGCTCAACTAAGCTGTTTCAATCATCCTGATCTGAAGTAAAAACTGTTGGTGTGAATAGATGGATGAGTTTGCTAGAATGAAATGGTGTGGGTAATAGTCTGGTGGTCCTTGTCAATGAAATGAAATAAGGAGGAATTGACTGTGAATAATCTTGATGTATAATTTTGAAAAGTGTTTGCAATCTGGATATTATCCTTTGTAGCTGAAGTCTTGGTTAAGAAAGATGTTGCATCACAGCTGTCACTGAGCTGAATCGGTTGAAATTATTTAGGACCCATGTAGCTAAACAAATCATTACATTCTTCTTCATAATACTCTTCTCTCTGTGGTAAAGAAAAAGACAAGTTAACAGAAATACCTAAAGCTGGTCATAGGCTGGCTTTAGGTATGAAATTACAAAAAGAAGTGATATCTAATCAATAACAGCCAAGCTGTAAAAAAAGGCTGCGGCCTCCAAAAAGCCATGGTGAAAAAGATGTGAAATCAAAGGCGTCTGCCAAGAAATGGCTGTTATGGTAGGTTAATAGCAAAAAATTTAATAACGACATTTCAGGTGAATTTGGTGCTGAATCCTTGTGAAACTTGGAGATGGCAACACAAATATATTATTCACCTGAATTGTCGCTATTAATTTTTTTGCCATTGACCTACCATCGCAGCCATTTCTTGGCCGCCACCTTTGATTTCACATCTTTTTTCACCATGGCTTTTTTGGAGGCAGCACCCTTTTTTTACAGCTTGGCTGTTTTTGATTAGATATTTATTAGCATGCACTAACATCATCACAGTCATTTTATTAAAATTGATGTCGTCGCAGACATTTCATGGCCACCACCTTTGATTCACAACTTATTTCACCCAGGTCAATCTGGAAGGCTTGAAAAATGGGTGTGGCCTAATAAAAGGCCACACCTATTTTTCCAGCTTAACTGTTTTGTGTGCATGGTTAAGAATTACAGTAATTTCTTAGTGAACAAGTGATAGTTATTTTTAGTATAGCTAGACTGATTAAATGGATCACAGAGATCAAAATCTTAATAAGTATCCTATATAGTTGCAGTGTTTGTTTCAGCCATAGTGTATGGTGGGAGCTTTTTTAGGGGGGTTGTTTTTATAGAGTGCCACTATTCATAGGGAATTTCTTCACTTTTCAGGATCTTTTATACATTTATAATATTCAAACAATGCCATCATAATTGAGTTGCAAACTTCAAGGGGTGAAATTTTCATGGATATAGCCGTTGATCCAAGAAAACTATGAGGAATTTTTTCCCGTTGTAACCTGCTATATGGTAAGTGGTTAGTAAATCTGATAATTTCTGATAGCTGTTGTAACTGGAATCCAGCAAAGCATGTGGCACACATGATAGAAAATTTTGTTACGGTATCTAACCAGTCTAGATACTGTGGGTATATATTGGTTGTTAAACACCTTATTTATGACAAAACTTCAAAGCATATTATGCGTGCCATAGTCTAAGTTGTAAAATTCATACATAACTCAAGTTTGATGAATTCCTCCACATGATCTTTACCCCACAAACAACAAAATATTGCTGCTGTATTATGTCATTTATTATAATTCCAAGCTACAAATTGTATCGGAGCTTTATGTTTTAAATATTGTGGTATGTTTATACAGCATACAATTGGCATTAGGGACCCACCAATTATGTAATGAACATAATAGGTGCCTAAAAACATTGAGCATATTGCTAGAATTATAGGCAGAACACTTGTGCATTACCATAAATTCTTGCTTATCAGAATACATATTACAGAGAAAGATTGATATACTGTACTATTAGAGGGTATTTAGAGTGTATCGTTCCACAAGTGGTGCCAGCCAGCTCAGCCCAGCTGGCAAACTCTGCAGAGTCAGCTAATTAAGATCAGGAAGTATTCTTCTGACTCCATCTTTTTACTTCTCCCCTCTAATATATGTGTTGAGACCTTGGATGCTTAGGATCATGTGCATGCTCATTATTGAGGCGGATAGGTTCCCCGGGTAATGGAGCAGTCTTGTGATAATAGGGCCACCCAATTATTGATTCAAAAGGTTGCTATCGATGTTCAACATAGCAATGCTGCATCTGTAATGGCAATGATTCCATCGACACAAGATTGAGCAGAATTTGCCTCTCTTGTCACAGTTAATTGAGTGTGATGACTTTCTTTTTCTTTTATTTAATAAAATGCTGTATTGTAAACTTGTTTGCATGTATGTGTGTATCTCAAAAAAATTTGATCTTTTCTGTGACATTTATTTTAACAAGCAAAGATTTAGATTCTGTGCTTGCTCTTTTGAATCTTTCTGTAGGTGGAGTTGAATAAGACTAGACACTCATCAATAACGTGATGCTCCAGCAGTTCTGGAAGGTTCACAAGCTGACTGTCCTCAACCAGGTCAATAACTGCCCTAAGAGCATTTTGCTCCATCTCAGTAGCTCTCATTTTGTGGTCCTCTCTAGGTTTTTCATTGCTTGATCCTTTATGTTAAGCATTTGCTCAAAGGGACATGTTCATGGAGGGAGAATGGTCAACCTTTTCTCTTCTGCAGCATTAGCTGAATTAAAGTCTGCAATGAGTTTATCAGAGGCAGACATGGCTGATTATAGGGTGCAAAGGACAGGTGAGGATGGGTTAAATGGAAAAGAGCCAAACTCAAATAATATAAGCAAATTACAAAATCTCGCATGCACTGTTCATCTTCTTCATCCATCTTGAGCTACATTCTGCTTGAATTGTCTTCTATTTGCCAGGGAATTATGAGTAGCTCTAATTCGGGTCACTTGGTTCACATTTCTCAGTAAACCAAGAGCTACTTTTCATTCTTGAGGATAGATAGCAAGCCAGAATTCATTTTATTTAACTTATTTATTGTGCACTGTATCCACATGTCCCAGGCCAGGTTGGTGTAGGGATTGCCAGTGATGGATTGAGTAAAGTCAGTGGGAGACTTAATTTAAAGGAAGTGTTGTAAGCATCGCCCAAGTAGCCATCTCCCAAACTCATTGTTGTCATATGTTATCATCCATGGTAGCATGGCACACTGTGAGCTGATATACTCATCCCAGTTGCAGATATGAACTACATGCACATTCTGCATGAGCGCATCTACCATGGACAGAAAGTCTTACCAATAGTTTGCCATGTTACTGGCATCCGCATGCGTGAATAAGATAGTAACAAGTCTTCTAAGTCAGCATCCTCCCCCAGTGCCTATGTGCATAAGCACGAGATTCTTGAGAAAGACTTCCAGATTTTCTTTTATTTAATTTTGCCAGGTGTGGGGGTGAGTCTCTCCTTCACTAACTGACTCATACGTGCTTCATATGTACACATACTTTAAGCAATGCAGCCCCCCTTTTGAAGTGCTTGCCCTTTAGAGCATAATCAACAGAGCCATCAGCAATAACGTCGACTTCTCCAGCCACAAGAAAATCTTTCAGCTCACTACCCTTGTAACATTATTTTGTAGATAGCACTTATCATTGAACACTGTGTATAGACTGGACCAAGTAAGGGCACAATATTATGATACTTTACTGGATTCTCAGCCTTGAGCAGAGTGACAAGGACACACAGAGGATGATCTCCCACCAAGAAGGCAAAGGGCTTGTGATTAACTGATAACTTATTCATTATGTCATTTACAACTGATTTGTTGGGTGGTTGATTATAAGACATATGAAAACAGTCATTACTCTTTCCCTGTTCCACATTCAAGCTAGCATGAAAGCATCGTACATACTAAACATACTAACATGCTAAAGTGATCAGCAGCATACAAAGTGATTACCAGCATTACCAACATACTAAAGTGATTTTTAAAATGATAGTCATGTAGCCTACACAATGGAAGGGAAATAAAAGCCAGATATAAGTTACGAGGCTGTATTACAACTTTTCTGTCAGACAGATTATAGGCCATGTGTGCATGCGAATTTGTATAGATACAGCCTTAATGTGCACCAATACATTTGTTAAGCAACCAATAGTGTTTATTGTACTGTAAGAAACATCAGAACACTCTAACCTAGAAACGCTTGCACCAAATTGAAGGCATGGTTTTTGCCATTAATTGCTATACAAAATTCTTGTGGTTGCTGTTACATACACACTAGCTGAATAATCAAATTACTTATACCACAAGAAACAATATTATTATCCAGGTTTAGGATATTAATTGCTTTAATTTGTGAGATAGAGTAGAAATGAGTTACTGTGTTGCAGCCATTTTTCATTCTGCCCTCTGGCAAAAAATGCTGAAAGTTTTGGGAGGGACCTGGAAGCTAATTATTTTAGAAAGGGTCCCTGGAACTCAATTCCACCATTAAAACATCTTAGCCAAAGAGTGGTCATGGAATTGGGGTTTACGACCATACTAACTGTTGGATTTTTTATGCACAAAATCTATGACAATAATCTGAAATTTACATGTATATTGTTGATAACGCAAAGAATAATCAGTGTCATTAATTTTACTGATGATCATAATAAGGATATGTATGTCATTGAATACTGTTGTTTACTGATGATCCATATAAGGATTCAGTTTTCATTGGTAATAATTATGAAGAATAATGTGTCATTTACTGATGATCATGTTAAGGTACGTACATCATTTGTAGCATAGGTATATAGGTAGGTGCATCCACTAAGTGAATGCATAGCATTGAAAGGGAAAGCCTACAATCTGATAGTGATGATTTGTTCAGGTACTGACAGTTTTATTATAGACATTCTACAATGTACATAATTCTCAACTGCAGAGTTCAGCACAAAATTACTATGTGAAAGACATATATTTTGAACATATCAAATTTATATTGGCACACAGGGGCATGATATAAATCCCTGTACAAATACTGCATAAATGACCAGTCAGTATCTCACAAAATCAAGGATGACAGGCCAGGGTTGTGCATTATTATATATGTGCATTAGTATAAGTGCTAGATATTACCACTAAGAACTGTATAGTGGCTTGACAGTAGTTTGTATGGTTAGCACTTAGATGGCATAATTTATGGTTGTGATGCATTAAGAATGAATATAGGTGGGTTAGCTTTTGGTCTACATGATAATAGCCTTTAACCCTTATAAGGGAGATGGACTTATGGTACATTCAAGCAAGCAACATGAATCCATCACAATTATCATCAAAATGGTGGGACCGCTAAGGCTTGCCCCAAATGTCTATGTTTGTAGTAAGAATTGATAATGTTTTACTGATCATGACAAGCTAGTGCATACATTAGTTACCTTCAGGAAGCTAAGAAAAGAAAAAAAGGACATAACTAAATGGACTGCAAGCAAAGAGTGCTTGAAGCACTGAGAGGGTGATGTAATATAGAATTTGTTAGAGAATTCATATAATTATATTCCAATTACAGTCACCTTGGAATGTCTACCACCCCAGTAACTTTACACCCTGCAATAATACTGTAAAATATGCAATTTAAAATGATGTTTTCATCATTTTGTTGGCAATCTGTATAGCTATAGCTAGTACTCTTATATTCACACATTATTCATTTTGTGTTCCTACATTATATACAGTATAAACCAGTACAGTGGAACCTCAGTTATCTGGATACTGATTCTTGGTTAACCAAAGTACAGAAATGACTGCTCTATTAGAGTAGTGACTGTTCTATTAGGGTAGTTGATAAAATGATTTTTTTTTTAATGTTCTTTATGCTATTTTAAAGTTATTTTATACACAGGTTTAGAGATACAGACTTAAGGACCTAAGGACCACCCTTGGTCCTAAAGGTTTCGGATAACTGAGGTTCCACTGTACTAACAACGTAATTAATTATTGACATTTAAATCATTTTAAAAACAACATTGCAATAATCATTGGCATTAATAACAGTAATAATACGACATTATTATTTCATTAGCCATGCAGTCAACAAGACATACTGGTGTGTGCATTAGCACATCAATCACTGGCAGAATTTTGTCAAAATTGTGTTCTCTGTCATGCCTTTGATCATGTAGATGTCAATGATGAAAACAGCTGTTTTAAGATTGAACCAGCAATTGACATTCCACTGAATTCTCATCACTTGTTGTTGCCTTTCCACTCAGAAATATTGTAGCCTGTAGCTGGATGTTGAAGGTAAAACAATTATCATATCCGGAAATAAAATTAATAGTAACAAGTTGAAGATAAATTTGGTATCATTAGATGTAGAGTTTTCTGGAGAATAACATACATATTGAAAATCCTGTTTGGGGAAAAAAGTTCTGGATGTTTGAAATTTTAGGCTAATAATTGCATTCTTTGAGCAAAGGAGGTTGCGTTGGTCAAAACATTATTCCAGTATGGAATGTAACTATAACAGTCATGTGAGCTAAATAAATATAATACAATGTGCATGTGGTTAGTATAGGATATGCGTATTTTGTTGATTAATTATCTAGGTAGGTTACTGTACATATCATGGAACAAGTGAAACTATGGACTTTTCAAGTACTTTGTCATTAGGGTATTGTGTATAATAAATGATTCACTCTTAGATGTGGTCAACGTGATCAACAGACTACAATGCCTAGTGTGAATGAAGAAAAGGGCTGCCAATTATGTTATAAATCTACCAGAGGGTCTCACTTCACTTATCTAAGCCCATTCATTATTATTATTTCAACATGCTTTGTCACTATAAAGCTACTAGTTTACTGTAGTATTCTGAGTAGATTATTATTATTATTTTACATCAAACTAAGTGTAAAGCTGGCCATAAAGGCTGGCTCCTGGTGGCTTGCATTATAGTCATACCAATCTGTGAAAAGAGTGTGACAAGATGAAAAGTAGCAACATAGAAATGGTAGCATTGGTGTTAGTGCCAATTATTTTAATAATGACATGATGTTGCTGTGTTAGTAAAGTGATCATGAGTCATTTACGTTATTGTAGTCCTTCTTGACCACCACCTTTGATTTCAAAATGTATTTAACCCTGGAAAGTTTAAAGGCTGCTCCCCCTTTCTAGGCTTGATTGCTTTGGCATGGATTTGAAGTATGCTTGAATATGAAGATGCACCTGTACTGATACACACTGATTGTGGACAAGGAGTTAATGCTGTGGAAGTTATTGCCACTAAGTCACTGAATACAGTTTGTGTGGTAATATCATACACTTAGGTAATAATAACAAAAGGCCCAGGTTTAGTATGATGATTCATATAATGTGACCGAGTCTGACAAAATGGGGCTTATAGCCGGAAAATACATGTGTTTGCTTAATAATGTGTATCTCCATTTCTGTGTAAGCTGTAACAATTCTGTAAGTTGCAGTAAAATCACCATACATTTTTACATAAGTGGTGAAAATATTAATAGCTATCATGTCCTACAAAAAAGTTATACAATTTCTAACATTGAAATTATGGTCAAAATTTGATGGGCTATAAGCCCCATTTTGTTAGACCAGGTCACATACATGATGTCAGAGAAAACTGTTTCTAGGCTAGCACAATGTGTGGATTTACTATAATACAGTAGCTGCATTGATTTAACAAGCTAGTGCTACAAGCATTGCCAGACTGTCATCAACCCTATAGTAGATTCAAAGACAGTGCTAGTTTCTCAAACAATTATACAGCATTGGAATTGAAGGAATAACCAGAGTTGGGGGTAACTAGTTACTTTTCTAACTAAGTTACCTAACTGGTTACTTTAAAGTAACTATTAATATAACTAGTTACTTGCTTTGTAACTAGTAACTTGTAACTAGGAGTAATTGTCTGAAAAGTAACTAAGTTACAGTAGTAACTAATTACAATAGTTACATTGTAACTATAACTAATTGTGCTTTAAAAGCAAGAGCACTTCAATTTTTGTGCCATATATGCTGCAGCCACATTAAGCAGACAGATTCTGTGTACTGTTCTCAGCTTGAGTAACAGATGTAGCAATAATTAAAATTGACCTGAAATAGCCACAGGATTGTAATTTTAAGTGCAAATATGCATTGCATCCCTTAATGATGTATATCTTAGCAAAATTCTTGTTACAAAACAAGTCATAATTTATACTATGAAAGTAACTAGAGTACTTGGTTACATTTTAAAAAGTAACTGTAACTGTAACTAAGTCACATGGGATAACAGCAATGAGTAACTTGTAACTAGTTACTTTTCTGAAGTAACTACCCCAACTCTGGCAATAACTTATAATTTCTGTTACAGCATAACTATGCACGATGGAGAATGAATTTTTGACACAAACGTATTAACTTTATGCTCTTCTACAGCATTAATAAATAGCTATCGTTGCAAAAATTGATGGACAGGTGTGGACAATATGGAATCTTATTGCTATAAAGTTGGTGGTAAAGTACAGTGACATCACATCTTTTGTTTCCCATGCCTGGAGTGGTTGTGACACAACATCTACAGGCAACAGCATACATTATTATGCAGGGAAATACCATGCAGTTATGTTGCATGGAGAATCAAATATACACACCATAACATTATGTCACTGTTGATTAGTGAATATGATGTTGCTGTTACATCAACAGAGCAATTAGGGAAAGCTAGCATAACATTATTAGACATCAATATGATGGAAAGCGTGAAAGCATTAACACTGAAGTGTTTAAAGTTACAGGTTTACTTACAGGTCACAGAGTTGTGTAATGCTTTAAGGTGTTGCATTCTAACCAGTCATGATGCAGCCACAAAGAGTTCATTAAAGCTTATACATGCAGTCTAAACGCAAATTGTCACATGAAAATCCATATAAATGTGATGTCATAAAATAACAGTCAGTCAATTGTGGACTTCAGTCTGTAACAGCTGGAGGAGACTGTTAGGGAGAACATTGTTAAATACTAAAAAGATTACCATTAATCAGGAAAATTCGTCGGCAAATATTTTTTGTCGCAGGCTGTATCGTCGAAAATTAAAACGACAAATAATTTTAAACTATTATACGGATAATTCGCACATACAAATATTAACATATAGCTAGTTATTCCGTCAAAACATTTTCGTCGATTATGCAAGTGACGAAAGTATGTATTGCCGAAATTTTAATAGCTGAAAATTTTCTATGTTGAAATTTTCCTGATTTATGGTATTACTAAAGACACATTGTCTCTGAGAAAGCAGATACAGAAGAAATTACATGAGCGGAGGCACTTTTATAGCTTTTACATTGACAATTCAACAATTCAATATCATGAATACTGTATTAATGCTGCAGGTCAACTTGACATCAGTGAAAATGAATTTGTTTAGTAGCTATAATAGAGCATTTTAAGTAGTTAGACTGTTTAAAACTTAGCTTTTTTTCTTTTAATTAAACTCCGGATAATTGACAGTAATTATTAATGTTGCTATTTGCCATATTTGGCAACTGTGTACATTAAAATTAAAACAACTGTAGAAAATATTCCCTAATAATACTTTAGAAGATTTTGGATTATTATTTTATTTTCCAGAAATTCAGCATCTAATGATACCAAATGATTATCTTGGTACTATTTTTTCCACATGTCACCATTTAACAGCCAGGCTATAGCTTCAATACACATTTTCCCTTTAACTAGCAAATTACCGTTTTCAGCTGCACAAATTTGCCCATATCTGCTTATTATTCTTCTCCACTACAAAATACCAAACAAAAGTAATCATGATTGAATCATGCACAATATCAAGACACACGGTAGTGTGTCGTGCGGCCCAAGAAGCCGGCGCGCCACACCCGTGAGTATATTATTATTATTATTATTATTTGTTAATTGGTACAAGGAAGACAAAGTCTTATAAAAACCAATCTCAATACATCTAAATAAAATCAAACCTGCGGTCATATAAAAATACATCTACTTTAGTCTTAAAGATCAGTACATTAGGTGCAGATACAATTTCGTGGGGTAGGGTGTTCCAATCATTGACGATTCTCTGTGAAAAACTATGACCTCTAATAGCAGTGTTAAAGCGATTTTCGTAGAGTTTGAGTCCATTTGATCGGGTGGGGTTGGTATTAACAGTAAAAAAATAGTCTTTGTCCACAGATACTAAATTGTTCAGGATTTTGTAAGTCATAATCAGATCCATTCTGGTTCGACGGTAAAGTAAGCTGGGTAGATTAAGTTCTTGGAGTCTTTCAGAGTATGTCAAATTATAGAAGGAGGGTATAAGTTTTGTGGCTCTTCTTTGAACTGCTTCTAATTTACGAATGTTTTTCATAAGATGAGGGTTCCAGACAGTTGACGCATAGTCCAAAATTGGGCGAACAAGAGTAACGTATAATAATCTTATTGTGTTGGCATCCCTGGAGGCAAAGGTACGTTTAATAATTCCCAATACCCTGTTAGCTTTCATTACAATTTGATTAACATGAGATGTAAACTTCAAATTGACAGGAAGAGTAAACTTCATATTGACATGAGATGTAAACTTCATATTGATGAAGTTTCACATTCATATTGACATGAGATGTAAACTTCACATTAACATTAACTTCACATTAACTTCATATTGACATGAGATTAAACTTCACATTAACATTAAACTTCACATTAACTTCATATTGACATGAGATGTAAACTTCACATTAACATGAGATGTAAACTTCATATTGACAGGAAGAACGAAAACGTCATTTTCACACATTTGTATCTCGGTAATCACTTATCTGATTGGAACCAAATTTGCTACACGGTTGCCCGCCAGCCAAGGGAGTCTACATTCCAAATTTGAAGGAAATCGCTCAAGCCATTTCCGAGATACGAGCTGCCAAAGTTTGGTTTTTTTTCTTCGTTTTTTTTTCTTCTTCGTCTTTTCGCACACTTGCAAAAATTGCTATAACAAGCAAACGCGTACTCCGATCGCCTTGACATTTGGCACACAGAAAGGGCGAAACCTAGCATCAAATTTGGTACAAATCCGATGAATGGTTCAGGAGTTATGACCGATTATTCGCGTAAAACAAGATCGATTTGTTGTCACGCCTACAGGGTAAACCGCTTCATGGAATGAGTTGAAAATTGCTATGTAGATGGAGTAACCATCGTAGGAGTGCGTTTTGGTGGTTTGAAAGGAATCGAGATAAAGACCACGGAGATATGAGACAAAACCCAACCTGTGTCACAATTACGCGATCGATTTTTATGAATAAAAAAGTATTAGTTTTCACGCCTACTAGGCAAACCGCTTAGAGCAATGAGCTGAAAATCGGTGTATAGCTGGAATAATCTTCATAGAAAGTCCTTGCAGTAGTACAGAAGAATCGGATTGCAAACCACTGAGTCATGATTCGAAAGCCAACTCCGTGTAGCAAATGCGAGATCGAGATACTCTAATAGAACAGTCACCCTAATAGAGCATTCGGCTAATTTATTTATTCCATTATAGAATTTTATTCCATCACAAGTTATTCTGTAGGGAGTTCAGCTGCAAACAGTTAATCTTATAGACAGTTCAGCAAGAAGACAGTCACCATGTGGAGAGTTAAGCAAATATATCACTATAGAGATTCAGAACATTACAAGTCATACTGAAGAAAGTTCAGCTATAAACAAGTCATGCACTGTGTAGAGAATTCAGCTATAATTAAGTCACTCTCTAGAGAATTCAGTTACACAGAATTCAGCTACACACAAGCCACTGTGGAGAGAGTTCAGCTACAGACAAATTACCCTTTAGAGTGATCAGCTACAAACAAAACATTTTGCAGGGTGTTCAGCTGCAACAAATCAACCTTTAGAGCGATCAGCAATGAACAAATCAACACAAATCTACCTGTAGAGAGATAAGCTAGAAACAAATCACCCTGTAGAGAGATCAGCTACAAACAAATCACCCTGTAGAGAGATCAGCTAGAAACTACACACAATGTAAGGAGTTCAGCTACAAACAAATCACCCTGTAGAAAGTTCAGCTAAAACAAATCAACCTGCAGAGAGATCAGCTACAAACAAATCACCTTATAGAGAGTTCAGTTACAAACAAATTACCTTGTAGAGAGATCGGCTACAAACAAATCAACCTGCAGAGAGATCAGCTACACACAATTCAACTTGTAGAGAGATCAGCTACAAACAAATCACCCTGTAGAGAGATCAGCTAGAAACTAGACACAATGTAAGGAGTTCAGTTACAAGCAAATCACCCTGTAGAGAGTTCAGCTACAAACAAACCAACCTGTAGAGCGATCAGCTAGAAACAAATCATCCTGAAGAGAGGTCAGCTACAAAAAGTCACCCTGTAGAGATATCAGCTAGAAACAAATCATCCTGAAAAGAGGTCAGCTACAAAAAAATCACCCTGTAGAGAGATCAGCTACAAACAAATTGCCCTGTAGAGAGATCGGCTACAAACAAATCAGCCTGTAGAGAGTTCAGCTAAAACAAATCAACCTGCAGAGAGATCAGCTACACACAAATCAACTTGTAGAGAGATCAGCTACAAACAAATCACCCTGTAGAGAGATCAGCTAGAAACTACACACAATGTAAGGAGTTCAGCTACAGATAAATCACCCTGTAGAGAGTTCAGCTAAAACAAATCAACTTGCAGAGAGATCAGCTACAAACAAATCACATTTTAGACAGTTCAGCTACAAACAAATTACCTTGTAGAGAGATCGGCTACAAACAAATCAACCTGCAGAGAGATCAGCTACACAAAATTCAACTTGTAGAGAGATCAGCTACAAACAAATCACCCTGTAGAGAGATCAGCTAGAAACTACACACAATGTAAGGAGTTCAGTTACAAGCAAATCACCGTGTAGAGAGTTCAGCTACAAACAAACCAACCTGTAGAGCGAT
Organism: Dysidea avara; assembly: GCF_963678975.1. Taxonomy (NCBI): domain Eukaryota; kingdom Metazoa; phylum Porifera; class Demospongiae; order Dictyoceratida; family Dysideidae; genus Dysidea; species Dysidea avara. The sequence continues at coordinate 11,536,122 of NC_089272.1, forward strand.
CAGCTAGAAACAAATCACCCTGAAGAGAGGTCAGCTACAAAAAATCACCCTGTAGAGATATCAGCTAGAAACAAATCACCCTGAAGAGAGGTCAGCTACAAAAAATCACCTTGTAGAGAGATCAACTACAAACAAAACATTTTGCAGAGAGTTCAGCTACAAAGAAATCAACCTTTAGAGCGATCAGCAACAAACAAATCAACCTGTAGAGAGATCATCTAGAAACAAATCAACCTGCAGAGTGATCAGCTACAAACAAATCAGCTTGTAGAGAGATCAGTTACACACAAATCAACCTGTACAGAGATAAGCTAAAAACAAATCAGAGTTCAGCTAAAACAAATCAATCTGCAGAGAGATTAGCTACATACAAATCACCTTATAGATAGTTCAGCTACAAACAAATTACCTTGTAGAGAGATCGGCTACAAACAAATCACCCTGCAGAGAGATCAGCTACACACAAATCAACTTGTAGAGAGATCAACTACAAACAAATCACCCTGTAGGGAGATCAGCTAGAAACTACACACAATGTAAGGAGTTCAGCTACAAACAAATCACCGTGTAGAGAGTTCAGCTAAAACAAATCAACCTGCAGAGAGATCAGCTACAAACAAATCCCCTTATAGACAGTTCAGCTACAATCAAATTACCTTGTAGAGAGATCGGCTACAAACAAATCAACCTGCAGAGAGATCAGTTACACACAATTCAACTTGTAGAGAGATCAGCTACAAACAAATCACCCTGTAGAGAGATCAGCTAGAAACTAGACACAATGTAAGGAGTTCAGCTGCAAGCAAATCACCCTGTAGAGAGTTCAGCTACAAACAAACCAACCTGTAGAGTGATCAGCTAGAAACAAATTACCCTGAAGAGAGGTCAGCTACAAAAAATCACCTTGTAGAGAAATCAACTACAAACAAAACACTTTGCAGAGAGTTCAGCTACAAGCAAATCAACCTTTAGAGATATCAGCTAGAAACAAATCACTCTGAAGAGAGGTCAGCTACAAAAAATCACCTTGTAGAGAAATCAACTACAAACAAAACACTTTGCAGAGAGTTCAGCTACAAACAAATCAATCTTTAGAGCGATCAGCAACAAACAAATCGACCTGTAGAGAGATAAGCTAGAAACAAATCACCCTGTAGAGAGTTCAGCTAAAACAAATCAATCTGCAGAGAGATCAGCTACGTACAAATCACCTTATAGATAGTTCAGCTACAAACAAATTACCTTGTAGAGAGATCGGCTACGAACAAATCACCCTACAGAGAGAACAGCTACACACATATCAACTTGTATAGAGATCAGCTACAAACAAATCACCCTGTAGAGAGATCAGCTACAAACTAGACACAAAGTAAGGAGTTCAGCTACAAGCAAATTACCCTGTAGAGAGTTCATCTACAAACAAATCAACCTGTAGAGCAATCAGCTAGAAACAAATCACCCTGAAGAGAGGTCAGCTACAAAAAATCACCCTGTAGAGAGATCAGCTAGAAACAAATCACCCTGTAGAGAGGTCAGCTACAAAAAAATCACCCTGTAGAGAGATCAGCTACAAACAAATCAACCTGCAGAGAGATCAGCTACACACAAATCAATTTGTAGAGAGTTCAGCTACAAACAAATTACCCTGTAGAGAGATCGGCTACAAACAAATCAGCCTGTAGAGAGTTCAGCTAAAACAAATCAACCTGCAGAGAGATCAACTACAAACAAATCACCTTATAGAGAGTTCAGCTACAAACAAATTACCCTATAGAGAGATCGGCTACAAACAAATCAACCTGCATAGAGATCAGCTACACACATATCAACTTGTAGAGAGATCAGCTACAAACAAATCACCCTGTAGAGAGATCAGCTAGAAACTACACACAATGTAAGGAGTTCAGCTACAAATAAATCACCCTGTAGAGGGTTCAGCTAAAACAAATCAACCTGCAGAGAGATCAGCTACAAACAAATCACATTTTAGACAGTTCAGCTACAAACAAATTACCTTGTAGAGAGATCGGCTACAAATAAATCAACCTGCAGAGAGATCAGCTACACACAAATCAACTTGTAGAGAGATCAGCTACAAACAAATCACCCTGTAGAGAGATCAGCTAGAAACTACACACAATGTAAGGAGTTCAGCTACAAATAAATCACCCTGTAGAGAGTTCAGTTAAAACAAAACCTGCAGAGAGATCAGCTACAAACAAATCACATTTTAGACAGTTCAGCTACAAACAAATTACCTTGTAGAGAGATCGGCTACAAACAAATCAACCTGCAGAGAGATCAGCTACACAAAATTCAACTTGTAGAGAGATCAGCTACAAACAAATCACCCTGTAGAGAGATCAGCTAGAAACTACACACAATGTAAGGAGTTCAGTTACAAGCAAATCACCGTGTAGAGAGTTCAGCTACAAACAAACCAACCTGTAGAGCGATCAGCTAGAAACAAATCACCCTGAAGAGAGGTCAGCTACAAAAAATCACCCTGTAGAGATATCAGCTAGAAACAAATCACCCTGAAGAGAGGTCAGCTACAAAAAATCACCTTGTAGAGAGATCAACTACAAACAAAACATTTTGCAGAGAGTTCAGCTACAAACAAATCAACCTTTAGAGCGATCAGCATCAAACAAATCAACCTGTAGAGAGATCATCTAGAAACAAATCAACCTGCAGAGTGATCAGCTACAAACAAATCTGCCTGTAGAGAGATCAGTTACACACAAATCAACCTGTACAGAGATAAGCTAAAAACAAATCAGAGTTCAGCTAAAACAAATCAATCTGCAGAGAGATTAGCTACATACAAATCACCTTATAGATAGTTCAGCTACAATCAAATTACCTCGTAGAGAGATCGGCTACAAACAAATCACCCTGCAGAGAGATCAGCTACACAAAATTCAACTTGTAGAGAGATCAGCTACAAACAAATCACCCTGTAGAGAGATCAGCTAGAAACTACACACAATGTAAGGAGTTCAGTTACAAGCAAATCACCGTGTAGAGAGTTCAGCTACAAACAAACCAACCTGTAGAGCGATCAGCTAGAAACAAATCACCCTGAAGAGAGGTCAGCTACAAAAAATCACCCTGTAGAGATATCAGCTAGAAACAAATCACCCTGAAGAGAGGTCAGCTACAAAAAATCACCTTGTAGAGAGATCAACTACAAACAAAACATTTTGCAGAGAGTTCAGCTACAAACAAATCAACCTTTAGAGCGATCAGCATCAAACAAATCAACCTGTAGAGAGATCATCTAGAAACAAATCAACCTGCAGAGTGATCAGCTACAAACAAATCTGCCTGTAGAGAGATCAGTTACACACAAATCAACCTGTACAGAGATAAGCTAAAAACAAATCAGAGTTCAGCTAAAACAAATCAATCTGCAGAGAGATTAGCTACATACAAATCACCTTATAGATAGTTCAGCTACAATCAAATTACCTCGTAGAGAGATCGGCTACAAACAAATCACCCTGCAGAGAGATCAGCTACACACAAATCAACTTGTATAGAGATCAGCTACAAACAAATCACCCTGTAGAGAGATCAGCTAGAAACTACACACAATATAAGGAATTCAGCTACAAACAAATCACCCTGTAGAGAGATCAGCTACAAACTAGACACAAAGTAAGGAGTTCAGCTACAAGCAAGTTACCCTGTAGAGAGTTCATCTATAAGCAAATCAAACTGCAGAGCAATCAGGTAGAAACAAATCACCCTGAAGAGAGGTCAGCTACAAAAAATTACTCTGTAGAGAGATCAGCTAGAAACAAATCACCCTGAAGAGAGGTCAGCTACAAAAAAATCACCCTGTAGAGAGATCACCTAGAAACAAATCACCCTGAAGAGAGGTCAGCTACAAACAAAACACTTTGCAGTGAATTCAGCTACAAACAAATCAGCTTGTAGAGAGATCAGTTACACACAAATCAACCTGTAGAGAGATAAGCTAGAAACAAATCACCCTGTAGAGGGTTCAGCTACAAGCAAAACACCCTGTAGAGAGTTCAGCAACAAAGAAACCACCGTGTAGAGAGTTCAGCTGCAAACAAATCACCTTATAGAGAGTTCAGCTACAAACAAATCACCCTGTAGAGAGATCAGCTAGAAACTAGACACAATGTAAGGAGTTCAGCTACAAGCAAATCACCCTTTAGTGAGTTCAGCTACAAACAAATCAACCTGCAGTGAGATCACCTACAAAAAAGCACCTTGTACAGAGTTCAGCTACAAACAAATTACCCTGTAGAGAGATCGGCTACAAACAAATCAACCTGTATAAAGATCAGCTACACACAAATCAACTTGTAGAGAGATCAGCTACAAACAAATCACCCTGTAGAGAGATCAGCTAGAAACAAATCACCCTGAAGAGAGGTCAGCTACAAAAAAATCACCCTGTAGAGAGATCACCTAGAAACAAATCACCCTGAAGAGAGGTCAGCTACAAACAAAACACTTTACAGAGAATTCAGCTACAAACAAATCAGCTTGTAGAGAGATCAGTTACACACAAATCAACCTGTAGAGAGATAAGCTAGAAACAAATCACCCTGTAGAGAGTTCAGCTACAAGCAAAACACCCTGTAGAGAGTTCAGCAACAAAGAAACCACCATGTAGAGAGTTCAGCTGCAAACAAATCACCTTATAGAGAGTTCAGCTACAAACAAATCACCCTGTAGAGAGATCAGCTAGAAACTAGACACAATGTAAGGAGTTCAGCTACAAGCAAATCACCCTTTAGTGAGTTCAGCTACAAACAAATCAACCTGCAGTGAGATCACCTACAAAAAAGCACCTTGTACAGAGTTCAGCTACAAACAAATTACCCTGTAGAGAGATCGGCTACAAACAAATCAACCTGTATAAAGATCAGCTACACACAAATCAACTTGTAGAGAGATCAGCTACAAACAAATCACCCTGTAGAGAGATCAGCTAGAAACTACACACAATGTAAGGAGTTCAGCTACAAGTAAATCACCCTGTAGAGAGTTCAGCTAAAACAAATCAACCTGCAGAGAGATCAGCTACAAATAAATCACTTTATAGACAGTTCAGCTACAAACAAATTACCTTGTAGAGAGATCGGCTGCAAATTAATCAACCTGCAGAGAGATCAGCTACACACAAATCAACTTGTAGAGAGATCAGCTACAAACAAATCACCCTGTAGAGAGATCAGCTAGAAACTAGATACAATGCAAGGAGTTCAGCTACAAGCAAAATCACCCTTTAGTGAGTTCAGCTACAGACAAATCAACCTGCAGTGAGATCATTCACAAAAACGCACTTGTACAGAGTTCAGTTACAAACAAATTACCCTGTAGAGAGATCAGGTAGAAGAATTCACCTTGTAGAGAGTTCAGCAACAAAGAAACCACCATGTAGAGAGTTCAGCTGCAAACAAATCACCCAGTAGAAAGATCAGCTAGAAGAAGTTACCTTGTAGAGAGTTCAGTTACAAAGAAACCATCATATAGAGAGTTCAGCTATAAAGAAATTACCCCGTAGAGAGTTCAGCTATAAGAAGTCACCTTGTAAAGAGTTCAGCTACAAAGAAACCATCATGTACAGAGTTCAGCTACAAAGAAACCACCTGTACAGAATTCAACTACAAACAAATCACCCTGTATAGAGATCAGCTAGAAGAAGTTACCTTGTAGATAGTTCAGCTACAACAATTCACCCTGTAGAAAGATCAGCTAGAAGAAGTCACCTTGTAGAGTGTTCAGTTACAAAGAAACCATCATGTAGAGAGTTCAGCTGCAAACAAATCACTCTGTAGAGAGTTCAGCTACAAAGAAACTGCCATGTAGAGAGTTCAGCCTCATACAAACCACCTTGTAGAGAATTCAACTACAACAAATCACCCTGTAGAGAAGAAGTTACCTTGTAGAGAGTTCAGCTACAAAGAAACCATCATGTAGGGAGTTCAGCTACAAAGAAACCACCATGTAGAGAGTTTAGCTGCAAACAAATCACCTGTAGAGAGTTCAGCTAGAAACAAATCACCCCATAGAGAGATCAGCTGGACGAAGTCACCTTGTAGAGAGTTCAGCTACAAAGAAACCATCATGTAGACAGTTCAGCTGCAAACAAATCACCCTGCAGAGAGTTCAGCTACAAAAAAATCACCCTGTAGAGAGTTCAGCTAGACGAAGTCACCTTATAGAGAGTTCAGCTACAAAGAAACCATCATGTAGAGAGTTCGGCTACAAAGACACCACCATGTAGAGAGTTTAGCTGCAAACAAATCACCTGTAGAGAGTTCAGCTAGAAACAAAATACCCTGTAGAGAGACCAGCTAGAAGAGGTTACCTTGTAGAGAGTTCAGCTACAAAGAAACCATCCTGTATATAGTTCAGCTACATTTCAAGTCACCCAGTAGAGAGTGCAAAAAAATATCCTGTGGGGCATAATGGGAATGTAATAAATATTACTAATAAAATCAAAAATATTTGAAGTACTAAAATTCTTCTTTAAGTTCTTTTCTTCTTCTTGTAGTAAAGAAAAAAACACATGGGTTAAAGAAGCCCCAAAGCCAGCCATAGGCCGGCTTTGCAGTATACAAATACAAAAAGAAGTGATATCTAATCAAAAACAGCCAAGCTGTAAAAAAAGGTGCGGCCCCCAAAAAGGCCATGGTGAAAAAAGATGTGAAATCCAAGGTGGCGGCCAAGAAATGGCTGTGATGGTAGGTTAATGGTTACATTTTAATAACGACAATTCAGGTGAATTTTGTGCCGCTTGATCTTGGCACCAAATTCACCTGAATTGTTGTTATTAAAATGTAACCATTAACCTACCATCACAGCCATTTCTTGGCCGCCACCTTGGATTTCACATCTTTTTTCACCATGGCCTTTTTGGGGGCCGCACCTTTTTTTACAGCTTGGCTGTTTTTGATTAGATTATAAACAACTCAACCTGCTCAGGCTAACCCCACAATGTTATTAACATCTGTCTAGTAATTTACCATCACCCTTGATTAGCGGCCACTGTTGAATATATAGTAAGCACCATTACAGTAGGCCTCACTTGAATAGTGACAGTCTAAATATATATATATACAATAACCATCCTTATTTACAGTACACAGGATATAGCTAGTCTGTTTCACACTACTATCCATATGTCTATGAATGAAAAATGTTAGTTAAACACCAGTACTGTTATAGCTATCAATTAATGTTATCTATATGTAATTGAGACTGGGAGAGTAACCACAGAGTGTTCTTAATCAGAGGATGTGTATAAACTGTGTAATGGACTAATCTGGGCTGTAAAACTATTAAATAATATTCCATCGCCTAGAAACCAAGTGTTAGTTATTTACAGGTAAAAAGCAACCTTTATGGGCTCCTTTCTTGTGTTTTGGTCTAGAGCCAAACTTCATCATTGTCTAAGATTTATTTATCAACAGTTATGTGTCTATGACTGTTCAGACAACTGAAGTACCTGGATTAAAGTATATAGTCTGGGAAAGGTTCCACTGTACCAACCACCATTCACTAGTGTCCAGTCTTTCCTTCATTTTGGCCACTGAATACCCATAAATAGCAGCCACACTTGAAGAGTAGCAACCCTTGTTTATTATTGACCATCGTTCAAGATTGCTCCATCAAAAGTTGATGGAGCAACCTAATCCTGGACACTTGTGATTGGCCACTTTGATGATAATAACATACATACGTAGCTACATTAGCTAGGTACTAGATTTATCTATATTACACTATGCTGGGTTGCTCAAAACTTCAGCTGCTACTATATGCTCACCATTCTGACCTCAGAACTCTAACAGTGGCCATGACATTAAAATCTGTATAAACAATGCAGTTAACAAACTATAGAGCATTCAGTGTCCTGCAAAGCAGAGAGGTCTGGCTGTACCAGTTTATAGGTGAAAAAATAATTATGCACACTGAAAACACAATGCAAATATGTTTTTGGTAAGGAGACATACATGACGTTGTGTTAATAAATATTATATATGTGTGTTTATGTGTATGTGAGCAATTATACATCACTGCCTGGCCCATTGATTTGTATAGTATTAGTGTGTAAGGTGCATCTGCATGTCTGATTTTGTGTTTATTTACTGTATGAAGGTGGCAATATACACGTGTTGCTCTATAATGCACACATCTTGTTAAATTTTCTGATATGTACTCTTTTGTAAGAGGCTTGTTCAAGGCAAGTGGTTTATATATCTGTTTAGTAATTAACCCTTGCTTTCCCAAATATTACAAATTCCTTTAACCAAACAATTACACTACTTTTTATATCATAATAACTTCTGTATATTTACAGGTATCATCACAAAATTACCTTTAGTGCAACTCCTATCTGTTCTGACTCACACAACTTGTAAATGTACAGAATAATATTTGTTGCCTATTAATAATAATATATTTTTAAAAAGTAAACAGCTCTTCTCTACATACCTGTAATTATGCACCAGTGATGGCCACTGAAGATTTATAATGTGATTAAAAGTTGCATAGTGGGTAGGACGATGTGGAAAATTTTATTGCAACACACGCAGAAAAAAATTGAGGAGAAAATATTATTGTATGGTAGTTACAATGGAAATACTGTCATTGGGGAAAATAATGCACATAGATGGCTTGATATAATAGTGCTACTTATAAAGTGGGCTTATAGAAGTTACTGATACAATAAAAATGTATAATATTGTGAGAATGGACCTGTTTCTATTTATCTAAAAAATCCAAAAGTCAATAAGTATGGCAAAACGTTTGGTGGAAAACCAAACATTAATGTGTCAATTTTGCTGGAGTAATAATTTAGAGCAATACAGTAGGAAGAATACAACAGCTAGGAGCACAAAATACACACTTAAGCAAAATGTACTTGAAAGTAAACAAGCTGGTCATGGAGGAGGTGTACTTATTCAAATTCATTGTTCATTAAACTTTACACCTTGTGCTATGATAAATAACTTGGGAATATTTAAGGAGGTTCCTGGGGTTCTGGAGCACCCTTTGAAATTTTACTTCTAGGCTTGCAGTGCAAAACACCACTCTATCTTAGTTTGGCAGTACAAAAGTACACAATTAGTTTAAATGGAGCAGGGCAGTATAATTAGAAGCTAATCTGATTTCTCAAAAGTGGATGAAGGGAGCACAAGGAGATACTCTAATAGATCAGTCATGCAGATGTATTCTAACAGAGCAGTCAGAAGTACTTTAATACGATATCCATAACAAAGTACAATCTTTTATACTAAAGAATAACATAAGTGTTGAATTAAGGAGTAATTTAGCAGCTAACCTTAACTTAAATTATTCATTGAGAATTTGGAATGTTCTTAGATCATTACAATACCTGGCAAGCCGTATGCATAAACCATAAAATTTAGGACTTGAGAAGCTCATAACAGTTTATAAAATCCATGTGAAATTTTAAAGCATTTTAATGCTTAAAATCTGTGGGCTGTGCCCCAAGATTCCTACCACCATATAGCTACAACTCCGTAACTCAATTTCTCCATATAACTCACCACCACTGAAATCTGGAAACTAATAAATTTTGGATGTATGCCTGTGAAGAGTCTTTTTGGGAGTTTGTTGAGCCAACTTTAATGAAACACTTTTGCTGGTGATATTTATTTATCCCTTAGGTCTAGCACTGATAACAATGCAAAATTCAATTAAACCATACAAGAAACTATATAATTAATCATTGTTGTAGTTTTACTTACCCAGAAATTAATTTAGCAGTTTCATTCAGCGATAGGTTTCCAGCAATGATTTTTTAGACTTTTATAATTAAATATGCTTGTGAAGATGTTCAAAATACACAGAATCCTACGGGATTAGCAGTCATTTCTACTAGATTCCTACCCTGAGGTTATTGGCAACATCACGTATTTAGCCCCATAAGGATGTAGTGATCATAACTTGTTACTGTGGAGCTGCTCATGTTTGTAGCTATCAGCCAGTTCCACAAACTTCACCAATTTATTCATGGAATTACTCCAGAGAAAATTGCAAAGGATTCAACAATAATATTACTGTCACCAATTAGATTGGTCACTAACAATGTTGAACATAACTGGTCTGTACTAAAACAGCACATAATTATCAGGACTCGGGAATTATTAATTCCCAAAATCATTAAGAAATCCAAACCAACATTGTACCATGGTGGTGAAAGCAGCAATAAACAGGATTTAAGAGATACGACTACATAATGTACCTAAGATCACAACTTCACAAGCAAAATTCCAATTTTACATATAATTGCTTGTAGGAATAAAAGCAAAAGATATAACACATCAAACAAGATTGAACTATGATAGTAAACTTATTGTCAATAACTATAGACATATATGTAGAGCCAGCAAAAAGGACATACTAATATATTGAAATCTAATCTTAGTGGTTCCGACCAAATCAGAGCTATAACCAGCTTTGCTGTGCCTGTGATTTGGTACACAGCCAGTATCATAAACTGGACAGTAAGTGAATGTGCTGAGCTGGATAGAGTAACCCGAAAGCAAATGACTTTGTACAAGGCTCTGCATCTGCAGGCAGATGTGGACCGGCTGTATGTTCCCCATGGGGATGGTGGTAGAGGTTTACTCTCTGTTGTTGATGTAGTATGTCTGGAGAAGCATTCACTGGCTTTGTATGTAAGTAAGTGCCAAGAGCCAATTATGGCTAAAATATAGGAATTCTCTTTAATTCATGATAGATCCTCTACCAACACATCAAGATCAACTGTGGTCGCAATCCACAGGGACCAGTGGTATGGCAAATCCATCCATGGCTAATGTCCAAACCTGATGAACCAGTTGCAGGCAGACTCTTCCAGCTGGCTTCAGCGTGCACATCTCAAGCCAGTTACGGAATCAATGATCATTGCAGCCCAGTACCAGGTATTGAACACTCACTGGCTTGGGTACCACATCCTTGGTACAAGTAGTATTGATCTCTGTAGAAGATGTCACCAGTATCCTGAAGCAATTGAACATATAGTAGCTGGTTGCCCATCAGTAGCACAGACTATTTACCTAGAGAGACACGATGTGGTGGCTTCTGTTGTGCATTGGTGCTTGTGTGGTATGTGTGGCTTTGAACGCTCAGGTCAGTGGTGGTGCCACCACCCAGAAGCTGTCTTGGACAATACTAATTATAAACTGCTTTATGATTTTAACATTTATAGTGATCGTGGTATTGCTGCTAGATGACCTGATTTAGTTTTGGTAGATAATATTGCCAGGTGTACCAAAATTATTGATATTGCTTGTGTGATGGATCGCCATGTGATTGATAAGCATAAGGAGAAAATTGAAAAATATTTAGACTTGGCAATTGAGCTGCAGGTGTTGTGGAACTCCATTAGTTTTTGGTGCTCTGGGTACTCTACATGAAAAGATAGTCAAAAATTTTGAACTGCTCCAGTTAACAGAAGTTAGTGTTCACCAATTACAGAAGACAATGCTGCTTAAGACTGATATAATGCTGAGGAAACATCTCTCACTCTAAAGCTTGAGTTGAACTTGAGTGACATTGAATTGAATCTCCTGTATGTACGCTTTAGAGTATATATATGGTGTTAAAAAAATAAAAAATACAATACTAGCAGCAGCTTCTCTTCCAGATATAATAATTATTGTGAAGGACCAAAGGTATTATTTTCTGCTCGCTTCAATTTACAATTTATTATTGTATTAAATACAGCCTGCAATAATATACAGGGAATGTTTCATGGGCACATTATCAACTTCTAATCCATATTATAAAGCTGTCTGTCTACATTCCTTTGACATCAAACAATTATCTTGCTAACCAATGCATGTATCAAAGCAACTGCTGTGTCAAACAAAACACTCATTATGTAGGAATTACATCATTTTAAAATGAAGCTTCTAACTGCCATCATTTGTCATTTACAGTGCAATTAGTGCAAGAGTGTAGACAAAAATGTGTTTGAATTTTTTTTCTGTAAACCGCATGCAAACCACAAGTAAACAGCTTTCCATTCAACTTAAGCATGCTTTATAAACAACTTATAGGCTTAAGTGAACCACAGATCACATTTGATGAAAGCAGTAGAGCATTCAACTTGCAAGTATTCAGTATATACCCAGATTGAATCTCAGTGGTACTGTGTAGCTAACATTGCCGGGTTTTTTTTGTTTTTTTTTTGCTTCAACAACCGTTTTTGTTACAACTTCAAATTCTGTTTTGGAAACCTTTTAGTTACACCTTTTTTTTGTTACATGTACTGCTACACCATACCATTATTCTCTCACTGAACACCTGCTTACCTATTTCAACATTTTTTCAAGTGTTTTTGTCCTTGCAAACAATGCAGTTCATACTTTACTGAGGAAGGTGTTGAGGTGATGACAAGATAGTATCGTTTTAGTACATTATATAGGTTAACATTAATATTGCTTTAGTGCTTTAATTTGTCCCATTTTTTGTTTCACTTATTGTTAGCTAAGTTAAGTAATTGTAGTCTCAATATCCAGTTTGTTAGGTTAGGTAATCCAAAGGATGCAGCATGTGTTGCTGTTATACCTTCAGTGCTGGCCACTAAAAGATTTAATAAGAATAATATATCATTAAATATACAGAAATTATAGTTTAACTAATGGCATGTAAGGAATGCACAGGTATCAGTCACAACACTCTATCACCTTACTTGAATGCATAACATGTGAATTCCTGCACCATACTAGTGCTGTAGGGCAGTGTATACGTATGCTATATGCTACATTATGTACAAATTTATTTCTTTTTGTAGCCAGTAAGTCAAATGTCATGTAGAATCTGAAATGCATGGTATCATTACCTGTATGGCCTGTATGGCAGTTACTACTAACATTGTATCATTGTTTACACCTTTGTGGTAAACATGTGGGATAATAATTATAAGGCTTAGCTTAGAGCTACATCCAGCTTGCAAACTTTAAAAGTGGCATCACCATGCATGCTACATAGTTACATGAATGGTACTGATGTTTAATGCAGAGATGATTTTAGCACATAACATGCACAGTAAGGCAAGTACTTCACTGTGAAGTAGGTACTACAATGGTATGTACAAATTGACATGTCTTTTGTTTAATGATGTTACATAATTTAATTATATCGTGCATAATAGGACAGGTACTACTATCACTATCACCATTTGTACTTTATGGTAAACACTATAGGTATACACAATATACTACAGTTTGATTCTGAACATTATTGATGCAACATTTTTTCTGAATGTGTGCCTTGAATGTTTTATGTTTTATACTTGGGTTTCAATGCTGTGTAGGAATTTTTATCACTAGATAGCTACAAGGTTAAACTTAGTGTAAAGTGCATGACATTGTAAGCAGTGCTGAACCATAGGGAAGGTTCCAGTGCTAGTCCTCTATAAGAGAATTTTATTCAAATGGAGTATATAGCTATTACGATAACATTATTGGTATGGTGCATGCGTACACTATAACTTTGTATTTGCCTTTTGGTGAAATAAACAATAATTATATAATTATTTTACACCATAATATTATAAGCAATATGTGGCATATTAAATATTTATTCCATGGCCATGAGGGATTTGTCTGATATGTATACTCATGCCCTCGGGCCTGCAGCCATTTCATTTGATCAAAAGTGTCAAAGTGGTATTTATCCTTCACTTGCATGGTTGGTCAAATGTATACTCTATAGCTATTAGAGCCTTATGACATGAAAACTTGTCAATAAACCACTTTATTATAAATGAATTCAATTTTATATCCAAGAGATGACTATAATTATTAGAGTGTATCAACATCTCATGAATAGGTGACTGCTCTATTAGACTATCTTGATTTTATGGAACAGTATTGCATTTTATGGAGTGTGCATGTTACTATAATAATACACTGACATTAGTGACACAATTATAATTGTGGCATATGTGCAAGCATAAAAACAATTAAAGCCAGTGAAGGTCACTACTATAATTTATGCAACGAAGGTCACTGCTACAATACTCACTATTTTATGTAGTGACATTGATGTTCACTACAAAAGTGGTGAGTATTGTGGCAGAAATTACACTGGAAGAATATTACATATTAAATATTTTTTGCAGTGTACAGTATTGTGCATCCTCATATTGCATGAGCAGAGTATAATAATTGGTACAGACAATTTTCAAGCTTAAGCCTAGGCCTGATCATGAGTCAAAGTTTGCCTAAAGTCCTTTCAGGAATTTCTCAAATTTTTCTCCTATTATGCTCTTTTGGTGTGCCCATCATGCTTACATTATGTTCCTAGGTTAGCAACATTTCTTTTAATTATCTTGGAACATTTTAATCAGTGAATGTTCTGTCAGAGTATTTTACTACAAATTAAAGTGATTGTTTTATTAGAGAGTATTGATCATAGAGGTATACACAATGCATTTGAGTGCTTTATTGCAGTTTGCCATTCCCACTGACTGCTCTATTAGGGAGTATCAATCTATTTTTATGGAATTAAGCTCCATAGTTTGAAATATCCACTGAACATGCTAGTATCGTGCTGCCATAGCACTCCAGCCTATTATGCTTTATATTAATTTAATTTTTTTATACAAGACTCAAAATTATGTTGGCAAATTTCCACATTTGACACAGGTCTAGACTGTACTATTAGAGGGTATCGACCTGCAGTTTCCACTGACTGTTCTAATAGGGAGTACTGATCTATTTTCATGGAATTAAGCTGCATAGTTTGAAATATCCATCTAACGCTGGCACAACACTCCAGCCTATTATGCCTTTTATTATGTTGACATACATATTATTTTGACACAGGACTACTTAAGCCTCAACATATGAAAGCAATGTTACAAGTATCACTGCATTGCATAAAATCTCAAAACTAAGCCTAAAATAATTATGATCAAACTTCAAATGTTTGCCTTTCAGCAATTTCCCAAAAATTTCACCTGTTATGATTTCAGTGTTCCCATTATGCTTGATTATGCTCCTAGGTTAACAATATTATTACAAACATTTTTAATCAGTGTGATTCAGTGATTAATACTCTATTAAAGTATTTCACTACAAAGTGACTGTTCTACTAGAGTATCAACCTAAGGAGCCATATACAATGCATTTGAGTGCCTTATTGCAGTTTCCACAGACTGCTCTATTAGGGAATATCAATCTATTTTCATGGAATTAAGCTTGAAATATTCACCTAATATGCTGCATAGCTCAGCTTATTATGCTTTCTATTATGCTGGCCTATTTGATGCAGACCTACTCAAAACCTTTTATTATGATGTACTGTATTTAATATACTGCTGACCACTCACAAGTTGCAGTAATGTATGTACATTACTATAATACTACAGAAAACAGAACTAATACTATAAACTAAGTTACAATGCAGTCCATACTATTAACACAACAATGTAATGGTCAAGCTCTTGTATATTAAACAGTTCCAACCTTATCGGTATTAAGTACAGCTGATCCTATAAACAGTTGAATTGGTTTTTTATTATACACAATAATTATTCTCAGAGTTATTTTAACTTTCTCTTTGCTGTATAATTATGTAGTTGTCAAAACGTTCAGTAAGATTTGAAGTTAATCAGTAGAGTTATTTATCTGGATTGTGGAAAGATGTATTGAATAATTCATAAACTATTCCACCACTAGTTCTATTAGAATACGTGACTTTACTATTAGAGTATATCAATTTTTATCTATACCAACTATTCTCTGAAACCCTTTCAAATGACAAAATATTTCTAAACTCTGTAATTCCAAAAATTGTTTGGGCATAATTTGCAAATTCCTAACAATATAATGTTTCTGACTCTCCCTGTTATACAAGCCTTTTTGTGTGGGAGGTAGTATATTATTACCAAACAAGAAGTTGTGAAATTAACGTATGCTCCAAAAGAGGTTTGTAGAATTATATGTAGTGTATTCCAATTCACACAAGTGTGATGTATGCACACTATACACTTGCATCATAAAACTACAAATGTTTACAAGTTAAAGTCATTTCAAAATGAAAACTACTGCACATAGCTATGTATGTACCATATTACCTCAAGTTATGGCTGGTCTCTTATACATGCCTGATTTCATTTAGTTGCCTGGGTAGATAACATCATATTCATAGTTTTAATAGACATATCACTTAACTCAACTTGAGTGTGACAAAGGAAGCCATCAATTTTTAAAAACTTTTAATGGATGATAAGTACTTAAAACAAACATCTGGGCCACAATTCGAGGCAATACGGTATGTATGCTACAATGACTACTACAAGAATTAACTCTACTATGTGTGTCTCTCACACAACTCTCAAGTACTAGTGCATGTGTATGTGCAGCTACTAAAGTATGTGTAAATGTTCAAAACAGGTATACCTAAACTATGTACATGTAGCTATAAAATGATAGCTATGCATGAAGTGGGGAAAACAACTAATAACAGTGTGTAGCTAAAGAAAAGGGGGAAGTGGAATATAACCATAAAAAAGAAATAGCAAACCTATATAAAAGTAATGACATCGTATTCATTCAGTTAAAACTTTTCACTCAAAAACTCAGCCAGAGTATACTCTCCTATGACATCACTGGCTAATACACCAATCAACTTCTTCCAGGTAGGCTCTGGAGTGTGGTACAACCATCGGATCATTATTGTGTAACTGGCCTCAAGTTCCCGATCTTTACTTTGATCCTTAATTGTGGCAAGTTCATTCTTGTCAAGACCAAGACATTTACCAACAAGGTAACATTTAGTGGCTATTTGACTGCACACATGTTCCACTAAGTCTTTCAATTGAGGAGCTAAAGTGAACACAAATACACTAGTTAAAATAATATGAGGCTCATAATTAAGGTACTACAGTGATGATGTAGAATTGTTAAAAGGAGATTAAATTTCTGAAAATTAATGTAGAATATACTATAGATAAGAAATAAAATGCCTTCAGAAAGTTTTGACAATTTAAGATTGGATTTGAGGAATTGTGGTAGAATTAACAGTCACAGTAAATCCAATGTTGTAAAGCAGGAACATAGTCAGACTTGTGTGTTGCCAGAACCTATAGCTAGCTATAGAGAGCATGCCAGCCTAGGAGGACTGGAGGCATGCTAGGAAACTTGTTGAAACTAAACCCTCTGAGATTGAATCTGTGAGTGATTTCAGCAGTTTATCGCAAAATAGCTACAGAATATTTTAGTTCTTTGACTGTTGCATTGAAATGATTGCTCTTTTAGGGTATCTCGACCTTGGAACTAAGTACATTTCGCCCACTATTAGACTCTCTGAAATATAATGTGAGTCTGATTTCATCCTTTTAATAGAATATTCATTAGTACTATCATTCTTTTAATCAGCATGACCCTCAGTGCTGATGCACAAAGGTAATTGTAATCTGTTTTCAGTAAATTATATCACTTAGCTATAACATTATTATAGTGATTGCTAGCTTTGTTTTAATGCTACAAACACATTCAGTTTTAATAATCTTATAATACAGCCTATTCCATGTGTTTTAGCTACTATTACTGAATATTTGTATGACTGTTGTATTAGGGTGACTGTTCTGTTAGAGTAGTTCGATGGTTTAATACTGTCAGAAATGAAAAGTGTTACCAAGGGTTTAATTTGGATATGCAATTGCATGCATACTAGTGGTATAATAGACTTCTGCTATGATAAATTGCTAGCACAGTAATAATAAAGCTACCACTGCATTGAGCTACATTTAAAAGAGGCTTTCTGTCAAAACCTCAGAAACCCACGTAGATCTGCCACTGTACTACAACTTCATGTGTGCATGTAATGGGATGTACTGGGTAGTTAGTGGGGTCATCAAGTACAGTGTAATATATTTGACTTTAGCTATACATATAATAAAACTATTGTGCATGTATTTGTATCTTCTCCTATATAATGTGGCATTCATACAAACAATAGTATAAATTATACCATTTTTAGGATTCCTTTCAATGGCATTGTCATCAACAGTAGCTAATGTAGATTTGTTGTGTGAACCAGAGTTCTGTAGCAATTGTGATCGACTAACACTCAGCACTAAAAAGAAAATATGGTTTTGTACATGCAGTGAGAGACAGTATACAATCACAACAGTCATATGTCACTGACATTAGGTAATTAATTCTTTCATATCATATACACCGTGTAGAGTTTATTGATAGCTTCCACTATTTTGTCTATCAATGAACCATTCTATTACATAATGAAGGTTATTAATTTTGTTACATTTATTCTAGCAGCTAACTACATAAGTCCACAGAGGGTGGGTGGATGGGTAATTGTTTTCACATGACTACTACCCATTTGGTGGGTGCATGGGTATTATTGTTTTCCAGTAACTACAGTATTATTAATTCTAAAATTAATACGTACCACTAAATATCCAACCACGTATTGACAACTACTAACTCAGAACGTTACAGTGGATAATTATAGTAATCTTGTTGGTTTAAAACCAACCTACTGGACTGGAAAGAACAAAAGATGCTAAGTATGATTTACCACAGTAACCATAGTAACCACTATGCACAGCAAGAAACCATATGTGGTCCTATCACAACCAGATCCTTGCCCATTAACTTTTGTTTGTTGGGACAAATCATTAATTACATTAAATTGCAATCAAACTACCCTCATGCACACAGTAATAGTGTGTCCACATACCTGTGGAAGATTCAATTTCACTTTTCATTTCAGACACCACTTGAACACTGGCAGCATTACCATGTTCTTCTATTATTGTGATGAAAATATAAAAACTTTGTGTCTGACCAGCTTGTAAAGACGATGAAATCTTCCTCAGAACATAAACAGCCTTTTTAACACTGGTGGAGATAGCATGGAGCTCTTCTATTTCAGTTGTGTTGAGTAAATTTTTACAAACAAGGTAAGGAGATAAGGTAACAACTGGCAACACTGATGCTAGTTTGCCATAGAATTTAATGAAAATAGGATACTCTTTCACTTTGGTATCTGTAAAATAATTATACAATTAATATACATGAATTTTACAAAAGCTACAAAATTACTCAATTGTTCACTTTGGTGATATTACTTACAGAGCCCTGTCACCAGTCCTACTATATAATTATTTCAGATACATTTAGCATCTACAATTGTGACTGGATTTGACAAAACCCAGCTTCAACACACAAAGCTTTGTTGTTAGGAGATATGGTGATTTTAAGTAATTATTGCAAACAAAATTTGCACCAATTATTCATCTAATTACTAGTTACCACTGTGTGGGTGTATAAATTTCTGATACCCAAAATACAATATGCCCTGTTTAGGGCAGCTATTTTCGAGTGGGTAATACTATCGCAGGTGGTAGTAATAGTGGTGGTGGGTAGCTGGTAGTGGGTGGGCTTAATATATGGGTATAAAATGGAGCAATAAGACGAATGGAATCCAGAGGCCACGTTTGGGCCCTCCATGGCCCTCCATGCCTCCAAATTGATTGAGAACACTGTTGGCAAGCTCTCTGTGTAGTCCCAGCTCACTACACACCATTACAACAAAGCCATGGCCATTTAATGGCACCAATCTTTGACAGGGTTGGAAGAAAGCTGCTGCATAAACCAGACTTGCCAGTCCTGAAGGAAATACAGAGTGGAATATGATAATGTGTGAGACCAACAATCCATTTCTGGTAAAAACATAAGTTTGATTTTGTGTGTGGAAGCCTAGTTATATGAAATCCGGTTACAATTAGTGCAAAAGGATATTAGTGACCAGATTTTACAAAACCGATCCAAATGGCACATCAGGCAAAATACTAACACCTAGCTACACTACTACACGATTGGTTTTCATCCTCAGCATTACTTAAAACTATATACTCAAGGCTGGTTTTAAGTTTCTTAGCTATATATGCCAACTTAGTTAAGTGTATCACAGGCCCAAAAGACACACTTTCTTCACAGATTAAAAAGTAGAAAAAACTGAAGCAACATGTACCTCTACAGTTTGATAAAGAGTTATAAAATATTAACTCTTGCTGGAATGAATGCTCACACACACATACACACTCATGCCATTATTCCAATATACAGTTTGAGAGATTTGCTGCATGCCAAAAGCTGTGTGTGAATCTATATGTAAGCAAATGTTTTTTAAAACATGTGTATAAATGTTGGTGGTCTCACACGTCAGGTTCAGGTGATATGGTAAGTGAATATATTTGAACCACACAGTTAAAGGTATACTATTAGCCCATCCACATTAGTCAAGTTAAAGGTATAGCTACAGTTTCTCTGAGCTATAGATACTTATTGTAATGGCTGGTTACCTGTAAAGGCAACGATTCCACTTTTAATTTCAGATACCAAACAAATGCTTGAAATATCACCATGAATTTCAATTATTAACAAAAGTGAATGAAAACTTTCAACATTCCCTCTTTTAAGGTGTGCTGCAATCTTTCTCAAAACAAAAGCAGCTCTTTTATTACTATTATCAAATGCATCAAGCTGCTCCTCCTCATCAGTAGTAAGTATTCTGGCAGATACAAGATAATGAGAGTAGCTAGTAACTGACAACACTGCAGCAAGCCTGTGATAAAATGCTGTGAAAACTTCATATTCATTATTGGAACCTAAGTACGCAGAAGACAATATTCACAGTAACATACTTTAGATATATAACATTTCTTACCAGTTAGCTGTACACTTGGACCACTAATAGGATGTACAAAACTAATATGTTGATGGTGATCATCTTCTTTGATACCTATGTTACTCAAAACTACAAGGATAAATGCAAGTTTCATAAATAAAATAGGAACTAAAGTGATGCATGCTTGACGGTGGATATAATACACAACACGCTAGAGCTTCTAAAGCAATAAAACTATGCACATAACTCACCATTGGAAACTGCAGTGTTTGTCTGGGTATTTGAGTGCTGCAAAAGGTCTGATACATCAATCTGTGTCCCTAAATCACAAACATGTTACTATAAACACATGTGTTTATCACACATTTATAAAATTATAATTATTTATCAACTGTCATGATGACAAAAATTACAATGTTGATATGCCACAATCACAACTTGACAAAATTTCCATTTACCCACCTGCCTCATGTCTTACATTAGCAGCATCAATACCACAGGGAATATAATGTGATCTAGTAATCTCTCTAGGTCTGTCTCCTCTCCTACAACACAATACTGGTGCTGTATGATCAAATTCAATATGAGGAGGATCATCCTCTTTGCAGAGAGGGCACATCACATGAAGGTTTGGCTTGGTAGCATGTGGAATATAAAAATCCATTATCTCAGTTATTGACTGCTGCAAATGTTCCAATAATTTTAAATAATCTTTTATAATATCAACATGGTATTCCTGTGTTTCCAAACATACTTTCAACTGAGAAACAAATAATTTTAAAGAAAAGTGCTGAAAATCATAAATCAAATGAAATGACTGAAATTTGCCAAGACCAAACTGTCCAAACCCATACTGTATTCTGTGGAGAAAAACATGCATAAAAATTACAGTATATAACTATACACAAGGAAGCACTAACGAATTTATTATAAACTTTGTCACAACAATAAAACATGCACACATACACACAACATACTCATGAACAGCATATCCATTAAGCACATTCCAGTTAATGGTCTTCACCAAAATCTGATTCATGATTGACTCTGGAAAGTACTTATCTGGAAATGAAAACAACAGTGCTTGATCACACTCATTTGGTTTATACTGATACTGCTTTGGTGTAGAGACAAGTAGAGCAGGAACAATAAAAACCTTTCCAGATATGGTAGATAGGTCAGGTTCTGTGACCAACCTAGCATTTGAAAGAATTTCAGCCAGTAAAAAGAAATGCCTTGTTAAGGATAATATTGTTTGTTTATGTTGCAAAACTTCAGCCTCTTCAAGAATGTAATCTAAGAAAGATTCTTCTAAAATGCCATGATGTTCATACCTCTCCCAAGCACGTTGAAGATTAGCTTCTTTTGGCTTTAGATCATGTGCTTTTACAATATGAGAAAGCAGATTACACAGCCACTGGGGGGAAATGAAAACAGTGTTTACAAGAGAGTAAACTTCAGGAAAGTACAAAATCACACCTTTCTTGGAGCAGTAATCAAGGCTAGAGGATATAGCTTCACTGCTAGTATCACCCTGAATACCAGCTTGGTTTGCCAAAACAACAAACTCCAAAAGATTTAAGGTGTCAATACCTTCTTCTGTTTTTCTAGTAATAGATTCTTCAAGTTTCAAATATGTAATAGGACGTAGTTCATCCAATGAGGGCTTGGCAGCCTTCAACAGTGTTAGCTGTAAACGGATTATATTGACTTTAAACTTTTCTCGTTTTTTGTTACTGATCATGTGGAAAGCATCCTCATCATTGTCGGGCAAATGGGCAGCATAATCTTTTTGGAACAAAGTTTCACGAAATATGCAAATAATTTTTTTTTGCTGTTTTTCAGACAACTTATCAGCATGTGTAAAGCAAGCGATTACAGTGGGAGAACGACGTGATAAACTACCAAGTGGAACATCAGAAGTTCCACAATGTGCACTGACTGACTGTAACCAGTAATGCATTGACTGAATAGTAGTCATCATACCAGGCTTCTTTTTCTTTCTAGTGTATGCTAATTGTTCACGTGGTATCACTGGATCATGAGGCTTAACTGAAGCATTTACTGTCAGCACTACAACATCTTGTCTTTTAAGAAACAGTAACTGAAAATGAAAGAATCTCATTTGACCTGCAAAATCAGACAAAGAAGCTTTAACTGCCAATTTATTTGTTTTACTACCAAAGACAACTTGCTTTGTCTTCTGATAAACTTCATTATACTTAGGCTTATCAATATTTATAACTTGTTGGCAAGCATCGTTATGTATTTTAGTACTGCATACTGGGGCAGATAGGTCAGGAAAGATTTGAGGTGTACCTTCACTCATAAAAGAAATCGTGGATTTATCTTCACTTATAATAGAATTTGTGGGAACATCATTGTCAGAATAGTAGTCATCATGATCTTCATCTTCAAACTGAGAGGTAGTCTCTTCTTGAGTTTGTATTGGTGATGCAGTTGGAGCAATGACTGGCCTTACTAATTTCTCCAGTTTTTCATACATTTCTGTGCTATATTCTTTATCCAACAGCTCCGTGAGGTCTTCCACAGTAGCTTCTTTCCACCCTACTGCAATATTTTTATCAAGTTCAAAACCTTGTTGAACTTCAGGTTGTTGTAACAATCTAAGAATAAAACTGACTATGGCTTGAAAATTTAAGGAAGCTCCAATTGTAGAAGGTTCTTTAGGATCAAAAGGTTTGTTTAATAGTGTACGTATAGAGCTGGTTTTACCTGCCCCTTCAGGTCCAACGAATGTGACCTTGTAACTACGAGAGGTAGATTTACCAGATGCACACTGTTTTTCATATTCAGATATAAGATCATCATTGATGGCAATCAGAGAAATCTTATCAATTGTTACAAATAGCCCATTTTTTGAGGGACAACTGAATTTACGCTCAGATTTAATCATTCCATCAGTATCACCATATTGAGTTCCTTCCTACACATGCACATTATGTAAAAGGTAAAATGCAACAGACTGATGATGCTTTACACATGTACAGTCCATACTATAACATTGTAGCTAGTATTCATGCAACCAAGTATGTGTACATGACTTCACATAATTTATTAAACATGCCGAGAGAATATTATTTTTTGCAAACATTTCAAAGCTTGACTAGCCTCATCCTCAATTTTCTGTCCTTAACAACCCAAAATGTAGAAAAATGACTGCGTCTTACTTGCATTATTTAGTAAACGAATGGGTTAATAGTAGGAAAATGTATAACAGACCCTATTATGGTTGTATTAGAAAGTGGGGCGAGGTAGCAGCATGAATGGTGTGCTACCTATAATCATAGTTTGCATTTGAAAACAAGTTTAGTCTGTTATTAAGGCACAAAATACTTTTCTACGTACCATATACAACTTTGTATTACCACACATGACTATGCATGGTCCTGTGCAACAACATACTATGTGTTATGCAGCCATGTAGTGTGGGCCTCACAGCCACGTACAGTGCCATGCAAACATAAGACATGTGCTAACATACTGTACCACCCGAGAAGTAAGTTTATACCATGTGTGGCAACTAGACTTGCACCCATTATGCTCAAAATTTTACCTATTATTCCTTCCAGAAGTTCCCAAAACTTTCACCTATTACAATTCATAGTCAAATTCACCCTCTTGTGTGATGCCACTGCAATTATGCAATTAATGCAAAAATTAATTTTCATTTATGCTATACAGAAAATAATGTGTAAGATCAAGATATTCGCTTGGGACCATATAGTTGCTTCAAGAAACACTTATCTAATCCAAAACAGCCAAGCTGTAAAAAAAGTGTGCGGCCCTCAGAAAGGCTATGGTGAAAAAAGATGTGAAATCCAAGGTGGCGGCCAAGAAATGGCTGTGATGGTAGGTTAATGGTAAAAATTTTAATAACGACAATTCAGGTGAATTTTTGTGCCGCTTCACAAAATTTACCTGAATTGTCATTATTAAAATTTTTACCATTAACCTACCATCACAGCCATTTCTTGGCCGCCACCTTGGATTTCACATCTTTTTTCACCATAGCCTTTCTGAGGGCCGCACACTTTTTTTACAGCTTGGCTGTTTTGGATTAGATTTCATTTCTTTTTGTATTTGTATACCCCAAAGCCGGCCTATGGCCAGCTTTGGGACTTTTTTAACCTATGTTTTTTTTTCTTTACTACAGGAAGAAGTAAAAATGAAGTAGATATACTTTAAATAATTTATAAGTAAATGTACAAATTATATATATAATACATATGTGACCGGATTTGCAAAAAGGGGCCTTCCACACACATCCAATTTGCCAACTTTGACAATTGATAACTTCAGATTGGAAAGAGCTATTGCCTTGAAGTTTGGGCAGTGGTGATTTCTTTGCAGCTGAACTCTCCACATGATGGTTTCTTTGTAGCTGAACTCTCTACAAGGCAATTTCTTCTAGCTGATCTCTCTAAAGGGTGATTTGTTCATAGCTGAATTCTGTACAGGTGATGTGTTTGCAGCTGAGCTCTTTACAAAATGGTTTCTTTGTAGCTGAACTCTCTACAAAGTAACTTCTTCTAACTGATCTTTCTACAGGGTGATTTGTTTGTAGCTGAATTATCTACAAGGTAATTTCTTCTAGCTGATCTCTCTACAGGGTGATTTGTTTGTAGCTGAATTCTGTACAGGTGATTTGTTTGCAGCTGAGCTCTTTACAAAATGGTTTCTTTGTAGCTGAACTCTCTAAAAGGTAGGGATGCGGCGATTATGCCGGCATAATTTCGGGCATAATAGATATGTGCGGGAATCAAGAATTATGCTAGCATTTTCAGGTGATTATAAAGCTTTAACAGTAGGAAAATCTTCGGCATGCACAATTCCGTTTAAAAAGATCGAGATACTCTAATAGAGCAGTCAGAAATTCTAATAGAGCAGTCACTGAATATTATTTACTCTAATAAAGCAGTCATATTGAAACGAAATACTCTAATACAGCAATCAGCTAAAGAATTCAAGACTATTTGGATCTTAAACATCAATAAAATGGTCTGATACAGCAATAAACTGGCATTATTAGCCAATTATGGTGGCATAATTTTGGGAATAATGAGCAATTCTCAAAAGCATAATAGGTGAATTTTTGAGCACTGCTCAAAAGCATAATGCTCAATTTTTGGAGCATAATAGCCTCATGCCTACTAAAAGGTAACTTCTTCTAACTGATCTTTCTACAGGGTGATTTGTTTGTAGCTGAACTATCTACAAGGTAATATCTTCTAGCTGATCTCTCTACAGGGTGATTTGTTTGTAGCTGAATTCTGTACAGGTGATTTGTTTGCAGCTGAGCTCTTTACAGAATGGTTTCTTTGTAGCTGAACTCTCTACAAGGTAATTTCTTCTAGCTGATCTCTCTACAGGGAGATTTGTTTGTAGCTGAACTATCTACAAGGTAACTTCTTCTAGCTGATCTCTCTACAGGGTGATTTGTTCGTAGCTGAATTCTGTACAGGTGATTTGTTTGCAGCTGAGCTCTTTACAAAATGGTTTCTTTGTAGCTGAACTCTCTACAAAGTAACTTCTTCTAACTGATCTTTCTACAGGGTGATTTGTTTGTAGCTGAACTATCTACAAGGTAATTTCTTCTAGCTGATCTCTCTACAGGGTGATTTGTTTGTAGCTGAATTCTGTACAGGTGATTTGTTTGCAGCTGAGCTCTTTACAGAATGGTTTCTTTGTAGCTGAACTCTCTACAAGGTAACTTTTCTAGCTGATGTCTCTACAAGGTGGCTAGTTTGTAGCTGAACTCTCTACATGGTGGTTTCTTTGTAACTGAACTTTCTACAAGTTGCCTTCTTCTAGCTGATCTTTCAATAGGGTGATTTGTTTGTAGCTTCACTCTCTACAAGGTAACTTCTTCTAGCTGATCTCTCTACAGGGAGATTTGTTTGTAACTGAACTCTCTACAGGTGATTTGTTTGAAGCTGAACTTTCTAAATGATGGTTTCTTTGTAGCTGAACTCTCTACAAGTTAACTTCTTCTAGCTGATCTCTCTACAGGGTGATTTGTTTGTAGATGAATTCTGTACAGGTGATTTGTTTGCAGCTGAGCTCTTTACAGAATGGTTTCTTTGTAGCTGAACTCTCTAAAAGGTAACTTCTTCTAACTGATCTTTCTACAGGGCAATTTGTTTCTGGCAGAATTTTCTACAGGGTGATTTCTTTGCAGCTGAACTCTCTACATGGTGGTTTCTTTGTAGCTGAACTCTCTACAAGGTAACTTCTTCTAGCTGATCTCTCTACAGGGTGATTTGTTTGTAGCTGAACGATCTACAAGGTAACTTCTTCTAACTGATCTCTCTACAGGGTGGTTTCTTTGTAGCTGAACTCTCTAAAAGGTAACTTCTTCTAACTGATCTCTCTACAGGGTGATTTGTTTGTAGCTGAATTCTGTACAGGTGATTTGTTTGCAGCTGAGCTCTTTACAGAATGGTTTCTTTGTAGCTGAACTCTCTACAAGGTAACTTTTCTAGCTGATGTCTCTACAAGGTGGCTAGTTTGTAGCTGAACTCTCTACATGGTGGTTTCTTTGTAACTGAACTTTCTACAAGTTGCCTTCTTCTAGCTGATCTTTCAATAGGGTGATTTGTTTGTAGCTTCACTCTCTACAAGGTAACTTCTTCTAGCTGATCTCTCTACAGGGAGATTTGTTTGTAACTGAACTCTCTACAGGTGATTTGTTTGAAGCTGAACTTTCTAAATGATGGTTTCTTTGTAGCTGAACTCTCTACAAGTTAACTTCTTCTAGCTGATCTCTCTACAGGGTGATTTGTTTGTAGATGAATTCTGTACAGGTGATTTGTTTGCAGCTGAGCTCTTTACAGAATGGTTTCTTTGTAGCTGAACTCTCTAAAAGGTAACTTCTTCTAACTGATCTTTCTACAGGGCAATTTGTTTCTGGCAGAATTTTCTACAGGGTGATTTCTTTGCAGCTGAACTCTCTACATGGTGGTTTCTTTGTAGCTGAACTCTCTACAAGGTAACTTCTTCTAGCTGATCTCTCTACAGGGTGATTTGTTTGTAGCTGAACGATCTACAAGGTAACTTCTTCTAGCTGATCTCTCTACAGGGTGGTTTCTTTGTAGCTGAACTCTCTAAAAGGTAACTTCTTCTAACTGATCTCTCTACAGGGTGATTTGTTTGTAGCTGAATTCTGTACAGGTGATTTGTTTGCAGCTGAGCTCTTTACAGAATGGTTTCTTTGTAGCTGAACTCTCTACAAGGTAACTTCTTCTAACTGATCTTTCTACAGGGAAATTTGTTCGTGGCAGAATTTTATACAGGGTGATTTCTTTGCAGCTGAACTCTCTACATGGTGGTTTCTTTGTAGCTGAACTCTCTACAAGGTAACTTCTTCTAGCTGATCTCTCTACAGGGTGATTTGTTTGTAGCTGAACGATCTACAAGGTAACTTCTTCTAGCTGATCTCTCTACAGGGAGATTTGTTTGTAGCTGAACTCTCTACAGGTGATTTGTTTGAAGCTGAACTCTCTAAATGATGGTTTCTTTGTAGCTGAACTCTCTACAAGTTAACTTCTTCTAGCTGATCTCTCTACATGGTGATTTGTTTGTAGCTGAATTCTGTATAGGTGATTTGTTTGCAGCTGAGCTCTTTAAATAATGGTTTCTTTGTAGCTGAACTCTCTCAAGGTAACTTCTTCTAGCTGATGTCTTTACAGGGTCACTAGTTTGTAGCTGAATTCTCTACATGGTGGTTTCTTTGTAACTGAAATCTCTACAAGGTAACTTTTTCTAGCTCATCTTTCTACAGGGTGATTTATTTTTATTGTAGCTGAATTCTTTACAGGTGATTTGTTTGCAGCTGAGCTCTTTAAAGAATGGTTTCTTTGTAGCTGAACTCTCTACAAGGTACCTTCTTCTAGCTGATGTCTCTACAAGGTCACTAGTTTGTAGCTGAGCTCTTTACATGGTGGTTTTTTTGTAACTGAACTCTCTACAAGGTGACCTCTTCTAGCTGATCTTTCTACAGTGTGATTTGTTTGAAGCCGAACTCTCTACAAGGTAACTTCTTCTAGCTGATCTCTCTACAGGGAGATTTGTTTGTAGCTGAACTCTCTACATGATGGTTTCTTTGTATCTGAACTCTCTACAAGGTAACTTCTTCTAGCTAATCTCTCTACAGGGAGATTTGTTTGTAGCTGAACTCTCTACATGATGGTTTCTTTGTAGCTGAACTCTTTGCAAGGTAACTTCTGCTATTGATCTCTCCACAGGGCGATTTGTTTGTAGCTGAACTCTCTACATGGTGGTTTCTTTGTAGCTGATCTCTCTACAGGGTGACTTGTGTGTAGCTGATCTCTATACAGGTTTCTTATTTCTAGCTGATCTCTTGAATTCTCTTCAGGGTGACTGCTCTATTAGGATGACTGCTCTATTAGAGTATCTCGATCTCGCACTTGCCGCACCAAGTTGGATTTCGTGTTATAACTCCGTGGCTTTAAGTCTGATTCTTCTACACCATTGATGAGCCTTTCTAAGATGATTACTCCATCTGTACAACGATTTTCAAAGCATTACCCTAAGCGGTTTATCTGGTAGGCGTGCCAAGCAGTCGTTTTTTTATTAGCTGATCTCAATTGCGTAATTGTTACACACTGTTGGTTTTTTCGTTGTATCTTCCTGGTTTTTAGCTCGATTTCTTTCAAACCACAAATGGTTTGAGGTTCAATAGTTAACCTATTCACCCACCGATTTTCAGCTTCTTCCCATACGCGGTTTACCCTGTAGGCGTGACAACATATTGGTGTTATTTTTCGTGAATAATCGCTCATAACTCTTTGCCTGTTTATCGTATTCCAGCCAAAGTTGGTACCGAGATGCGCCTTTATATCCCCCTTCTGTGTGCCAAATTTCAAGGCAATCGGATATGGCGTTCGAGTTTTATAGCAGTTTTTGTAAGTGTGCGACAAGAAAAAGAAATATAAGAAGAAAAAAAACGAAGAAACTGAGACAATTTTTGAAGTCGCATATCTCGGGAACGCGCGAAGCGATTTCGCTCAAATTTGGAATGTGGAGTGCTGCAGTTGGAGGGCATGTCCACAGCAAAAATCATCTTGTTTCATCAAGGGAGTACAGAGCTACGGAGGTGCGAAAATTGCGTTTTCTTTCTTCCTGTCAATATACTCACGGGTGTTACGCGCCGGCTTCTTGGGCCGCACGACACACTACCGTGTGTCTTGATATATATATATATATATATACTGGTAATTTTGTGCTACAATATAATTTCATATCTAACAGCTATTAGCTAGTTTTACTTCTATAACTTTTTTTTGAAAATGAAAATGTAGTTTGTTTTTTTTAGATTTGGAAGTGATTTAGTTTGTGAAAAGATACCGTTTTCACACACAAAGTTTTACCCATTTTTGAACTTCGATACTTCACAACTTTTTATCATCACATAGTAGCTATGAAATTATCGATGCAGATGATTCACAGGAAATTTTGCAAAGTACAACACTATCAACATAGTAATTAATGTATAGATCAAGCATGTAGTTAGAACAGTGACTGTCTGCTCTATTATCACGATGATTGCTTTATTAGAGTATATTGCAAAAACTATTGGAGTACATGTACAGGTATCCCAATATTTTATATAAGTGTTCACAGCTAATGGTGGTCCAGCCAAACTGTGATGTGAATAAGCACCCCATTGGTGGAAATATGACTGTTGATTATTAATCATCTAGTGGTGACATCTTCACATGTGGCTAAAGTTTATGCCACATGTAAAGTTGTAGTTAATATACCCATGCATTGCACCACAGTATCATGCATGTATGAAGCATTGCACTGTACTATAACTGCTTTTGTCTATTCCTTTGAGCTAGTACTTATTGATTAGAGACTTATGTTCCAAGGCATTTATACTAGTAATATCTAATCTGTAACTACAGTGTATGTTGAAATGGGTGGTCTAAAACATACTGTAAGCGTTCGAGCGTAAATCGGATGGCTGCAGGTTCGAGACTACCTAGGTCCAGTCATGGATTTTTTCTCCTTTCTCAAACTTTTCAAACACAACCTTAAGTAGCTAAAGTCTAAGTAGCTAAAGTCTTTGAGCGGGCTTAGGGTCAGGTGTCCTGTGGGCCTTCAGCACTTGTGCTGTAAAGCATTAATAATTAAATATATTCTTCTTTAAAAATCAATCCACCAGCAATAACAAACATACTATGAAAACTTGTGAGCACTTAGACATACAATACCATTGTCACAAATAAAAATTGTGTAATTCACCATGTAATTCAATCCAGGTTGGACCCAAATGTTTTATAAAGGAAAGGAGATTGACCTGAACAAAACGGCATGGCAAAGATGATTAAAACAGGGGTTTGTTAGCCATACAAATACAGCAACTGTGTATAGTCACATAATAAGTGTTTTGATATGCAGTTGTTTAGAGCATAATGACACTAAAATTGGTCAATAATGCTTTTGATGACCTACCCTGTATTGTACAACGGATTTAGCTATACTCATCAGTCAGTGGCTAACCATAAAACAGTGTTAACAATGAGTCAGTACTTATATAGACAATAAACTAGCCATGTGACTGGGCACAAGCTAATCACACAACCTGTGTATTAACAATTAAATGTACAGTATGCTGTCTAAAACTATGGTCCAGCAAAGAGAGTTATGAGTCATAAACTCCTTGAAAATCACATACAGTACAGAGATTACCATTAATGTGTATATATATACCACTTTAGTGTGGGCATTAAAAGGAGCCACTTGGGGTTTAACTTGCATATTTCCCGAGTTATATCATGGGAAAGCGTTTTGCCAATGACTTTGATACCCAACCAGTTCAAAGAAACAATGCACTTTGACTTGTTATATTGAGCGACATAGAGCTTTGTATTGTGGGACTCATTTTTGAAGTGGTTGCTAAGCTGAGTACCGTAGAGTCGGGTTGTTAAGCACATGTATCTATTAAGCGCATACACATTTCTTGTAATTAACCATGGATAATAATCGCACACGGCAAAATGCAATGATAAAGCTACACACAGCTTGAAACAGCAAGAAAAGCTGAAAGTACTGAAAAAGCTGAAAGTACTGAAAAGGTAATGTCTCCTCAAGCACTTACACCTCCCTTGAGGTCTCTCTTTGCTATGTATACAGCAAATCAGCCATCTGGATAGTGATAATCTCGTTCATCACGAAGGATTTCACCCAGAAATGGAGTCAAATATCCTTACATACTGGCGTGGTGACCAGCACAAACTATTAACTACTCTATTACAACGTAGCGATTCCGTGTTACACTCACCATAATTATTTATTTAACAGAGAGTATGATTTTTACAAAAAGTTTCTCCGAAAATTATAAGCGCATGTGCTTAACAACCCAACTTTACGGTATATTTGCTTAGATTAGTTGGTTGTTAGCAAAGGGCACAAAATAATTGTTTGGGTGATTGTGGATGCGTATTTCTACCCACTGCATATCAGCCTTTGAACAGACCATGGGACAGCAAAGCTACTATTGCTACGTTGAAATAGGTTAGTCACTTACAGTCCAAAGTACTTAACTTAGTATAATAACTTACTTACTGTCCCAATAGCGAAGTTAGTTGGCTTAACTTAGTACAAATATGATAACAATATAAATTCAATCCCACAATTGCAAGTTTTCTAACATTGCATGTTGAAACATAGTAACGTATTAATGATATTTTAACATATGTACAACGTTTTGATGCCTTTTAGCCCACGCTTTTAAAACCACGATCGATTTTCAGATGCTACTGTATAAAACAAATGGGATGAGTTATTGTTAGTTCTTTCACCTATTAGGTGAGTGTGCCCCAAGTGATATATATCACTTATTCCACGGCTGCTTGGGATTTTGCTGACATATACACCCACAGCCCTCGGGCCTGCAGCCCTTGGGCTTTGAGTGTATATATCAGCAAAATTCCTCGCAGCCGTGGTATAACTATTAAATGTACCAAGTTTTGCATGTCCAGCTACATTTAAAATGCATACTCCAAAATGGACTTACCAATAATTCAACTCCAAAATAATGTCCTACCATTTCTGGGAGACCACCTTTATATCTTATTATAGCCTTAAGCGCTAATTTATTGCTTCTGACATCAACCAACACATCAGCTTCATCACCAATCACTAAGTTAACCAATCTGTTGAAGTTATTTAGTTTATTTGCAAACACTTCAAATCGTATTCTAGGATCAGATATCGCACAAAGAAATGGAAAAGCACAACTTGAAATAAATGCAACATCCCTGTATTGACAAGACACTTCAATTGATGGATTTATACCTAGACACCATGTTTTCTTGTCTGTAAAAATGACAAATTCTCCTTTAGGAACTATTATGTTTGATTTCCTTGAGCTTATTTGTGGGCAATCTTTGATTATCATTAAGTGACACTGTTAAAAGTAATTGTACAAAAAGATAAACAAAATATTGTTTATAATATGTGATCCAGTTTTGAAAAAGGGGTCTTATCGTTTATTTAAAAGTATCAAAAAATGCCTGTTTTAAGTATTTAGTGTGTTGTAGCTCGCCAATGGTTGAATCTATGTATACCAAATTTTCACACGTTATATATTAATTTCTTACATTCCAGAGCATCCACTGTGCAAGTAGCTAACAGCTAAGTTTCCTGTTGTTTTGGATAGTTTTTAAACTGTGGTTGACTGTATCAGGCAAGCTCCAAAAAGGGAGGGAGTTGGGGGCCTGGAAGGAGGGCATGAGGCTGTTCAAAATATTGAAAAGAAAGGCAAGAGATGAATTATGCCAAGTTATGGGCCATTCAGGTCTCAAAACTGGCTAAAGTGAAAGGAAATTTACAGTACGGCTCCTTATTCAACACCACATCCCCAGGCTGACCAGAGCTCCATTAAGGCCCTACACCGCATGTACAGATTGCAACTAGGAATGGGCTTGGGAAAAGCAGCCAGCAAAGGCAGACTGTTCAAGTCTAGCTGATTTTGATGGTGAAATTAGATAGTTTGTTCATGTAGCTTTGTGTTCTTGGCAAAAAATCGAATCTGCTTACATGGACGATAAGACCGGTTTTTCCAAACTGGATCATACATAACTATGTACATACAGTAATATAAATGTTGTACAATACATGTACACTGTATGCATGCATTATATACATAAAATTGTTTCAACTTCCACATACAACTATCACCTTATATCTACTATTATTAATATTTTTCCAACAATGTGAATTTGTGACCGATCTTGAGGAAAATAGATAAAATGGTTCTAAAGATTTCAAGACATTGTTACTTGCCATGGAAGTGAGCACATGTACAGATTTTACTACTCCAAGCACTCCCTGTACTTGTATATTTGTAGCTGTTTTTCTGCCAAATACCGCATTTATCTGTATAGATGCTTAGCATTTATTTTTATAATCCACTTGTGAACCTGCTGAAACATCTTGTTGCTCCTTGTAACAGCTGCTATTGACATCTTTGTGGCAAGTCATGGGCTTCATTATTTGTACACTTTTAAGCCACTGTAATCTCGTACCTGCCCTTACAATAAGGTAGTATCCCCTGGCCTTCGTTTACATGTAGGATCCAGTGTTAGTTTGAGCCCAGCTTTAATATGGATAAATATGGCAACATGGAAAATAAATTGAGGAGTACATTAGCATCACAAGTGTTCATACGTTAAAGCCTTGAGACAAACTTACAATTACATGTACAGATTTGTGCTGGCTCCCTTGTAGCTGACTCACAGCAGAATCAGCCCTGTAATACTCGGTCAAACATTACAATAGACTGTTAATTTGAGGAATATTGAGGCTTAAATAAAATATTCTGTTAGTGCATAGCTACTACTGGTGGTGTTACTTGGTGTTGCACATTGTGCTACATATTGGATCAGTTTTGTAAAATCTTGTCATTTTTACTTCGGTTTTATTTGCTGGACACAAGAAACTCATTCCAATAAATATTGCTTTATGTTGTGCTTTGTACAAAGAGTGACTTCTATGTATGTGCCATTACTGTAACTAACTGTCCAACTATAACTAATCCTCCAACTGACTAACTGCCCAAATAACTAATTGTCCAAGTATTTGATTAACTGACTAATCTCTTTCAGACAAACATATGTATATAAGGCCAACATTTGTATTTCATTTGTGGTAATTGCATTTTTGGTAATTGTGGTACTGCATTGGTAATTATAGTAATTAAGATTTATGAAAAACTAATTATTTCTATGCTTAAGATTGAGATACTTTAATAGAGTAGTCAGCAACTCTAATATAACACTCAATCTTACCTGTTATTTATTAATTTCTTGGGAGATATTCAAACTCATGTTATTTTGTTACTAAATTTAATGGAAAGTGCTTTGTTGTACTTATGAACAGCTTACACTCCTTTGAAACATCTATCCTGTTGCTTGAAACTAATTCACTGGTGGACAGCATATTGTCATTTTCAAAATTCACCAAAATTATGAAATTTTAGTTATTAATAATAATAACTGTCTGCCTTCACTACCTGATTGCTCTCAAGGTGTTGGGAAACAAGGAATCTTACTGTGTTGGCCTAAAAGTGAATAATGCTCTAGATTCAGTCATTTTAGTTGGATGTCATTGTGCCCTGACACAAGCCATGCTGCTGAGTTTATAGTACACTGTGTGCACCATGAAATTACGTGTTTACCTTTGTCCTATTTTTGAGTCTTATTTTTTCTAGCAGTGTTATTGTTATTGTTATTAGTACTTTACAGTGACCAGCACTGAAGGTCTGACAGCAGCATGTGCTACAGCCTTAGGATTACCTAACCTAATTTCAAGGACTTAGACTTAGTGACTTATAGCTGAAAAGGTGTAACAGAAAAGGGGCCAAAGTAAGGAAAAAAAATCCCTCCAACCCCAGGATGTCACCCAATGTCTAGCGGGGCCACACTCAGTCTCCTCCAGGAGGGATGGATTTTCTTCCTTTAACCTAAAGTATTTATTGCTATTAGTGCTTTACAGTGACCAGCACTGAAGGTCTGACAGCAAGATGTGCTGCAGCCTTAGGATTACCTAACCTAATTTCAAGGACTTAAAGTGTAAACTGTTGATTTGTTGGTACCACATAGCTTATATACAAATGAATTAAATGGCATTGTCCATAATTTTTGCACCACACTTAGAGTACAGGCAATCATCACTGATTCATTTACTGTACATAAGGCTGTGTAATATAGGGTCATATAGGGAGTACAACACTACGCAACAGAGTGAAATGGCTGTTTATAAAATTAATGTTGCCACAAATACTATACTGAGGTACTATACATACATACATACACACATATGTACAATAGTATGAGACAAAATCAAGTGCTTTATCTTTCATACAGTATGAGCAAAGCAATTTTATGGAACAGTCCCAGTAGATGGAAAAGCCTACTACAAACAGCTGTCAAGACTTCTTATAATGTATAACAAGCCTTTTGATTAGTGGAGCTTTGTGAACCTCAGTAATTTATGAAGCTTCTGATTACTGAGTTATGGCTTTAAATCACCCAGCTGTCCTGACAATAAACTGCATTCATGTGATCATCATACCTGAACTTTATTAAGCTTTGAAGCTTCATAAAATAAATAATTTGTTTGTCAATGAAGTGCAATCAATACTTCTTCTTTAGACTATAGGTATGTAGTACAGTTCATTTAGAGATTTACTAATCGGTGGTGGATATAAATGGGTTTCTGAGGTTTTGATAGAAACCCCCTTTTGAATTTAGTTCAGTGGAAGTCTAAATAGCTACATAAACATTGTTGTACTGACAATTTGTCATATCAAACAACTACATACCACTGTATTTCAGTAGCATGCATGCAGCTACACTTAACTGACACCATTTATAGCTATTAAATCCTCAGCAACACTTCACTTTTCATCTCCCACTGCATTAAAAACGATCGAGATACTCTAATAGAGCAGTAAAGTAACTACTGTAATAGGGCAATCAAAGCTACAACCTATAGTTACCACCTTTTTCCTATAGCTAGCTATAGTATTAACAGTTTAAAGCATTGGATTTATTGTCATTGCTAACTAAAAGCAGCCTAAAATCCAATCTGAGAGCTTCTAATATAAAATCTCAAAATTTTCTGGAGAAATGTCATTAAATGCCTTATTCAGCTATACCAACTTTCAGAAACTCCCTTTTAAAAATCCTAGATCTGCCACTGCTAATCACTTAGTCACCTGGCATGCTCACTTAGTCACCTACACATGCTCACTTAGTCACCTACACATGCTCACTTAGTCACCTACACATGCACACTTAGTCACCTGTGTGCCCTCAAGAAATTTTGCACATTATAACACAAAAGACACACTGGAGTACTTGGTATCTTTCTATGTCTCACTCCAGCATTCTGTGTATCACTGACTGCTCACAACTCGGTCTGTAAATTAGCAGAGCCAGTTAACGTTTGCTGTCACGAATAATTATCCAGCAGCATCTTGGAAGCAGAGTTGAACTTTCGTTTTCATCTTTAATGCATATTCTGTCCACTGTAGCACTTCTCTTTCTTCTCTGTGTTATGCAAATAATTTTGGACAAATAGTAGACTACGTGCATTGTTGTTACTCTGGTTACAGGTATATCCACCCCTTGAATAATTATTGTTCTGGGTGCCATAGGAACGTCAGGACAAGTGTCTGGAGGCTGTTTTTTGTTGCTCGTTCATGCCACACTCATGCCATGGCTACAAAGGTGTGTACTTTAAACCTTTGCAATGCATGCATAATCTAAATAAGTTAGACATCAAGACCTATGGGAAATACCCCTCAGGCACTTAGTAGCACACTTGCTGCACTCAGGATGCTACAGCCTTGGAATTTCAGGGTTACTAAATCACTTAGTTTTGTATCTAACTATTATGTAGTGAATATAAAATAATAAAGTTCACTTTTTCACTTGATCTACTGTAACTTATGTAAAGTTTATTTCTGTTACTACGTACATGTATAGTATATATACTATGCCAACAAGGCTAGCTGTGCATACTAGTATACAGTGTTGTGATCACAGATTTGTAGGTGCTTCTTTCGTTGGAATTTGATGCCAAATGTTTATTTCAAAGGCACATTTTTACCTGTGGTGTAAGTTGGCAAGTAAAGATCCTACTTCTCTGATCTTATAGCCATGAGTTGAGGGTACATTGCTTTTTCAATTGCAATATGACTTGTATGTGTAACCTGTAAGGTCTGTGTGCTAGAACTAAAATTAGAAGAGTATGTGATTTTTGGAATTTCAATGGCTTCCAGTATAACACTACCTTAACAAGAAATGAGAGTGAATGCGAAACGACTCCAAGTAGCCCAGCAAACAGACTGTGCAGTTGTAGGCTATAAGGATTAAGTTACCTCATCTAGTGTTATCATGTATGCCCATATTGTGTAAACATTATTGTGTAAGCATGCATTTCCCTAGGGTGAAACAACAAACGTACATGTATGTAAACTTACAATGCCAGCAAGAAACTCTGCTATAGTGTGTCTTCTCTCCCATACAGCAATATCCCATGCAGTGTTACCATCCTTTTGTAAACAATAAAATACAAAATATTGTGTTTTTGTTACCAGCTAACAAGTATACATTGTTCTTATTGTGCATTAACTGTAAAGTGCAGTATCATCTATTTAGGACTTTTAATATGCAGGATAAAGAAGAACAGGACACTGCTTTATAAAGTTTTGATAGGCATACTGAACAAACTTGTACACCAACAATTACACAATACAACTTCTGCAGCACTGCAATAATTTTCAACAATAAAAATAACATTATCACACAGTGCGATAGTATTGTATAGTAGGGACCACAAAGGAGTAGGCGTGGCCCACAAAATAACATCACCCAAAAACCAGCCTCAATTTTCCCAGACAAAAATGAGGCAGTATTGGTTAGGAAAAGCCCAAACAAGCTTTCAGATCGACCCGAAACACTTTTAACAAGTTGCTACAGAAGTGTTTAAAAAAATTATTCAATGCAATTTTCTACTGACTGACAGAGCAACTTACTGATGCCTTCAGACAAGCATGACTCAATAACGGCTAAGGCTACGGGCTTGATTTTTTGTCTGTTCGACATTGCTTCAGCCCCCAAGAGGTGCCTTTTGTCATACCACAGTACATACAATGCATTCTTCATGGACTTACCAGTGTCCTCCTTTATGCCCCATTCATATTTTCTGACAGCGAAGTGTTGATTTGGTGGTAGCACGTAGTGGCTTCCCTTCAAAACAGAAATCGTCCGTATTTTTTATAGTGGCTATTTTGATTGCAGAGGTGCTACTTGAACAGTTCTTGAATCGTACCTGCTGTGTAACGGGTTGAACATAACCGACAACAAAGCATAATGGATACTTCACTTTTCAGACAATAACTGATATAACTGGTGTGTAGCACAGCACGTGTTGTATTCGAGTTACCTACGTATATACTGTATGTGTATGGCTAGCAACTGTGTTTCTGGGGTTAGGCAGATGACTTGACTTCCTGTTTGTGCTTCTGATTATCTGCTGTTATCTGCCCTTTGCTATACATTTTCTTGCCATGGTATGTATTTGAGCTATTTAATCATCATTTCATTCCATGTACATCACATGCTGCTGCTGCAACAAGCCCCATATGACTGTTACATGTTCCTAATGTGTATAATTTGGACGTGTACCCCTCCTTTTTAATACTAAGGCTTAAATTATAGGTATATACCCATGGAATGTATTCCATATGTGTGTGTGTGTGTGCGTGTGTGTGTGTACGTGTGCAATACTAACTAATATAGTAGTATTGCTGTAATGGGATGATAGGGAACAAAGGAAATTTGGGGAGAATTTGGGCAGAAGAAGTATTAAATCAATCATGCTAAAGTTAACTTTTATAATATTCAGTGGTTTCTGCTATTACATTGTGTTGCTATGCACATACTGTGCATTGCTGTAATCTTGTACTATTATTGGAAGACCTATTTGCAACTGATAATTCAGTTATGTATGTACCATAAGCATGTACAATGCTTATCTGCCTGGCTTGTGCAAAAGTTATTACCCCTTACTGCAATAATTTCTGCCCATTCCCCAAGTTACAATACAGCTCACAGCTAACATCACGAGTTTTGTGGTTGACTCACGAGTTTGTGATGAGTGTGAGCACAAATTAATCTATGAGTACCTGCAATAGACTTGTGATGTGATGTACTTGCAATAGCTAAACTCAAGTTTGCTTTAGCCTGCTAGTAACTCATTCTGATACACTAAAACTTTTATTGGAAAATTCATTATAATCAGTACTATAACCTACTTTTACAATGCAGTAACTATAGTTGTTGTTAACTATGTATTCACTACAGCTCACAGCTAATGTCATGAGTATCACAGTTGACTAGTGAGTTTGTGTACAAAATAAGCTATGAGTACCTGCAACAAACTCATGATGTGATGCACTCAGGATAGCTAAACTTGCATGTGCTTTAGCCTGCAAGTAATTTGTTCTGATTCACTTGGAAAAAATCATAAAATCAGTGCTACACCCTACTTGCTACACCACAATAACCATAGGTTAACTATTCACATACATATATTTTTTATTGTTGCAGGTGCTAGCTAGCCAACTAATGATGATGTTGAGCTATCCTGAATGATGTAATTTTTGTAGGCATGAAGTACCTCTCTTAAAAGTCAGCTAAAGGATCGCTGTTGCCATATTATTTTTATGTCGTGTAATAAAAATTTAATGTATCAAACTGTGCTAATTAATGGCAAACCATCCATACTATCTTAGTCTACACACAGATGCTAATAGTTGAGATAACATTATAGCATACAGCTACAGTTGCTAGTACCTTTTGTATGACTGAAGTTTGGGTGTGATACTTGGGCAAAAATAATAATAATAAAAATATATATAATATAGGCAGTTAACAGAAAGGCGTGAATATGTAGCTATCCACTGGCCCTGTTGGATTGGGATTCGTGATGGAGTTCAGCATCATAGACACTGATACAAAGGTTTAATGATAATTGTGTGTTCCCACTAAAATGCCATTATGGTACACCTCGTCCCATTACAGTAACCTTTAACCTAACCCCCATTGTTCCTACAACCAGCTACACCAGTACCGAGGAGATAGCTGCCAACTAGTGCAGGCTACTGTAATTAAATTTCAACATTCATTTACACAAGAACAGTGCAGCAGTAAATGGCAGCATGGTGAGGCAGAACAGGGGTCAGAACCAATTTTAAAGCATGCATAATTTAGGAGTTGATGACCCACACAACTCCAAGGGAAAACCTGGCAGACCACCTAAGCTTTGAAATTGTAAAAATATTCCAGGAAAAACCTGAAAGTTATAAACTCTGCTCTGCCACAAGTACCATGCATATCTAGCAAACACTACATACACAGCCTAAGACAACTACTTAAAGGAGAAAACTAACTCATGATCAATAAAACAACTAAAACACATAACAATGCCTTTTAATGTCTTTTATGTGCGATAACTGCAGATGCTGTAATCAACTTTAACGAAGTTAAGGAAACTTCAGCTGGGTGGGAGGGAAGGGAAAAATAACAGAGAACACTACAAAGCAAGAACAGTAGCACAACACTCAGCTAGATTGAATTATTGGATTACTAACCACCCATATATATGCTAGCCCATGTGCTCCCTCCATTACATCACACCAGCGGGAGCTTATTTTCTGTCTAATTCACAAGCTCAAATGACAGAGAATACATTTCTGCAAATTTCCAGCTAATCCAATTGGCTGGATTCAGCTTAGGCCAGAAGTTAGTACTTCTATGTATGTCGTATCACACTCTGTAGCTGTTCTACTGTAAGCATCCAATTTATTACTAGCTATAATTTGTTTTGTAATAGAGAAATTATTAATACAGCAATTTACACTTATCAAGACACACGGTAGTGTGTCGTGTGGCCCAAGAAGCCGGCACGTAACACCCGTGAGTATATTGACAGGAAGAAAGAAAACGCAATTTTCGCACCTCCGCAGCTCTGTGCTTCCTTGATGAAACAAGACGATTTTTGCTGTGGACATGCCCTCCAACTGCAGCACTCCACATTCCAAATTTGAGCGAAATCGCTTCGCGCGTTTCCGAGATATGCGACTTCAAAAATTGGCTCAGTTTCTTCGTTTTTTTTTCTTATATTTCTTTTTCTTGTCGCACACTTACAAAAACTGCTATAAAACTCGAACGCCATATCCGATTGCCTTGAAATTTGGCACACAGAAGGGGGATATAAAGGTGCATCTCGGTACCAACTTTGGCTGGAATACGATAAACAGGCAAAGAGTTATGAGCGATTATTCACGAAAAATAACACCAATATGTTGTCACGCCTACAGGGTAAACCGCGTATGGGAAGAAGCTGAAAATCGGTGGGTGAATAGGTTAACTATTGAACCTCAAACCTTTTGTGGTTTGAAAGAAATCGAGCTAAAAACCAGGAAGATACAACGAAAAAACCAACAGTGTGTAACAATTACGCAATCAAGATCAGCTAATAAAAAAACGACTGCTTGCCACGCCTACCAGATAAACCGCTTGGAGTAATGCTTTGAAAATCGTTGTACAGATGGAGTAATCATCTTAGAAAGGCTCTTCAATGGTGTAGAAGAATCAGACTTAAAGCCACGGAGTTATAACACGAAATCCAACTTGGTGCAGCAAGTGCGAGATCGAGATACTCTAATAGAGCAGTCATCCTAATAGAGCAGTCATCCTAATAGAGCAGCCACCCTGAAGAGAATTCAAGAGATCAGCTAGAAATAAGAAACCTGTATAGAGATCAGCTACACACAAGTCACCCTGTAGAGAGATCAGCTAGAAGAAGTTACCTTGTAGGGAGTTCATGCAACTATGGAAAGAGATAGTTCAGCTAGAAAAAATCACCTTGTAGAGTTCAGCTACAAAGAAACCACCATGTAGAGAGTTCAGCTACAAACAAATCGTCCTGTGGAGAGATCAATAGAAGAAGTTACCTTGCAGAGAGTTCAGCTACAAAGAAACCATCATGTAGAGAGTTCAGCTACAAACAAATCTCCCTGTAGAGAGATTAGCTAGAAGAAGTTACCTTGTAGAGAGTTCAGTTACAAAGAAACCATCATGTAGAGAGTTCAGCTACAAACAAATCTCCCTGTAGAGAGATCAGCTAGAAGAAGTTACCTTGTAGAGAGTTCAGCTTCAAACAAATCACACTGTAGAAAGATCAGCTAGAAGAGGTCACCTTGTAGAGAGTTCAGTTACAAAAAAACCACCATGTAGAGAGCTCAGCTACAAACTAGTGACCTTGTAGAGACATCAGCTAGAAGAAGTTACCTTGTAGAGAGTTCAGCTACAAAGAAACCATTCTTTAAAGAGCTCAGCTGCAAACAAACCACCTGTACAGAATTCAGCTACAAATAAATCACCCTGTAGAAAGATGAGCTAGAAAAAGTTACCTTGTAGAGAGTTCAGTTACAAAGAAACCACCATGTAGAGTATTCAGCTACAAACTAGTGACCCAGTAAAGACATCAGCTAGAAGAAGTTATCTTGAGAGAGTTCAGCTACAAAGAAACCATTATTTAAAGAGCTCAGCTGCAAACAAATCACCTATACAGAATTCAGCTACAAACAAATCACCATGTAGAGAGATCAGCTAGAAGAAGTTAACTTGTAGGGAGTTCAGCTACAAAGAAACCATCATTTAGAGAGTTCAGCTTCAAACAAATCACCTGTAGAGAGATCAGCTACAAACAAATCTCCCTGTAGAGAGATCAGCTAGAAGTTACCTTGTAGATCGTTCAGCTACAAACAAATCACCCTGTAGAGAGATCAGCTAGAAGAAGTTACCTTGTAGAGAGTTCAGCTACAAAGAAACCACCATGTAGAGAGTTCAGCTGCAAAGAAATCACCCTGTATAAAATTCTGCCACGAACAAATTGCCCTGTAGAAAGATCAGTTAGAAGAAGTTACCTTGTAGAGAGTTCAGATACAAAGAAACCATTCTGTAAAGAGCTCAGCTGCAAACAAATCACCTGTACAGAATTCAGCTGCGAACAAATCACGCTGTAGAGAGATCAGCTAGAAGAAGTTACCTCAGCTACAAACAAATCTCCCTGTAGAGAGATCAGCTAGAAGAAATTACCTTGTAGAGAGTTCAGCTACAAAGAAACCACCATGTAGAGAGTTCAGCTGCAAAGAAATCTCCCTGTAGAAAATTCTGCCAGAAACAAATTGCCCCGTAGAAAGATCAGTTAGAAGAAGTTACCTTGTAGAGAATTCAGCTACAAAGAAACCATTCTGTATAGAGCTCAGCTGCAAACAAATCACCTGTACAGAATTCAGCTACGAACAAATCACCATGCAGAGAGATCAGCTAGAAGAAGTTAACTTGTAGAGAGTTCAGCTACAAAGAAACCATCATTTAGAAAGTTCAGCTACAAACAAATCTCCCTGTAGAGAGATCAGCTAGAAGAAGTTACCTTGTAGAGAGTGAAGCTACAAACAAATCATCCTATTGAAAGATCAGCTAGAAGAAGTCACCTTGTAGAAAGTTCAGTTACAAAGAAACCACCATGTAGAGAGTTCAGCTACAAACTAGCTACCTTGTAGAGACATCAGCTAGAAAAGTTACCTTGTAGAGAGTTCAGCTACAAAGAAACCATTCTATAAAGAGCTCAGCTGCAAACAAATCACCTGTACAGAATTCAGCTACGAACAAATCATCCTGTAGAGAGATCAGCTAGAAGAAGTTACCTGGTAGATAGTTCAGCTACAAACAAATCTCCCTGTAGAGAGATCAGCTAGAAGAAATTACCTTGTAGAGAGTTCAGCTACAAAGAAACCATTCTGTAAAGAGCTCAGCTGCAAACAAATCACCTGTAAAGAATTC
Source organism: Dysidea avara (assembly GCF_963678975.1). NCBI lineage: Eukaryota > Metazoa > Porifera > Demospongiae > Dictyoceratida > Dysideidae > Dysidea > Dysidea avara. The sequence continues at coordinate 11,580,791 of NC_089272.1, forward strand.
AGCTACAAACAAATCTCCTTGTAGAGAGATCAGCTAGAAGAAATTACCTTGTAGAGAGTTCAGCTACAAAGAAACCATCATGTAGAGAGTTCAGCTGCAAAGAAATCACCCTGTAGAAAATTCTGCCAGAAACAAATTGCCCTGTAGAAAGATCAGTTAGAAGAAGTTACTTTTTAGAGAGTTCAGCTACAAAGAAACCATTCTGTAAAGAGCTCAGCTGCAAACAAATCACCTGTACAGAATTCAGCTACAAACAAATCACCTGTAGAGAGTTCAGCTACAAACAAATCTCCCTGTAGAGAGATCAGCTAGAAGAAGTTACCTTGTAGAGAGTGAAGCTACAAACAAATCACCCTATTGAAAGATCAGCTAGAAGAAGTCACCTTGTAGAAAGTTCAGTTACAAAGAAACCACCATGTAGAAAGTTCAGCTACAAACTAGTCACCTTGTAGAGACATCAGCTAGAAAAATTACGTTGTAGAGAGTTCAGCTACAAAGAAACCATTCTGTAAAGAGCTCAGCTGCAAACAAATCACCTGTACAGAATTCAGCTACAAACAAATCACCCTAGTGTAGAGAGATCAGCTAGAAGAAATTACCTTGTAGATAGTTCAGCTACAAACAAATCACCCTGTAGAAAGATCAGTTAGAAGAAGTTACTTTGTAGAGAGTTCAGCTACAAAGAAACCATTTTGTAAAGAGCTCAGCTGCAAACAAATCACCTGTACAGAATTCAGCTACGAACAAATCACCCTGTAGAGAGATCAGTTAGAAGAAGTTACCTTGTAGATAGTTCAGCTACAAAAAAATCTCCCTGTAGAGAGATCAGCTAGAAGAAATTACCTTGTAGAGAGTTCAGCTACAAAGAAACCATCATGTAGAGAGTTCAGCTGCAAAGAATCACCACTGCCCAAATTTCAAGGTAATAGCTCTTTCCAATCTGAAGTTATCAATTGTCAAAGTTGGCAAATTGGATGTGTGTGGAAGACCCCTTTTCGCAAATCCGGTCACATATGTATTATATATATAATTTGTACATTTACTGATAAGATATTTAAAGTATATCTACTTCATCTTTTCTTCTTCCTGTAGTAAAGAAAAAAACATAGGTTAAAAAAGTCCCAAAGCTGGCCATAGGCCGGCTTTGGGGTATACAAATACAAAAAGAAATGAAATCTAATCCAAAGCAGCCAAGCTGTAAAAAAAGTGTGCGGCCCTCAGAAAGGCTATGGTGAAAAAAGATGTGAAATCCAAGGTGGCGGCCAAGAAATGGCTGTGATGGTAGGTTAATGGTAAAAATTTTAATAACGACAATTCAGGTGAATTTTTGTGCCGCTTCACAAAATTTACCTGAATTGTCATTATTAAAATTTTTACCATTAACCTACCATCACAGCCATTTCTTGGCCGCCACCTTGGATTTCACGTCTTTTTTCACCATAGCCTTTCTGAGGGCCGCACACTTTTTTTACAGCTTGGCTGTTTTGGATTAGATAATATTAATAGTGAAAACATATTAGAACAATATTCCACATAGCTATCATTAGCTACATAGCTATGCTGCTAGACATTATGCAATGGCATCCGTGCACCAATTCCTACATGTACATAAAATGAGAAATACCAACATGGTTTAAACATAAACACCTAGTTACTCATGTACTATTGTAGCAGTGCTATCTGCCTATGAATACCAGCATGAGTGCTCAAGATGTACACACAAGCTTGCATAAGTTTCATGCAAGTCACTCATGATAAAACTGTGAGTGCCTGCAATGTAGGCTGTGAGCTGTATTGAATATGATATCCATGATAGGTGGTGATTGCACATCGGGGGTATGCACTGCTCGAACCTGCCAATTGCTCATCACCCCGGGGTGTTGCCACACCATTCAGCATGTTACATAAATACATACGACTATACTGTACATGCAGGATATGTAATAGTTATAAGGGCACAATGTGGAGTCTATGAAATTTATAAATCTGAAGGCCCAGGCTGTAGCGCACGAGCGAAGAGAGGGTGCTACTAAGTGCCTCAGGGTTTATAAATTTCATAGACTCCACATTGTACCCGTATAACTGCTTTAGACTATATTTCACATTACACTCAGAATACTTACCTCGTCCACGGCTGTTTCTGCTGTAGTGTCGGCAAAAACAGGTGGTTTTCTTGCGATAATACTAGCGCCATGGCAACTATGCATCCTCACATGACAAAATAATCGTGCTTGGTAAATCAGTACTCGTGAACAATACATAGCGATTGGACAAACCTATATTTTGAGCATATGTTATATTGTGCCTGAAGGCGTGGAGTATATTAGAAAACAGGGTGGAGTACTAACTATTACAAATACTGTTCATATTTCAACCAAACAGCTATAATGAAAAATCTCTACATTGGCATGCTTTAACAATTTGAGACCCACTGAGCAAAACCTGCATTTTCATTTTTCTCGAAGATTTTATGACTTGTTTGCTGTCTAGTGAGAAAAATAGTGGGCTGTTAAAGTTTTAGCATTAATACTGGTTGCTTTTGGAGTTATAGTGATAGACAGAAGGAAGTGCAAACTATATGGAAATGAAATTACAGATGCTTATCAACCAATCATAAGTCAAGAGTGCAACAGGCTATGGATTTGGGACTTGTTTCATTGTGTTGTGTTCAAGCTTAGAAACAGTGACCATAAAGGTATACTTTACTGGTGCTGGGTGATATTGAAAAATGAGAACAACATAATCATATACACTAAATACAACTGTATCATGATTTTACAATACATCATGAAATTCATAGTAAAGTAAAAAACCAGAGAAACACAAAAAGTTGTATGGTGTCATCCCACAACGAAAAGCTGCTAATCGTCGACAGGTTATAAATACATAGTCACAACATGCTTCAAGTAGGCTGGTACTGCATCTTAACCACAGAATATGTTTACTGTATGTGTTGTGGGTGACCAAAACACAGGCAGCAACCACAAAATGTAACTCTTTCACACCTCAGATCAAAGGAATTCCGGAGGATACATTTGCCATGTATACCTCAACACAGGGAGACATCTAAATTTACACTGGTGTACACTGAAATGTATCCTGGGAAAGTGGTTACACTTCTAAAAGATCAAGCCACTTTCATCAAAGCAAGTAAGGCCTTGATGTGGATGAGGTAGTCGTACCACCCTCTGTTTATTTTATGTAAGTTCAGACCGAAATCGATTGTGGGAATAAATCAATGTTCACGTGATGATTACCACAAATTGAAGTGTTGCCAGAAGCAGCAGTCAAATGAAGGCGTTTTGGTATCCTTGCCATTCTACAAGTTGGAAAATGTTACTTAATGGTGAGAACTAGTCTTACAGTGCATTCCCAAGCATTTTGGCATGTATTTGAATGTGGAAATGGCCACATAATAGATGACATGAGTTAGGTTTTTAGTAAACGTTGTGATTAGTCTTTGAACAATGCGAAAGAAATTTGTCCTACTTGACTTTCTGCGATATCCGTAGGACTCGTCCATTTATTATAACAATCATAGCTACAATTTTACTTGCTGCCTAACCATAATCAAATCTTTCAGGCATGCATATAAAATTACAACGAATCCAGTGATTCCACTCGAATTGGAATTAATGCTATCAGCCTTAACGGAAGTGTTACATATTAGCTGTAACATGGGCACTTGTGATTTACCAGAAACGTATGCCCGCAGTCCTCGGGCTGCACCCTCAGACTTTGGGCATACATTTCTGGTAAATCACTCATGCCCATGTTACAACTACAAAGTGTACTCAGGGGCAGGGCATGTGGTCACCATTTTAATACTGAAAACTCAATTAAAATGCTACTAATCCCTTAGGGAAGTCTGCTTACAGCATTATAGTGCCACTCAATGATATGACGGTATGTTGATTGACATACCTGTATGCACACTAGTATTAATTTAATATTGTAAATGATAAATGTGACCGCGGGCCTGCGAAAAAAAGGAATGTGGGCACAAACTACACTCCATTACTCTACAGGTCATATCTCAGTACTGGAATAGTATTTTTGCATTCTGTAACTTGCATCATGATGCCATGCAATTAAATGCTTACTAAGAGCTGAAAATTGCAATACCACAGCATAATGGTGCAAAAAGGTATGAGTGATGAAAGTGTGAAAAAGTAGGCAAAAATCATGTGCCCACATGTCCTATTATTGCAGGCCCGGTCACAAATATACCAGTATACTGCCCAGTACTATATTGCACTGAAATGTAAACAACCCACATACCATAGATTCCCTAAAAATTCGGCAGAAATAAATTAATTCCGTTCGTATCTGGCCGAACAATTAGGAAAAAATGTACCAACCCGGTGCTATTGTCGAATTTTTAGATATCTATCCCTAATACAGTCTGCACGCTTCATGGCTATGTTATTTGCGATCCGTTTACTGATAATTTTTATGAATTTCTTTCTGCACAGGGACTAACAGGAACACCTTGAGGCAGAGCTGACGATACCGCAGCACTATATATTATGATTGCCTACATTATCCAGGAGGGATGGTCAATGTCAATACTACATCGCTTTTGAATACAATCACCCAGACGTAATATTAAGGATTTCAACAAGTAATAAAAAATAGAAACCACAATCAATAATATTATTAAACTATCTCGTGATAAATCTCGCTACCTGATGCTGCATAAAGTGTTTCATGGCTTAACAAAGCGTTATCTGTGGGGGTATCATGTTAAAAGGAGATGTGGGGCCAGGAGAGATTTTATTCTGTGAACAGAAACGAAGACCGTTTTGCAGTAGCTGGCCATGATGTCACACAATGATATCATTGGGTACGTTCCCTGAACAATTTCACACTTGGTACTCCATCCAACATCGATTCTTCTGTACTACTGCAAGGACTTTCTATGATAATTATTCCAGCTGCACACCGATTTATAGTTCATTGCTCTAAGCGGTTTGCCTGGTAGACGTGAAAACTAATAGTTTTTTATTCATAAAAATCGATCGCGTAATTGTGACACAGGTTGGGTTTTGTGTCATATCTCGATGGCCTTTAGCTTGATTCTTTTCAAACCACAAAAAGGCACTCCTACGATAGTTACTCCATCTACATAGCAATTTTCAGCTCATTCCTTCAAGCGGTTTACCCTGTGGGCACGACAGACCTTCGACCTTATTTTACATGAATAATCGGTCATAACTCCGTGAATGTTCATCGGATTTCTACCAAACTTGGTACTGAGATTCGCCTTAATCAGTCCTTTAAGTGTGCCAAATTTCAGCCCGACTGGAGCACGCATTCGTGTTTTATTGCGGATTAGGCAAAGTGTGCGAAAAGAAGAAAAAAAATGAAGAAAAAAACCCCAAACTTTGGCTGCTCATATCTCGGAAATGGCTGGAGCGATTTTCTTCAAATTGATCCCCCTACCTAGCTGGCAATTCTTAGCAAATTTGGTTTCAATCAGATAAGAGATCACAGCACTACAAAGGTGTGAAAATCGCATTTTCTTTCTTCCTGTTAATATACTCAGGGTGTGGCGTGCCGGCTTCTTGGGCCTCACGACACACTATCGTGTGTCTTTATCCCTGAATGTGTCATTTTGTGTACAGAGCAATATGCTACAAGGTTGGACATAAAGCAACCTATATCAGTGTATATTGTTAACCATTAATATTGTTCACCATTGTTAACGGTACATACAATGATACCTCACTTAGCGGCCACCTCTTTAATAAGACCACCTTGTTATATTGACCACTTCTAGTAGGTCCCAAACATAGCTAAACAGTACTTTATGATCTCAGTAATAAGGCCACCTTGTTATTCAGGCCAAAATTTTTGGTCCCAGAGCTTGCCCTATTACTGAGATTTCACTGTACTTATATGCATTTATATTTTTCACAACTTTTCTTCTTCACTTTTACTGATTGGTACTATGAAGTATTGTTGACTAGTCCATCAGGAAATACAAAATCAGTAGAAATTACACCCAAAGATAACTAATTTTCATGAACAGTTTTCTACTTAACACCAAATACAGTTTTGTACATTTGATAGGTAATTTTTTTCAATGACCCCCTTCCTGTCGAAGGACAGCCAAACTCCCCACAAATTTTAAACTCATGATCCATACACTAGAGCACTAGCTCAAAAACTGGTACAAAATTCTCCTTTGCTCTTTAAGTACAATGACATCCTTGCAGACCAGAAGCACTGTGGCTTTATCAAGAAAGTACAGCACCAAATCAGCACCACAAGATGTCATTATATTCCACACCATGTTGTTATCAAAGACTTGTTCACCACTCTGATTCATACAGTGTATGACTGAATTTGCCACCAACCAAGGAACCAATTGCAACCAAGTATGAATGATTGTCTACTCACATGCAATGAATAATTTGTGTTGTATTGGTATTAGGGCTCCGGCTTTAATCTGCGGTAATTTGCACAGAAGATGATAATGGTTGGACTAGACTTCTCTGGCCAAATGACCCACAAGATCCAGACAATGACTTTGTAACATACATAATTAGAGTTGTCCATATGTTCACACTTTATGTTTATGCTGTTCTACACTGTCACTTGGCTCAGTAAATATCAGCTACTGCACAGAACATGCTTGCTAATTTGTATGTTTGTGTATGGTGTGTCTGGATGTCCATTACTAAAATGTTCTCTCCAAAATGAAAGACATTCATTTCAACCTAACGAGCTGGGCCTCCAATAGCCCTTTATACCTTACATCCAAGTCGCCCATTCCTAGTATTACCTCACTGGTCAACGTGATCTTTAATGATCAAGCACAGAGACCACATCTCTCAATAATCTATCATCCTTACATGCCCCATTATTATTGACCTAGCTGTATTCATAATGTTAGCACAATGAAAATATCAAATAGTGGCACACACCCTGGCTGACGTGTCTAATACAGCAGTTACCCTAATAGAACAGTCACACGTACACAACTGTATGCTATAAATAAACCAGTATAATCTAAAATAATAATAATAAATGCAGTAGGGATCCAAGAAATAAAATGCAGTGTAAACAAGAAATGAACGATGATATTATAGCATAGCTTGGTGCAGTAGCATAGCCAGACTTTTTGCCATGCCCGGGCACTGGGCGGGCAGGCCATTCAACTCCATGTAACACACATACACATGCCCATCTTCATATGGACATCAATAGACATTTAAAATGTGTTGTGTATCACTACCTACGTATATATTCTGCCTACACTAAGATAATAACCTTACTAATCACAACTGCTAGCTAGCTAGCTATTGTCTTCTTATCACATACATACAGTGGTGTTTTAATACCAGATTAGCAGGGAATTTGAATGAAAGCACAGAGCGCTTATAGTAGACTACTCGCATCACGTGATGATTTTAAACTGGAAATAAAACAGGAAAAAGAATAAATGACTATAAACAAGTACTCCATACTGTCTGAACTATAAAGCTAAGCCCTGGTATCCATACACACAGCTTGAATGGGTTCCCACATTTCATAGCACCAATTTGAGTTTTCATCAAGGTTTTCATTCACACAGTCCACACTTTACCACAAAAACGAAGACACGCTGTCCCTATCTGTATAGAAAAATTTCTGTCTTTAGTCCTTTATCATGATACTGAACGTGTTTTAATCATGTGATCTCATTCTATTTATTGCTTTTCATTAGCTATTGATACCAACATCGAATAACTTACATGGCAAAGTGACTTGATGCCCGGGCAATGCTCTGGCTTTCCCGGGTCTGGCTACACCACTGGTTTGGTGGAAAAATCCCTACTTCAGCATTAAACTAAATGATCATAATAACATGCCAATGTAAAAATTTTCCTATGAAGTATGCTGTAATACCATGTATCATCTCTTGTTTCAGTACTTTTTATTGCTTGGATCACAACTTCACTTTTAACATTAATAATTTTAATATACTAGTTTAATAAGGAATGTGTTAGATCAAAAAAAAACAAAAAAAAACAACAATATCAATGGTTGTTTACCATATCTACAGGACATATTAAATACTAAGGTTCTGCAACCTTATTATTTCACTGGATACATTCAGAAAGAAAACAATGATGTTTGATAATTTTACAGTGAAAACAACAGGGGAAGATGCAGGAGCTGGCAAGGGGTGAGGTACAAACAGGCTAAGTTGTAGGTGGTTAGGAAGAACAGATTTACTTGTTAGGTGCTGTAAGAGGTAATAATGACCACTCCTTATTAAGTTGATTTTTGTCACTATGGTTTTTGTGAAATCTAAAACTTTTTAAAAGGGATAAAAAGTTTTAAACACCAGCAACAAACAAGTATTTTTAGATGTGAATACCGCATATGAAAGTGGCTGGGTGATGGTTGACAGCTATCTCCGGCCAATCGAATCCATTAACTGTCCTAACTATACCAACTATCACTGCACCAATACACACAGTGGGTATTAAGTTAATTACCAGCTTCCCTTACCTCAATGGACTACGTTTGGCTCATCTAATTTTTTCAACAGAAAAATTCTTTATCACCCTGGCAGTTGGAGCTGACCAATAATGGAACATTGTAGAGGACTATGTGATCAGGGACAACCGTCCATCTGCTGTAGTATCCAAACCGAGTTATCTACTTGCTGGTCAACTGGATACATCTACTGAAGGGAAGATAGTGACTAACACATTGGCAAAGCAACCAACCAAATCTCCCATTCTGGAGCAGTTCACGAATATAGAATCAGTGGGAATTACACCCAAAGATAAATCCATGAACAGTTTTCTACTTACATCAAAAACAGTTTTGAACATTTAATTGGTGGTTTTTGCAATGCACCCGTTTCCATCAAAGGACAGCCAAACTCCCCATGAACTTTTAAACTCATGATCCATGAACTAGAACATTAGCTCACAAACTGGTACAAAATCCTCCTTTACTCATCAAGTACAATGGCATCCTTGCAGATCAGAAGCACTGTGGCTTTATCAAGAAAGTACAGCACCAAATCAGCACCACAAGATGTCATTATATTCCACACCATGCTGTTATCAAAAGACCTGTCCACCACTCTGACCTAGTATGGTGTATGACTGAATTTGCCACCAAGCAAGGAATCAACCAAGTATGAATGACTGTATACTCACATGCCAAACTCAGATAAAAAATAATGTGCTGTTCATTTTAGGGTTCTGGCTTCACACTGTGGGAATTTGCACAGACATAGAGAAGGAATTTCTACACATCTTGAAAATGATAATGACTGGACTAGACTTCTCTGGCTAAATGACCCACAAGATTCAGACAATGACTTTGTAACATACATAATTAGAGTGACCATAAGTTCACCCTTTATGTTGTATGCTTGTACACTGCTCTACACTGTCACTTGGCTCAGTACAAATCACCTACTGCAAAGAACATACTTGCTAATTGTATGTTTGCATGTAACCAACATAGTGTGTCTGCATGCCCATTACTAAACTAAAATGTCTACTCCAAAATGACAGATACCTATTTTGGTCTAAGGAGCTGGGCCTCCAACAGCCCTATACTCATGGATCCAGTACAAGGTAGCAGATTGCAGACACTAACAATCTAGTCAATGTCACAGGGCTACAATGGAACAGACAGATGAACACACTATACTTTACATCCAATTCACTCATCCCTAGTATCACCTCACTGGTCACAAAGAGAAGAGTCTTGAAGGAATCATCTAAGGTATTTGATCCACTAGGATTGTGGTCTCCAGTAATCACTCATGCAAAGATATTTATACAGTCATGATGGCAACATGACATAGACTGGGATGAGTCACTGACTATCTGATGAGGACCCAGAAACAATGGTTAAGCATATCAGTCTTAGTAGAGAATATTATGTTGAACAGCTGTGAAGAAATCCCAAGACAGTACTTCCCTACAGTTAGTGCTTCCAGCAACCTGATAGACTACATGTATTTGCTCACACCAGCCTCACAGCTTATGGATCTATTGCCTTCATTTGTGGGAGCAGTAGTACATCTTTTAATATGGAAAAGTCTGGAGTTGCAACCCTTGAACCACTGACCTTAAACCTATGGGTGCACTCACAGCAGTAACGCTTGTTTTAGCTCTCCACTCCCTCAGTTTGCCTATGTTATAGACAATTAGGCCATTATTTGATGTTGTAGTTAAATAATAGTTATACGGGCACAATATGGGGTCTATTATAAAACCAAAGGCCTGAATCTATAGCACACGAATGAAGCGAGGGTGCTACTAAGAGCCTCCGGGCTTATAAATTTCATAGATTGCACACTGTGCCCGTATAACTGCTTTAGATTCTATTTTAGATTACACTCAGATTTCTTACCTTGTAAATGGGTTTTTCTGCTGTAGGCTCGGTAATAGCGGCTGCCTTTCTTGTGATAATAAAAGCACCATGGCAACTATGCATGCTTACGTGACAAAATTAGGGCCCTCGTTACATCACTAAATGTGAAAAATGCATACTGATTGGATAAACCTAAATTTTGACCATATGTTACATTGTTCCTGAAGGCATGGAGCACGTATATTAGAAAACAAGGTGGAGTATAAGATTTATTACACACCCAAAACAGCCTAAATAGAGTGTAATTTGCATTATTGTGCATGCACTAACTGTTATATTAATGGGAATAAAAAAGCAGCATGGTGGTCAACACATGTGCTATATGGCACTTAACATGGGGTTTGCTGCCAGGTGTTAAGAGGCACCCTGAAAGGTTACACATACATGTGTTCCATATTGATTTGTTTCGCTTAGTTTTACTTCTTGTAGAGAATCCAGATCCTTGGAGAGGCTATGCATTCAAGACTGCCATGGCAAATGAACAGTAAGACAGATTAAGTAACAAAGAAAGGACCATTGTGGAATTGTTAACAGGCTGACTAACAAATTGCTCTGTTACTTGAGGGAGAACGAGCTGAGAGATCTATCAATTACTGACAAACAGTGAACAGAAAAGCTCAAGGTATTAAGAGACTTTGATGAAGAAATTTTAACATTCATACACAGGAAAATGATGTGCTGAAGGCAGAAGTGATAGCAGATAAGGTTTTGCAATTTTGTGAGGAAATCAAAGCATTTCTTGCAAAGCCCGACAAGTCACCCACTACCGACGATGTTCAGAAGGATATGATAGAAACAAAATGACTATCTTTGCATGATATGTGAGCACCCCACCCATTAATTAGCACGGAACGCTATATGCCATATGAAAGCCTTCTTTCCCTTCAACCCAAACATCTAAAAACCTTACAAGAAAACACATAACTCACGCGCATTGTAGTGAAGAAAGGTGTGTTATTATTTTTTCACAATAGCAGATGGGTGCCGCCATCTTGTTATAACCCCCATTTACATCATACTGTATATTGTTAGAATCCTTATCATGTGAGGAACAGTTTGATTCTTAGTAAAAACACCATGATGCTCAGAGCAAAAGTTATTGAATTTTAAACAGGTACAATTATTTTTAGTACATTTGTGTGTGTTTATAAGTGTTGATAGTTCTCCATACTTGTTCGGATCGCTTCATGTTAAACTTTATTAAAAATGCCTGGACCTACTCAACAAATTGGTGGTAATTTCAGCTTTGTAGCCCTTAGGACAAAGGAGTTATGGGTTTATTTATAAAGGGCACCTAATACACACATTTTTAGCCATTCGACAATAAAGGGTTAAACCTAACTTACCAAAATTGTACCAGCCTAAATTTTCAGTAGAGATAATCCACTTTCAAGCTTTTTGGGAAAGCTTACTTCTGCAATAAATCAAAATCCTGATTTTTCTGTGATTGACAAGTTTAATTACTTTAAGGGACTTGTAGAAGGACCTGCAGCCAGTGCAATACAAGAATGATTCAGGAGAAACAAAACATCAACACAGCACATGAGAACTCATGAAAATGCCTAAATGTGATGGAGACAAGAATACTCAGATTTGTTCAGCGTACAATAGATTAATGTGAACATCTGAGCAAATAAAGCTTTGAAAATTTCCTGCAAACAATACACTACCCTGCAATATTGCCATACAACATTCTTCCACAGAGAGCCCAGCTTACTAAGAGAGACGGCAAAGAGAGACATATGTATGAGTCATGAATGAAATTTTAGAAATGATAGGGAAAGCCGTTGTTTTCTTTGGCCACTGTGTTTCTCACTATTCTGTAAATGGACAATGTAGAAAGTATGGATAGAAACACCATCAGTTCCTATGTGAACAGTGTGTTGCACCAGAGTCACTCAAAGAGACAAATGTGAACACTAAGTAACCATGGTAGCAAAGTGCAAGACTAATGTTTAAAGTTACACTGCAAGCAAAGTATGGTAAGGGTGCAGAGATTACAGCAGTATGCTTTTATGCCATCTGTTCTAAACTTCAAATAACTGTCCAACCACAACAATATCCTCATAAATTTACAGGAATCAGATCCAATAGATACAAATGCTTCTCAATTTTCGATATGCTTATTGTATCAGACTTCTATTGGTTTGTAATCCGATTGCTCTGTACTACTGCAAGGACTTTCTATGGTGATTATTCCAGCTATAGACCCATTTTCAGCTCACTGCTCTAAGCGGATTGCTTGGTAGGCATGAAAATTATTGGTATTTTTATTTATGAATCTCAATTGTGCAATTGTTACACACCTTCGATTACATGTCATATCTCCATGATCTTTATTTCGATTTCTTTAAAATCACCAAAAGGCACTCCTACAATGATTGATCTATCCACAAAACAATTTTCAACTCATTCTATGAAGCGGTTTACCCTGTAGGCATGACAACAAATCGATCTTGTTTTACGTGAATAATTGGTCATAAATCCTTAACTGTTGCACCAAATTTGATATTAGAATTTGCCTTTAGACTGCATTTCTGTGTGCCAAATTTCAAGGCGATTGGAGTATGCGTTTGTGTTTTATAGTAATTTTTGAAAGTGTGCAAAAACACGAAGAAAAAAAAATGTGGCTGCTCGTAACTCGGAAATGGCTTCAGCAATTTCCTTCAAATTTGGAATGTGGACTCCCCTAGCTGGCGGGCAACTCTGCAGCAAATTTGATTCCAATCGGATAAGGTATCACCGAGATACAAAGGTGTGAAAATGACGTTTTCTTTCTTCCTGTTAATATACCCACGGTGTGGTGCACCGGCTTCTTGAGCCACACGTGTGTCTTGATATATGACTCTACATGGACCAATGTATAAATAGACTGCTGTGGCTTAATACCTCCAATCTTCCCCTTTCTGTAGTTGCAAAGCTTCTCAGAATCTCTATAAGACTGTACCAAATGCCCCATATACAACAAAAGGAATATTGCCACTAAGTACTTAATTAGATGTTATAAAAATTCCATGCAGTACAATACTCATCAACTGCTGCTTCATAAATTTTTTGAGGTGTAGCTACCTGCATATGCTGTTATACCTGTTCCTATGCTAATGTAAATAGCCACACCCACCACTATTAGCCACACCCTCCATTTATTAAAACTTTATAATGCAGTAAGACCATTGTTTTCGATTATAATAATAAGCTTCTTCAGTTTTCACTTTCAATGTTGCACAAACAATCACTAATTATTCGCTGATTAGTTTGGGTGGCATTAAAAAGACCATGCATGACCATGTGGTCAATTGTGTAAACAATTTTGATAAGGTTTCATGAATGAATAGTATTGGACCAGGGACTTAATTAAGGTTTGTAAATCAGCTTTTGTGTGATTACTAAGCTAGTATATTTCAGACAGCTGCTTTTAAAACATGGACATTAATTGGATTACAATCCTTCCTCAACCACTCAGTTCTCGATCTTCATTTCATGGAACTGGAATCAGTCTTTTCCAATTTCCAACAAAAGATAACCCTGGCACTAACAGACCACATAAACCATTACCAGCTTCTACAGGTAGGAAATACAACCTCCCAGATTGCTATGAAATTGTTCCTGCTGTTGCTTTGAAAACTAATGGTATTGCTGTTCCAAGGCAAAGCTACGTATGTAGTAGAAAAAGGACAAAATCACATTGATGAAGCAACCACAAAACAAAAGTCATGGGTTGATCATGCTTTAGGTCTTTTGGCAAAGGAAGATCTTATAAATGACGACAAAATGGTTTGGGGTGCTTACCATGCTTTATACCAACTGCCTGTAGAAGATCCTCCAAGTGTCTATGCACTTCTTCCACTTTTCTATGAGAAAGCAGCTACTCCCTCGATGATTAAGCATGGAATGGATGTTCAGAGACAAGCAATTGCATATTTAAATCCAAACCAGATTCCTGTTACCACTTTTGACCAGCCTCTCTTTGCTATTGCTAAGCATGTACAATGGAAATGGCCAATTACGCATGGTGAACATGTGCATGTAGTGATGCTTGGGGGACTACATACAGAAATGGCTCTTTGGAAAACATTAGGAGATGTTCTGGAAGGCTCTGGCTGGACAACAGCATTGACAGAAGCTGATGTAGCTTCCTCCGGCATGGTTGATTCCTTTTTGAATGTAGCACACCTTGCCCGAACCAAACATGCTCACCAAGGTACCATTATAGCTCTTCAAAAACTTCAGCAAGAAGCTTACTTGCAGTTGAATACTGACATTTTGTTTACAGATTGAAGAGACAAAATGTGTACAAGTTGTCCTACCTTTAGGTTCTGGGACTTCATTTAAGATATGAGATGCTAATTTTCATTTTTGTTGCTGCACATAGAGAAGGAAACATTCAGCTTCATGTTGAAGTTTTGGAGAAGCTTACTCCACTGTTGCAATGTACCATGTGAACTATGCACGGTGGATGCCAGTTCACATTAGAGATATGAAGTGTTTGCCAGAGTCAATTAAAGAGGAGTTTGAAAAGCAAGGGCATTGGGTATTGTCAAAGACTAACAAATTGTTTTCTGCAATCCCCATTGATCAAGCTCATGAGCAGGAGAATGCCAGTGTGAAGGGTTCCGGTGGTTTTATAGGCCTAACAGAAAGCCCTATAGCATTGAAACGCTGGATGCTGTCAGGACCTGAATTAGCTAGGTTACAAAGTCAGTTTGAAGCTGAATACCTCCCATTTAGTGAATCAGATGACCCTAAATATTTGCAGAACCATGAAAATGGATTTGCAACTCAGAAGCTGTTTCACAAGCAAGTTTGCAGCCTACATTCAGCAATTATGAATATGGGAAACCCCTTTTAGATGATTTTGCTGAGTTTGTTACTCTTGACAGTCGCAAATGCATGGATGATTTGGCAGTGCACACACTGTGCACACTTGAAGACACAGGCACAAAGCAGTATCAGGAGTTCGTAAAAATGTACTGGAAGAATGTAGTATATCAATCCATGATCCAATAAGAAGAATTCTATGTTTATTTTCAAGCAGGCTCAGCATAAAATAATATTAAAACAGGGTAAAAAGGTTAAGATGCTGCAAAACAATGTAGCACTTTTTGGTCAACTGTATATTTCTATGCAAAGCCATGATGGTGATTTAAAAGAATTCTTTTCCCATGAGATACAGTCTTTTCCACCTTCATTGTCTGACTATGGAAAGCTTCACTTACCCAGCACCAAGTCTGAGTTGCTGAAATATATTCCACCAATTACACAGTTTGAACCACTGCTGTTTTATGATTGTCGAGTTTTGGATGGTGCTGCAGTTATTCATTTTCTCCCAATTGCAGGGGCTGTTACTTTTAATGATTATGCAGAAACATTTTTATTCCTTATCTCTCAATGCAACTGCAGAACAGCAAAAGAATAGATGTTGTATGGGACACATACCTACCAGACAGCTTGAAAGAGTCAACTGACTCAACTTGAGAAAAGAGAGGTAAAGGGTTACGCAGAAAAGTATCGGATCAAGCAAAAATTCCTAGGAAGTGGATGGATTTTCTACATGATTCAAAGAACAATACAGAACTGTTCACTTTCCTAACAGACCAAATTTCTAAGTTTACATTTCCACCTAGCAAAATAGTTTACGTCCGATCAATACATCAAGCAGGAGTGTGGACTACTAGTACAAGTACACAGCAAGCTGTTCCTTCACCTGAGGAGTTTTCTTGGACTAAAACATCGGGCACATGGATGCCACTTTGGATGAGTATGCCTGAAGTTTCAAAAGTATGTCATGAACTTATCAGGTGCTGCTGTAAAGGAAACTGTACAAATTGTACATGTGCTAAAGCTGGTATTGCTTGTTCACCATTCTGTAATTATAAGTGTAACTGATGATAAATTTATAGTATACCAGGATTTCTCTTTCAATTGATGCTTTAACCTTAACAGACAGTTGTGAATTTATTTTTATAGTCTTTTTGGTATAATTACAATTGTATTTTATTCAATATAATTATAGGTATTTTAGGCCAATAGAATGGCAAATATTCATTATTACTGCTAAAATAATATAAAATAATAATAAAAAGAAAAGAAACCAAGGTTGACTATTGCTAGAATTCATGTTTTAGCATGTGTTTTAGGTTGTATGCATAGAAAACATACTAAAACAATTATTTCATACTATCGTGTCAGCCATTTTGTTTTCCCGCCCATCCCTAATTAGTTTTCGTGGGCACCCCTTCTAATATTGATCAGTACACTCTAAAGAAGCTGTGTACCAAAAATGGCACTTTTATCCACCCCGGTAAACATAATTTTGCTACGTAAGCTACCTCACTAAATGGAACTATTGCAAAAGTTTCTAAGTCAGTATGTGGAAACAAAGGAGAATGCTCAGAGACACTTTGCTAACATTAAAGGATATGTAACTGGAGTAAGAGATGGTGAAAGTCGTCAAAGTTATCAGAGGTATAATCAATACCCGAATGATCATAACAGGGATACAAAACCATCCTCAGCTTCTGTGGAAATCTTTGCTGCTAATGTTCAAAGGAGAGGTAAATTTGTGTATAATCCTTGTGCAGTTTGTCAAGGTGAGCATTTTAATTATGAGTGTGATCAATATAGAGAGTTGTCTGATCGTAAGCAATGATTGCTCACTCAAGGACGATGTTTTCTTTGTTTGAAGACTGGCCATGTGTTTAGAGATTGTTCATTTGTTCAGAAGAGTGGATGTTATTACTGTTGGAAGATGAGACATCACAATCGGGCTATTTGCCCACAGAGGTTTGGAAATTCGGCTCAATCTCAACCGAAGAGTGAAAATGTAGTTGTAATATCTACTCAACTAGATGATAATGAAGCAGAGAAAGTGGAAGTCTTAAACTCCACAAGTGTTCAAACCCAGACATTGGTCAGTTCTGGTAAGCAGGTTTTACTTCAGACTGTTATAGTCCCAGTGCAGTCAAGTGATAAAAGGAAGACTATCTTAGTCTGATAGTGCCAGCCATCGCTTCAACAATTACAGTTAACCCCACAGTACAAGGAGTCATTATCAGTTTCAACCTTTGCCGCTAGGAAGCCATAAGATGTGAGTACATATGTTGTTGAGTTTAATGTAATAACAAAGGACAAATGTTGTATGCAATTTCACACCAATGTCATTGAACAAATAACAGGACCAATTCACAGAGGGCCTCTACAACCTGCAGACATGGATTTCTGAGGTCCATTTCAACTGATAGATTAGCTGATTCTATTCCTACTGTAGGAAACTCAGAACCATATGCTGTGGATCTATAGATAGGTTTGGATTATTTTTGGTCAGTTGCTGGTACGGAGAAGATAGTGTTACCATCAGGACTGCTCCTTATATCATCTAAGATTGGTTATATTTTAACTGGAAGTTACCTGAATCCCACGAGCTGTCAGAAGGGGATACCTGTATCATCATATCTTGTTATGACACAAGTTAACTGTGTTGTACCAGCAATGAAGTTGTTGTCATCTGCTGACAGCCCAGTTACTGGGAATCCTAATGTTGAGGATCTCTGGAACTTGGAAACAATTGGTATTGTAGAGTCGTTGGACATTACCAATGATGATAGAGCCATGGAACAGTTTAACAAGTCAACTTATTGAGAGAATGGAAGATACTATGTTACTTGGCCTTGGAAACGTGAGTATCCTGATCTTCCAGAAAATTTTGATGTTGCTATGAGTAGGATGAGGTCTTTAGCAAAACGTTTTGAAAGGGATAAAGATCTTTTAATGAGGTACAATGAAGTTATTCAAAGTCAGATAAAACAAGGAGTGGTGGAAAGAGCAGTTGAAGATAAGAAAGAAACTTTAAAACATTATCTGCCTCACCACCCAATTTTGACACCTACTAAAAGTATAACGAAAATACGAGTGGTGTATGATGCATCAGTGAAGTCCAAGAAAGGAGCTAAAAGCCTCAATGAGTGTTTGTATCGTGGACCAGTACTTCTACCAGATCTTTGTGGAATTTTATTTTGACTACGACTTCATCCCATAGCAGTACTTGCAGATATCGAGAAGGCCTTTTTGCAAGTGGGCATTCAGGAACAAGACAGAGATGTGACAAGGTTCTTATGGTTTAAAGATGTTGATGATGTAAGAGTGTCAGAATATGATGTGTACAGATTATGCCATGTTCCGTTTGGGATCATCTGTAGCCCATTTTTTGTTAGCCGGAACAGTTAAGTTTTATTTTGTAACAGTTTAGAACTCCAGTTTCTCTGTCTATTGGTGATAATATATATGTTGGCAATGTGATGCTGGGAGCTACGTCAGTTGAACAAGCCTACAAAATTTATGTGGAGTCAAAAGAAATTTTTCAAAAAGATGTATGAATTTAAGAGAGTGGATGTCTAATTCTACTGAGTTTTTGAATTTGTTACCAACTGCTGAGAGATCAGAAGGATGTGTTGTGAAGGCCTTTGGGATAGTGTGGAATTGTACAGATGACCTTTTACAAATTCAAGGTGTCACTCTTTCTGATGAAGATGTATCACCTACTAAAAGGGAAGTGTTGAAAGTTATTGGTAAAATTTTTGATCCTTTAGGTTTGGTTACTCCTGCGTTGTTCTATGGCGAGGTATTTATCCAAGAATTGTGGAAAGAGGGACTAACATGGGATGTGCCATTACCTGAGACGTTACACAAAAGATGGAACAGTGTCTTAAAGAAGTTGAAGCTAATCTCACAACTGTAGGTACCTTGTTTTATTGGTCATGTGAGTGATACTTGTAACTATGAACTTGTCGTGTTTTGTGATGCCCCTAAAAGGGCATATGGCACACAGTGATGTATCTTCATGCTGAGTATCAGGATAATTTTAAAGTTAATTTATTTTTTTCAAAACTGAGATTGGTATCGATTGATACAGAAAACAGCAAAAAGCCTAAGAAGGAAATTACTCTTCTACATTTAGAGTTATTGGTAGTGACTATTGGAGTTCGTGCTGCTAATTTTGTCACTAGGGAACTGAAGATCCCCTCTTTAAAACGAACAATCTGGACAGACTCTACTGGTGTTTTGTACTGGCTTTGAACTGGCAAACCACTATCATTGTTCGTGGATAACTGTGTGAAGGAAATTCAAAGGCAAGGTGATTTATTTTATTATGTACCATCAGGTGAAAATCCAGCTGATTTTCCAACTCAAGGATTAACAGTACCTGAGATTGAACAGTCGAGACTTTGGTGGAGTGGTCCAGAGTGGCTAATGTCTTCATGTAATTCTTGGCCTAAGTGGCAACCTCCACAGCCAGTACTACAAGATGTGGAAGAAGAAACTAAGACTGGAATGGTGTTATATGAGTGTTCTAATGTCGTGACTCATGGTAAACAGGATGAGAAATTGTCTGTATATGGACTTGATGAAACAAAATATTCCACTTTACGAAAACTTCTCAGAGTGATTTGTTACTGTTTAAAGTTTGTGAAGAAGCGACTATGGGATGTACTATCAGAATCAAGGAGAGAGATTATTGGAAAGACATATGTTTTGTTGGCTGAGATGTTTAATTCATTGTCTGATGGACAGTTCATATGTGCAAATGATATCAAGTTGGCTATGTTATTGTGGATCTATTGTATTCAACAGAATAGGTTTCATGATGTGTTGTCTGCTATTGAGGAGAATAAGTCTCATTGTTTGAAACAGCAACTTGGACTGAAGATTGATGACTTAGGTATACTGAGATGTTACGGAAGATTGTTAAATACCACTCTAACTGAGAGTGCAAAACATCCTAAGTTACTTCTCCTAGAAGAGAACACCTTACTGGCTTATTGATTACTGAAGTACATTGCAGACTAATCCATGCTGGTATTGCCCATACACTGGCCCAAATAAGAGAAGAGTACAAGGAAGGGTGGAAGTCAAAAGAGTATTGTTTCAATGTTTATTGAGTCAAAGACCAGAAGGGCCATCATTTGTGACTGTCTCTGGGAAAACCGGTCTTATTACCCATTTAAAAGTATCGAGAAACATCGGTTTTAAATATTCAGTGTGTTGTAGCTAGCCAATGGTGGTAGCTACGCATACCAAATTTTCACATGTTTCAGAAAACTTTCTTACCTTCCTGGTCATCCACTGAAGAAGTAGTCAACAGCTAAGTTTCCCGCCATTTTAGATAGTTTTTAAACTGAGGTTGTCTGTATCAGGCGAGCTCCAGAAGGGTGGGAGGTGGGGGCCCTGGAAGGCGGGCAAGATGGTGTTCAAAAAATTGAAAAGAAACGTGCTGAGATGAATTAGGCCAAGTTATAGGCCATTCAGGGCTCAAAACTGGCTAAAATGAAAGGAAATTTACAGTACAGGTCATTGTCCAACACCACGGAGCTGTACAGCCACACACAGCCATCTCCTGGTTGGCCAGGGCTCCATCAAGACCCCAGACCACTCGTACGGCTCGCCACTGTGCCCTAAAAAAGCAGCCAGCAAAAGCAGACCATTTTACTCTGGTCGACTGTGGCAGTGAAACTTGATAGTGCAATCATTAAGCTTTGTGTTTGTGTGAAAAAATCAAACTTCCTGTCTTGGGCGATAAGAACGGTTTTCGTAGATCCAGTCACATTTCGACTCCCATCTATGCCGCCTTGACCTAGAGAACGAGTTTCCAGATCTGATCCTTTCCAATTTGTGGGTTTGGATTATTTGGGACCTATCAATGTGAAGTATGAATCTGATTTGAAGAAGACTTGGATCTGCCTTTTTACATGTCTCTCGATAAGAGTGATACACTTGGAATGGACATTAGGTTTGTCAGCCAGCCAGTTTATCAATTGCTTAAGAAGATTTGTCTCTCGTAGAGGCAAACCAGATGTTATCATTTCAGATAATGCTCCTCAATTTGAGCTTGTACGTACAGTTGTGGACAGAGAATGGAGGAAAGTTTTTAAGGACAAAGAAGTGATGAGCTATATTTCAGCAGAAGGTATTAAATGGAAGTACACGATTGCCTTTGCCCCTTGGCAGGGTGGTTTCTATGAAAGATTGGTTGGTCTAGTGAAGAGATGCATGAGGAAATCAATAAGCAGAAAGCACTTTTCTTTGGAGCAATTAGCAACTCTTTTGACAGAGATAGAAGCGGTTCTCAACTCTAGGCCTCTTACATATGTCTACAAAGATCTAGACTCTGGCTTTACATTGACCCCTGGACATTTTTTTAGCAATTAATAGAAAGCTTTGACTCTGCAATTCCAGTGATACTGACTATCATTGTGATGAAGATTTTCAATCTAGCAAAGACTCTGCTACAAAGTTAATAGAAATTTGGAAAAAAGGACAAAAACAAGTTGATTTATTTTGGAAGGTGTGGAAAGAGGAATACTTAGTAAGTCTTAGAGAAAAACTTCCTCTTGAACACAAACATCCTAAGTCACAGAGTCTTATGGAGCCAAGGAAGGAAGTATTGTTATTGTGAAAGACAATAATTTACCTAGGAGTACTTGGAAACTTGGGAGGATTTTGTGTTTAATACCTAGCAGTGATTCTAGAGTTAGATCTGCTGAAATACTACTACCTGGGTAGTGAATAATTTCTCGAGTGATTAATCATCTATTTCCCTTGGAAACACCAGTATCTGATAAGCCTGTGTTGCAATGTTGTACAAAAAAAGGAACTCTTGAAAAGGAACAGATTGAATTTGAAGATGATAATACTAAAGATAGAAGCTGTGAAGAGAAAAGACCAAGAAAGGCATCAATAGAAGCTTGCAAGGCCATTTATGATTCATTTGAAGATGATTGTTGCACCGTACTATTTTATGCCCCCTGGGAGTGTCATCAAGGTTCTGCACTAAGCTGGACGTAACTATTTGATTATCAGCTAATTATAATTGTAATGATGTAATATAATTAAGCTCACGTGATGTACCCTATAAAAGTTGTGTCTCTGTACAATTCTTTGGTCCTGACAATAATAATCACAGTTGTTACAGTGAACTTTTGGCTTGTCTTCGTGACACAAATTATAGTTTTGTACATTTGATTAGTAATTTTTGCAATAACTCCCTTCCTGTCGAAGGACAGCCAAACTCCTCACAAATTTTAAACTCGTGATCCATAAACTAGAGCACTAGCTCAAAAACTGGCACAAAATCCTCTAGGGTTACATGAAATCAAAAATGTGTACAAAGAAAAATCAAAATCATACACAAGCACAAAAACTCTGAAGATCATAGTCCTAGGAAAGGAAAACAATTCAAAGGTCAGGTTTGGTTCAGAATAACTAGCCATCGTGATTGCCAATTGAAGAAGAAAAAGCGATAAGTTGTTTTTGAAGATGAGATTACAGCTACAGCCTCTGAAGAAGAGATAATGTATACGTGTGGATCAGATAGAAGAACTCACAGTAGGAGCTGTCCACTAAATCCTCGAAATCATTGACTGTAACTTCACCTTTCATTTTACTGATCCACACTTACATTTCCCCTCTGTTCTTGAAGAGGTAGTATCTTGTTCATTGTGAGTGCTGTCACCCAAGTCATCGTCATCATCTTCTTCTTCATCTGAGTCATAAGTGTGCTGAATCCTTTGTCTGCGAATCCACTGCTTCCTTTCTTCTTGCTCTTGAACATGGGATTTCTTCCAGCTAGTAAAGTTCTCTTTAGACTGTTCTGTTTGCTTCTTTTCAAGGTTGTTTGCATGGACTTTATTCCCACTCTGTAAGTAATGCTGCTGCCATTCCATCAAACAAAGGCAATTGTAATTGGCAAAACAATTCCAGCAACCAATGATAATGTGGTGTGATCCAATACTGAACAATATGCACACACATACTTTGTATGTAACCTTCTAAGTGCAATGTATTAGCTAGCTATAATTGACTTATACTGTAATGATGTATGACATCATGTGTAGTTGTATGGTTGTCTCTATATATTGTGTGTTGTACTTACTATTTATCATTCTGCTATTTATTGTGTTAACTAACTGGCTGTTGGTAACAACTGCGAGTAACACAGCAACTAGCTTCACACTACATGGTGTCAGAAGTGGGATGGCAAGCAATATATCGCTAAAGCCCCCAGCAGCATTCAACTTCCAAAAGCCAGATGAATGGCCACAGTGGTTGAGAAGATTTGAACAGTTCCGACTTGCATCTGGTTTGTCAGAAGAAAAGAGTGAAGCTAAGCAAATCAGCACTCTACTCTACTGTTTGGGTGAAGAAGCAGAGAGCGTATTAGCCTCTACCCACATCACATCAGAAGAGAGACAAAAGTATGAAACTGTTGTAGCTAAACTTAATGGTTACTTCAAGGTTCGCAAAAATGTCATATTTGAGAGAGCTAGATTTAACCGCAGGAACCAATTACCAGAAGAATCTGCAGAAGAGTACATCACCATACTCTACAGCTTGGTAGAAAACTGTGAATATGGAGATTTGACTTCCCAAATGATCAGAGATCGCCTAGTTGTGGGGATCCGTAACACTGCACTCTCTGAGCGTCTGCAGATGGATTCTACCTTGACCCTAGACAAAGCTATGCAGATGGTACGTCAAAGAGAAGCTGTACAACAGCAGCAAGTATTCCTAAATCAAACCACCAAACCACAATCATCAGTTGACCATGTGAAAGGCAGGAAATTTAAATCCCTTCCTGCTAAAGGTGCTACATTGAACAGAGACAAACAAACTCAAAAACACAAATGTATCCGCTGTGGAAACAAACCTCATCCTCGCAGTACTTGCCCAGCTAGAGACTCAGTTTGCCACAAGTGCAAGAAGAAGGGCCACTACAGTAGCCAATGTCTGTCAAAACATGTTCATGAAATGACCTCAGACAGTCAAGAACCAGATGAAGACCTAGATGTGATCTATCTTGATGCCATAGAGTCTAGGAAAGGCTCCACCTGGAATGTTACAATTGATATCAATGGTCAACCTGTGATGTTTAAATTAGACACTGGAGCAGAAGTCACAGCTGTTACCCAAGAGACAATGACCAGACTTGGAAATGTTGTGCTTAAACCAGCCACCAAGTCTCTGTGTGGGCCAGATAGGAAGCCACTAAAAGTCCTGGGTAAGTTGACTGTAACTTTGTCCTCCACACACCACAAATGTGATCAGGAAGTTTATGTCTTACAGCAGCTAAAACACAACTTGTTGAGTTTACCTGCTATTCAACAACTGCATTTACTAGCTCAGGTTAATCAAATTAACCAAACTCAAACTGACATTGTCCATAAATTTCCAAACCTTTTCACAGGGCTAGGATCTTTTACAAAACAGTTTGAAATCACACTCAAGCCTGATGCTAAGCCATTTGCCCTTCACACTCCCAGAAAAGTTCCACTCCCACTTTGTCAAAAAGTGAAAGACGAACTAGACCGTATGCAGTCAATTGGGGTGATATCCAAAGTTGACACACCCACACAATGGTGTGCGGGCATGGTAGTTGTGCCGAAAAAAGACAAAACTGTGAGAATTTGTGTAGACTTAAAACCTCTAAACACAAGTGTTCTAAGAGAGATTCACCCTCTTCCAAAAGTGGATGACACACTTGCCCAACTTTCTGGAGCTAAATTTTTCACTAAATTGGATGCCAACAGTGGGTTCTGGCAAATTCCCCTAGCAGAGAAATCTCGTCACTTCACTACATTTGTTTCCCCATTTGGCCGTTTTTGCTTTAACAAAATGCCCTTTGGCATATCAAGTGCCCCTGAACACTTTCAGAAACGCATGAATGAGGTAATTGATGGCCTTCCTGGAGTGTTATGATTGATGGACGATGTTCTTGTATATGGCAGTAACCGACATGAGCATGACACCCATCTTGATGCCGTTCTCACCAGAATCCAAGATACTGGCATAACCCTCAACAAAGACAAATGTGAATTTGCTAAGAATTCTATAACATTCCTTGGTCATGTCATCAATTCAGATGGAGTATCCCCTGATCCAAAGAAAACCTCAGCTATCAGCAGTATGAAACAGCCAGCAAATGTGTCTGAGCTACGACGTTTTCTTGGCATGGTGAATCAACTTGGTAAATTTTCACCAAACATTGCAGAGCTTTCACAACCTCTAAGAGAACTGCTTAGTACCAAAACTGTTTGGGCTTGGGGTCCTAGTCAAACAGACGCCTTTAACAAGTTAAAACATGAGCTTACCTCCACCCCAGTCCTGGCCCGGTATGATCCTACTGCTGAAACAAAACTCACAGCAGATGCATCAGCCTACGGCCTAGGTGCCGTTGTCATGCAGAAAACTATCCAACAGTGGAAACCTGTGGCTTATGCTTCAAGATCTATGACTGAAACAGAAACTAGATATGTCCAAATAGAGAAAGAAGCTTTGGCCACAACATGGGCTTGTGAAAGATTTTCTGATTACATCTTAGGAATGAAAATTCATATTGAAACTGACCACAAACCACTTGTTCCTCTCCTTGGTTCAAAGTTTCTAGACAGTTTTCCACCAAGAATTCTCCGTTTCCGTCTCCGCTTAATGCAATTTGATTATACAATTTCACATGTGCCAGGCAAGTTACTTTACACTGCCAACACTCTCTCTCGCTCACCACAACAATTTTCAGAATCTGATCAACAACTTGCAGAGCTTACTGAGAGTCAAATGACCAGTACCACTTTTTAATTCCCAACTACGAAAGACAGTTTAGACAAGTATCGAAGAGCTCAAAGAGAAGACCCAATTTGCTCAAAACTCATCACATTCTGCCAAACAACTTGGCCAGAAACACATGTTATTACTGGAGAGCTTAGCAAGTATTGGAATGTTAGAAATGAACTGACTGTTTGTGATTCTTTACTCCTTTACAGAGCTCGTATTGTTGTACCTGCAAAGCTTCAACATGACACCCTATGTAAAATCCATTGTGGTCACCAAGGTATCGAGAGATGCCGTCTTCGAGTAACAACCTCGGTGTGGTGGCCGGGAGTATCTTCACAAATGGAACAATTCATCAAACAATGCCCCATTTGTGTGAAAGTTACACCTCCTGCCAGAGAACCAATGCTCAGCTCAGAACTGCCTAAATATACTTGGCAGAAAGTGGCTACAGACCTCTTTGAACTGAATAAACAATCATATTTGTTAGTAGTAGATTACTACTCACGTTATCCAGAAGTCATCAAGCTAAATTCCACCACTTCTGCAAGCATTGTAAGTGCCATGAAGACAATTTTCTCCCGACATGGAATACCTCAGACAGTTATAAGTGATAATGGACCTCAATATGACTCTTCAGAGATGAAACAATTCTCCTCAACTTATGGATTCAAACATGTTACATCCAGTCCTTATTACCCGCAAGGGAATGGTCTTGCTGAACGCATGGTTAAGACTGTGAAAAGTCTTCTAAGGCAGACTTCCGATATGGCTTTGACCCTCCTTAATTACCGAGCTACACCACTTCCATGGTGCCTCTTGAGTCCTGCTGAACTCCTGATGGGGCGACGATTGAGACCAGATGTACCACAAGTTGCAAACCAACTACTGGCCACATCTACAAGGCTTTGCAGAGAAGGACAGGCAGTATAAGGAACAGCAGAAAGAGCAATATGATCGCCGCCATAGAGTAAGATCTGCAGCACAGCTTCCAGCAGACACAGATGTATGGGTAAACTCCCAAGGTAAACAAGTGCCAGGTACAATCACTTCAAACTCTACCACACCAAGATCATACATTGTCGACACACCATCCGGCAAAGTTAGAAGGAACCGATCTCATATTACAGAACGACTTACTGACGAAACAACTACAATTAATACACACCAAACAAGTGATCCTGACAGACGAATCACTAGATCTCAAACTGGCACACAGATTAGACCACCTGAAAGACTTAACTATTCTTAAGACTTAAGAAAGGGAGATGTGGTGTGATCCAATACTGAACAACATGCACACACATACTTTGTATGTAACCTTCTAAGTGTAATGCATTAGCTAGCTATAATTGACTTATACTGTAATGATGTATGACATCATGTGTAGTTGTATGGTTGTCTCTATATATTGTGTGTTGTACTTACTATTTATCATTCTGCTATTTATTGTGTTAACTAACTGGCTCTTGGTAATAACTGCGAGTAACACAACAACTAGCTTCACACTACAGATAAGACATCCCATATTTCTTGTTTAGCCAGGTCATGTTGGCTTGCATTAAGCCCATGTTGGTGCTTAGTATGTAGTGAATGCTGTGGTGGTATTTGTCCTTTGACCGATACCTTACTAGAACATTGTGACTGGCCTCTGGGTAGTTTGAATAGCATCGCCCCATTTCGGTATGAATAATTTGTGGGGCCTGTGATGCACGGTTAAAACACTCAACCTCACAAGCAAGCGCATGAAATGGACATGTCAGAGGGTTCTTCGAGTGGTAATCCTTACACTTACACTCTATAGTGTCACCTTTGCAATTACTACAACAGCAAGCCTTCATACCATGAGAATCACAACTGCCCCCCAATCACAACTGCCCCCTTTCCAAGTATGAATGTCATGGGCATGATACTTCCCTAAAGCAAGATGAGCCGCAAAAAAAAACTGTGAATACGTTTCTGCTTGCAATAGACAATAAAGAAAGTCAGTTCGAGCAACACACAGTAAAGACTTGGAAAAACAGCCACATTTCTTTTTATGTCGCTTTGGACAGTGATATTTTACTGTTGTAACTTCAAGAAATTTTTCTTTTAGTGCATCTGGCATTAATTGTTTCATAGAAAGATTTTTGCTTTGCATTTTTCCTGAGATGTTTAGTGTGAGCGTGTGCAACACGACCACCACACAGCATTACTTTACATTTTTGTGTATCAGTGTAATGCATCCTAAAAGCTTTTGCTGAAGATAAGTCTCCGTCCTGCCATTGCACTTCTATCATTATACCTTCTTCTTTAGCATGACCAAAAGCAATACCAGCTGCATGCCCTTCTGAACCACGATACAGTTGATCCTGTCCTTTTCCTTGCATGCACAAGTGTACAAAATAAAGCAAAGAATTGTTGACATGGTTTCTTATTGTGAATGTACAGTTTTGACTGTATTTAGCCCTTGTCAACCATGCTCCATCTGAAGTCGTGATTACCCGCTGCCAACTGTCAACCATTGATGGATCAAGTGCTTTCATTTCACTTTTAGCCATTTCACACATCTCAGTTACCATGGTATTCACAATGGGATGCAACAGTTTAATTGTTTCATAAAAGATTTTGGTAGTAACTGCTGCCATCCGTAAGCCTTGATTCAAAACTTTATTATACTGTGAATGCATTGAGCCACTGGCTATAAAAGTAACTTGTACAGCCAAACTGCAAGCCAGGAGATGAGAAATGCAACATTAACAGAACTTGTTAAACCAATCATTCGTTCAGCACAACCACTACACTTACATGTAATCACTACAAGTCCTAAAAAATTTACATTTATAGGGATAAGTTTTCCAGTGCACTCTGGTGTGTAACATTCTGTAGTTGCATTTATTTGGTCAATAAATTGTTGCAGTTGTGTAGTTTGGCATAAAAACATACTATTGCCAAGTTCAATTGGACCAGCTGCAGTACGAACCTTTTTCAAAGGGGTGGGAGAAAAGTCCGAGCTACTATCAATAGAGTTAGTTTCACTTGTTGACAGTGTCTGAGTCACTGCTTGTCACACCATTAACAATCACTGATTCAATGACACTCACACTTGTCTGTGGTGCTCCGTCGTAGGTATTTTCACCCTCATTCTGTACTTTTGAACTCGTTCCAGGATTGTTGTTACCTGGGTCAGCATTACTTTCACCCTCCATCAGTATGTTCTGTATTTCTAAACTTGCTACAGAGATGTCAGCACTAAAATTCACATCATTCTCACCCTCCATCACTGAGGCTTGAACTTCTGAATTTGTTCCAGTGACATTATCATCATCATTTTCACCTTATCAATAAGTTGTGTACTTCAGAACTTGCACCAGGGGTGTTATTGTCTATAGTACTTTCACATTGAGCTGAATCCTGGGTTGTTGATTAAGAAGTCATACAAGATCAAAGGCTTTAAACATGATGTTCATGACGCATCTATTCATAAGCTCATGTAACAGGCATGCACTTAACTGTCGAAAATATGGCGTCCAGTGCAGCGTCAGTGAGTGCAGAGTGAAACCCTCTTGAAAAGAGGTTAAATAGCCAAACAAAGGTTCTACTCATGAAGCTATGGGACTACTGTACTTTGAGCAAGAAGCAAAGAAGTCTAAAGTTTCCATCAATGTGAAGCAGAGAATCTCGAAGGCCACTGGTATAAAATATTTTCTTTGCAGCTTGGTTTGGTATTCATTTCGCCACGTACGGATTTCAGAGTCATCTATTGTAAGAGCGAGGATGGAGTACAGCAAAAAAGGTGGGTTTTCTATGCCAAGAAAAAGACAGACAAAAGATACATTCGTTGTATGACAAGAAAGAAAATCTATCACTCTCGAAGATTTTGGTGGGTGAATTTTGAACACTCAAGCCTTTGACTTTGTTACTCCATCTACAATCAAAACTTCGGAATGATGGTGTTTCCTCCGGGGGGAGAACATCACTCAGGAGGGTATTAAAGGATATGGGATTCAAGCATAAAACCATTAATGACAAGAGGTTAGCATTGCACCAGTGTGTGTTTTAATTTTACTACAAATACATGCAGGGTATACCGTATAGCGGGAAATTTTCGAAAGGTTAAATTTTCGAAAATAACAATGTGTTTTCGAAATTATTTTTTCGAAAATAGTACATCTCGGCTTTGAAGTGACAATCAAAGAAGGTATAGCTAGGTATATATAAATGATTTTTGTGAGTGCACGCATGCATAGGTTCTACTAATATCAGTTAGCTATAGGCCTAATGTCTTATAGCTAGGCACTGGGCCACACACAAATAGCTTGCCATGTAGCTATAGCTACCACACGCGCGCGCATATGAGCGAGCACGAATGACACCACGAGTCTTGAAGCCTATAAGAGCTCAAGAGACCTGAAATTACTAGGAAAGACTATAATTATCAACAAACATCTATATGGGCTGAAAAACGCCATGTACTTAGCTATGGCTTGATCCGCAGGCCACTGAGGCGAAGTCCACCAAACAACATGGTTCAACCTACAAAGGAAGACCCTAGGATAGCTATACGAGATTCTATCAAAGCCAGATTGAACGTTTATCTAGCTGTACTGAACAATTAAAGCAGCTATGCATGTGATCAACGCAACCACAGTTAGCTTCCTCCGTGAATTAATTATCTACGGTGCGGTGTGGTGCGGCAGGGTAAAGAGACATTGTTTCGAAAATATTTTTTCGAATTTCCAATCAAGCAGCCTTTTTCAAAAATTTAACGTTTCGAAAATTTCCTGCTATACGGTACTATGAGCAGCCCCACATAGTCCACCAGCGTCATAAATATTTGAGACGAATGAGGTGCAACAGAACTGAAGGAAAACCAGTGGTGTACTTGGATGAGGCTTGGGCCAATGTGCATGATGGAAAGTCCAGAGCCTGGGTAGAGGCTGATAAGACTACTGGGGGGACTATAGGAGGAGTCAGGTTCGTTAAATAGCTTTCAAAATTCTTCTTGTTTAACCTAATTTATATATAGCAAGCCATCAGATAAAGGAGAGCACCTTATTATCTTACATGCTGGTGGTAAAGATGGATGGATTCCCTGTAATTTTCTATGATGTCAAGTATCCAGTAAACGCAGTTGTTCTTTCAGGTTGTGATTGGGTTTTTAAAGCCGAGAAAGGATCTGCAGCAGATTACCATCAAGAAATGAATGCAGAGAATTTTTAAAGATGGTTTCAAGAAAGGTTACTTCCAGCATTACCAGCCAATTGTCTGATTGTACTAGACAATGGCAGTTACCACAGGTAGGTGTTACATTTGTCAACTGTAAACATTACTGTATTAACTGCAGTCGCTATTTGGAGGAGCAACTAAAGCAAAAGTGGCAAAAAGCACAGCTGAAAGAGTGATTAGATAAGAAATGTAAGGCAGTATGCATATACTGTCACTGTTTCAGTATGTGACTGTATGATGATTCACAGGTATAGCATATCTAAAAAGTTCACTGAAGAGAGATCTGTGGGAAATCATCAAATGAGCAAAAACTCCTCCAAGATATGCTATAGATGAGATAGCTGGAAGTAAAGGTATGTTAAGTGTATACATTGTGGCTCTGAATTTTTCTGGTATGGCTTTTTTCTTGTATACTGTTGTGATTCCAGTTCTTTTGGCAGATTACCAGTTGCACACTGTGAACTGAATCTAGGCTTGAGTACATTGTACCGTTAGATGCAAATTCCATAGTAATACTCTCCAAAATACCAAACCACATGGTAACATTCTAACATTAAGAAGGCACTACGAAGGTGCATGTACCCATTGTGGACCATCACAGTGCCACCCACGGAACTAGTGGGCCCACAGACCAAGAAGAGTAGATGATTACTGGGACCTTAGGTACCTAAAGGAGACGTCTAAGTTACCTACAATACACCAAAGAATAATTTCAATGTGTAAACATACCTGGAATCAGCACGGGACCAACCCCTGCACCACCTTACCTTGAATTCTCTGACCAGCATGGGAATGACGTCGTTCATTGATGGTTCTCACTTGGTGTTGCTGCTGCAACCCGTTCTGTCCATTGCCGTCATCTACCATCGCCTTTACCATTATTTCTGCTGGACCTGATACTGTTTCTGCAGCCAGGTCCACTGCCGTGGTGTTCAGTGTTGTTGTAAAATGCCTCCTCATCAGTTTCCGCCATTCACTGAGTGCTGGTATCGCCAGGTGGGTCATGAGCTCCCAGTCTAATTCAGTGCATTTTTAAGTTCTCGCGTTGTGGTATTATCATAGGCTAGCAGCGTACACTCATAAACAGCCTTGCCATGCCTTTTGACATTTTTCTCTATGTGCCTTTTATCCGACACATGCACAACAATTATTCTCCAGTTAATGATCACCCCATTTCTAGTTATTGCCACCTTTTCAATCCTTGACCATGAATGTTAGTGATACCAACTGTGCTCGCTACACTTAAAGTGACTCACACCTAGCCCACTACCATCAGGTCAGTATCACACCATCAAAGAAAAAAACCCATTGTAAACAGTCGCTAAATTAACTTAGTTTAACTGGTTATAAACTTCATATAATGTAGTCTAGGTAGAAAATTCTATTTAATGACATGTTTTACGGAACTGTTAGTATCAATTTTGCAGGTTCTATTCCAGATAGTAATCTTCAGACATCAATGGACATTCTGCACATCTGTGATAACATTGGAAGGATCAGACATTCTGAACTTTGTTAGCAAAGGTTCATTCCAGTACATCAATGTACTATCACAATTACAACCAGCATATTAACTTAATTAAGAATCAACTACTACAAACTGTTTTTTGGACATTTGTTTCTAGGAGTAATTCTTGACAGTAAAATTTCCTTCTCTCCTCACATCAAATAACCATAGAAGAAACCTATACAATGCTCTCAATTCACCAAAGCCAGTTCTATGGTTCGTCCTATTCTAGAATACTGTTCTACAGTGTGGGATCCACATTTACCGAAAGACATTAATGAATTCAAAAAGGAACAGACAAAAGCTGCAAGATGGACAATGTCGAATTATAACTGGTCAAGCTCTGTTACTTCTATGCTGGAATTGCTACCATGGCACACTTTAACCACTTGTAGACACATATCAGGACTACACATGTTTACAAATCTAATAATTACCATCTTATAGCAGTACAGCTACCACCTTACTTCACCAGAACCCAACAATCTACCCATTAGTACCACCCTCTACATTTCATTATACCTATTACTGATTGTGATTATTACAAAATTATAGCTTTTTCCCTCAAGAACAATACGAGTTTGAAATGATTTACCTTGTGGCTTAATTGAAAGTAACTCTACCCCTGTTCAAATCCAAGCTGCAAGCAATAATTAACTCGACTCTTGATTGACAACTTTTTTATAGCAAATATCACTGTAGATGTAATATGTATGATTGTGATGTTTCTTTTGGAATCATCCCCTGAACGCATCAGACACTATCTGTCTGTCCAGTACATTATAATAAATAAAATAAATAATTGTACATTACATAGAAATCAAACCACAAATTTTTTTTTTATATTTATTAACGCTTTACAGCACAAGTGCTGAAGGTCTGTAGGGCTCCTGGTCCTACAGCCTGCCCAAAGACTTTAGCTACATAAGGTGTGTTTGAAAAGTTGGAGAAAGGAGAAAAAATCCATGACTGAACCTAGGTAGCCTCGAACCTGCAGCCATCCGATTTACGCTCGAATGCTTACAGGAGTCTACCAGGTGGTCAGGATGTTTTCTCCTCGTTATTTTCATGTAATTATATCCATAGGAATTCTAGAGAGTAACTCATTATCTCTAAGTACCCCAAGTAGAACCAAATGGACACTAGTTTATTTATTAATGCTTTACAGCACAAGTGCTGAAGGTCTGTAGGGCTTCTGGTCCTACAGCCTGCCCAAAGACTTTAGCTACAAAAGGTGTGTTTGAAAGTTGGAGAAAGGAGAAAAAAATCCACAGGCATAGCAACTTTTAAACATTACTTGCAAATTAACAAAAAAATGTTACTACATACACACGTACATATATACAGTCACTACCACAAACACTGTTACACTCACATTATCAGTACTATCGACAGGAACAACATTTTGGTTTATAATCCACTTGGCAAATTCAAAACTGTATTTTACTGCAATATGTAGTATGTTCTTCCCACTCTATAGATAGTAAAACATACATTGTATAATTATTCATACCATACTGTATACAACTAATACTGTATATACATAGTAGCTATCTATACAGTAGTTACACATGTACTATGCCTATTATAAAAGGCTCACACTACAGATACAGTGGACAGTAGATTATCCAAATGCCTAAATGACCGTTTTATTAGACTATTTTGTCAACAGGCGCATACTCTATTAAAGTTATTGACAAAGTTTTGTATACTATAATATTTGTGACCAAATCTGACACAATTGTGCAAGTCTAAATTTACAGTATAAAAATAGCTAGTTTATTCATTGGTAGCATGTTTGTCATGTACGAGCACTAGGTGCCATTATTGATGCCAATAACTCCAGTCAGTGTACTGCTTGTCTGCTTCGGATCATTTAGATGGGTGTAGCTGAAGTGTCTGATATTGATTGTTGAGTGGTGCAGCACTATAATAGCCTTGGTTAGCTTAATTTATTGGTAAATGTGCGGGTGGTATACAGATACCAATACAGCCCAGCATTTGTACTGCTTCCCCATTCATTCAGACGAGTGCACTGTTGTGTGTTTATTCATTCCAGAATGATTTACCTCCTTGTCAGTCCTTGATATATTAGCCTTGTATTGTGACTTCCTGTGTGGGTTTGGTGTTTGGTTTTGTTTGAAATCAATGAACTACTTAGTGGTCAGACTGTGTGGCCAAAAGGAGGTACATAGTCATGTTACAATCAGTTGTAAACTGGTTTACAACTGATTTCTAACTCTGGTGATAGCCTTTGACATACCCACGCACCATACCACAAATGTAGTTGAAGTTTAACCATAGCAGCAGTAAAAAGTATCGTAGTTTGACATTGTACTACAACATTTAGTACAAAGTAGTGGAATGGAAACTATGATCATGCTATGCTACCTACATTTTAGATGGGTAGGTAGCTGATCATTGTATGCTCAGTGCTAGCTAGCTATGTAGTTATTTTATTCTTGCTATGCTGTATTGTTTCTCTCTACACAGGTGTTTGGTGATTTTCACATGGAACTAACTCTGTCTATGCAGGACATCAGAAACTATAAGATGCTATTCTATGAGCTACTATCCACACTTTCAGAGTATGTATAAACTAATGTGTGTGTGTTATGTGTTTGTTCTAATAGCTACACAGGTGTCTTTGAGCTGAAATCCCCTCGGAAATCCCTGATGTACACCTCGTCCTCAAGCAACCACTATTTTTGCTGATAACACACGTTTATAAACTTTTGTTTGTACCTACCTATCTTTACAAGTGCACAAATATTGGAATTTTCAACTAGAGTAGGGACCATAGCAGATCAATAAAAAGTACTGAAACAAGCCCTGTCAGATCTTTTAACAATATGAGTTTGAAATGATTTACCTAGTGATTTAATTGAAAGTAACACTCTACCCCTGTTCAAATCCAAGCTACAAGCAATAATTAACTCGACTCTTTGATTGACAACTTTCTATAGCAAATATCACTGTAGAAGTAATATGTATGATTGTAATGTATTCTTTTGGACTGGCCCCTTGAACGCATCAGACACTATTTGTCTGTTCAGTGTCCAGTAAAATTATAATAAATAAATTAAATAAATAATAGTACATTACGTAGAAATCAAACCACAATTATACAGGCATAGCAACTTTTAAACATCAGTTATAAATTAACAAAAATTGTTACTACATACACACGTACATACATGCAGTTCTACCACAAATTATACTCACATTATCAGTACTATCCACAGGAACAACATTTTGGTTTATAATCCACTTGGCAACTTCAAAATTGTTGTATTGTACTGCAATATGTAGTATGTTCTTCCCACTCTATAGATAGTAAAACATACATTTGTATAATTATTCATACCATACTGTATACAACTAACACTGTATATACACAGTAGCTATCTATACAGTAGTTACACATGTACTATGCCTATTATAAAAGGCTCACACTACAGATACAGCGGACAGTAGATTATCCAAATGCCAAAATGACCGTTTTATTAGACTATTTTGTCAACAGGCACATACTCTATTAAAGTGATTGACAAAGTTTTGTATACTATAATATTTGTGACCAAATCTGACACAATTGTGCAAGTCTAAATTAACAGTATAAAAATAGCTAGTTTATTTATTGGTAGCGTGTTTGTCATGTACGAGCACTAGGTGCCATTATTGATGCCAATCACTCCAGTCATTGTACTGCTTGTCTGCTTCGGATCATTTAGATGGGTGTAGCTGAAGTGTCTGATATTGATTGTTGAGTGGTGCAGCACTATAATAGCCTTGGTTAGCTTAATTTATTGGTAAATGTGTGGGTGGTATACAGATACCAATACAGCCCAGCATTTGTACTGCTTCCCCATTCATTCAGACGAGTGCACTGTTGCGTGTTTATTCATTCCAGAATGATTTACCTCCTTGTCAGTCCTTGATATATTAGCCTTGTACTGTGACTTCCTGTGTGGGTCTGGTATTTGGTTTTGTTTAAAGTCATTGAACTACTTAGTGGTGAGACTGTGTGGCCAAAACGAGGTACATAGCCATGTTACAATTATTTGTAAACTGGTTTACAACTGATTTGTAACACTGGTGATAGCCTTTGACATACCCACGCACCATACCACAAATGTAGTTGAAGTTTAACAATAGCAGCAGTAAAAAGTATCGTAGTTTGACATCGTACTACAACATTTAGTACAAAGTAGTGGAATGGAAACTACGATCATGCTATGCCACGTACATTTTAGATGGGTAGGTAGCTGATCATTGTATGCTCAGTGCTAGCTAGCTATGCAGTTATTTTATTCTTGCTATGCTGTATTGTTTCTCTCTACACAGGTGTTTGGTGATTTTCACATGGAACTAACTCTGTCTATGGCAGGACATTGGAAACTATAAAATGCTATTCTATCAGCTACTAGCCACACTTTCAGAGTATGTATAAACTAATATGTGTGTGTTAGGTGTTTGTTCTAATAGCTACACAGGTGTCTTTGAGCTGAAATCCCCTCGGAAATCCCTGATGTACACCTCGTCCTCAAGCAACCACTATTTTTGCTTATAACACACATTCATAAACTTTTGTTTGTGCCTACCTATCTTTACAACTACACAAAAATTGGAATTTTCAACTAGAGTAGGGACCATAGCACATTGATAAAAAGTATTTGAGCACAGTAGGAATATAGAACTTCTTATTGTTTTACTGTGATCTAATATCGTGTATTACTCCAGCTTGTTTCAGTACTTTTTATCGATGTGCTATGGTTCCTACTCTAGTTCAAAATTCCAGTACTAGTTTGTTAATTTTTTTTGGAAATAATGATTATGACTGGTGAACCCATTCATGCTGCATCTGAAATAACACCGTGTTCCCAGCTATATCAATTATCATCTGAAAAGTAAAGTATCCACTATGCTTCATTGTCAGCTATGTTCAACCAGTTACACAGCAGTATGATTCAAGAACTGCTTGAAAAGCACCTCTGAAATCAATCAAAATAGCCACTATGTGAAATACGGAGGATTTCCACGAAGAGAAGCCAAAGTCAGGCAGTCAGACAGTAGAAAATTCCATAATATATATATATTTTAAATTCCGTAGTAACTTGTTGAAAGCTTTTCAGATTGATCTGAAAGCTTGTTTTGGGCTTAAGTTTACCTAACCAATACTGCCTCATTGTCATCTGGGAAAATTAAGGTTGGTTTTTGGGTGATGTTACTTTGTGGGCCACGCCTACTCTTTTGCAGTTCCTACTATACAGCACTATCATACTGTATGATAATTGAATATTTTATTGTAGTTAGCTGGCTACATGCGTACATAAGGTCTAAAATTACTAGGCGAAGTAGCACAGTGAGGTGTATAGTTTAGCACTGAGCACAGCACACATATGGCTTGTAATATAGATAAAGGACTAACCAGTATTGAGCCAAACGAATGCTATAATTAATTTTAGGACATTGACATAGTTTTCTATTCAGTCTACAGCCAAACATAAATATTGCCATTTTTGGAATAAATAAGGTATATGCTATAAACTTATTTTTTAAATGGGTACTTGGAAGAGTTAAGTTTAAGACATGCACGGTGTTAACAATGCAGTATGTAGTGGGGTCAAGTCACTGACAAGTTTACTAGGTCATTTTGGAATTCTCACGATCCAAATGAACCACTGGAAGACCTCGCAATTATATACATCATGTACAGTCCACAATTCAGTTCTTTTTACAAATTGCAGTATATGCAATTATTGCACTATGTGTGCAATTAGCTAACAAGCATGCAAACAGTCATGGGGAACTCCCAGGGAAAGTCCCAGTATTGGCACAAGCAAAGTAAACAGTAATGAGGACAGCTTGTACCCAACACAACACAGTGCTGTTGCCGAGAAACTATTATACAGGGAAACTTTGGCTGTTGCATAAACTTAGTGTAATAACAATTTTATGATGATTACAGTGAGATTGTAAAAAAATAGACATTTATAGCTAGTTAGCTTATAGCTAATGTCCCAGTGTTGTAATTCACTTTCATCACAAAATAGTTAATGCCCAAATTCCTTCACTGCATGACCAATGTGACATGTAAAAGGCTGCAATGCGTAACTATTAAAACATGGAACACTAATTGTCAACGCAACAGTGCTAGGTGTCTTGAACTGAAGCCGTGAGGAGTCGCTTCAACTGATGTAGAGTCGTAATACCATGACACTTGTCTATACTGCCAATGGCTATGCACGTATACAGGGTTGCTGCCTGACTTCCTACAGAATGGAGAAGGAAATATAATGTTACTGTATCTCAGTACATATATACTACAGTATAAATTAGAACAGCTATAGACAAAATGTATACATCGTAATACTTTTGTAGTTAGGCGTAGAACCAAGCCATAGTACGAAGCATATTACTGTGTAGTATGGCTACTCTTATACTGTAGTATTATTGTAAAACCTTTGTAGTATGACTGTAGTATGGCTACGGCTATGTTAACTTTGTTTTGATGCGTACCGAAAGGGTAGCTGGAAATAGAATTTAAACAACTTGCCAAAACTCTAGTTTTTGCCTCACTGTCTGCCTGTCTCACTGCCTGGCCACAGTCGCAAGGCTAGAGCCCAAACAAAGCAGTGAATGACTAGCATTTTATGCTACAATAGATAACTCACTAGTGGGATGTGTCTTTGGGGTTCCGATGAGTACGCTTCCTGCGCCTTGTCTTTCCTTTTATTTTTCAATCAGGCTCTTTATCTTCTTGTTGCAATGAAACCATATCAAGGTATTAATTTTCCCTATCAACACTTTCTTTGAGCAGCATATTTAGATGCTGCAAACTTATTGTGCTCAGTAGGTAACTGTAATTTCACGATAGGTTCAATGCCATGTCTATTAATCAACAAAGATCATGTGATCTTTGTTGATTAATAATTATCAAGCACTGAGACCCTAATAATCTATCATGATTACACACCCCTTCAATATTAGATGTCATAATGCTAGCACAATGAAAATATAAAATAGTGGCACATCCCCTGGCTAACATAAACTACTCTAATACAGCAGTTACTCTAATAGAACAGTCACCCATGTGTACCTGTATGCTATAAACAAACTAGTATATTTCAAATTATTAATTTAAAGATGAAGTAGGGATCCAAGCAATAAAATGCATGGGATAAATGATGGTATTACAGCATAGCTTGGGTGGGAATATCCCTACTTTGGCATAGAACTAAATGATCATAATAACATGCCAATGTAGAGATTTTCTATGAGTATGCTGTAATACCATCTATCATCTCTTGTTTCACTACTTTTTATTGCTTGGATCTCTACTTAGCTTTTAAAATTAATAAATTTTAATATACTAGTTTAATACAGAATGTGATAGATTTAAAACATACAAAACAATATCAATGAGTGTTTACTATAAGTACAGTACATACTAAATACTAAGGTTTAGTAACCTTGTTATTTCACTGTATACATTCAGAAAGCAAACAATAATTTTTGATAATTTTACAGTGAAAACAACAGGGGTGGATGCAGGAGCTAGCAAGGGGAGGGGCACAAACAGTTTAAGTCGTAGGTGGTAAGGGAGAGCAGATTTTCTTGGTAGTTGCTGTATATTTTAAGAAGTAATGATCATTCCTTAATAGATTGATGTTTGTCATTATGGCCTTTGTGAAGTCTAAAAGCTGTTTAAAAGGGATACTAAGTCTTAGACCACAGCAAGTTGAAATACTCAAATTTCATTTGCTACTAGATCCCTTGTTTATGTAACAATAGATACCTGTCTCTGGGGCAATAAAAAACACAGCAAATACGCACCTGTAACATTGGGAACACATGGGTGTTTAACTGGATAGTAAGTGCTTTTACAAGCTACAGAGGGCTTGCTCTATTCATGAACACTACATCTCTTGTTACATGCAGCTGGGAAGGTATGACAAACAGCAGCGAGGAGCTGTGGTCTAAATTAGTTAGACATCGAAACACAGGATTCTAAGGAATTTAGAAACCTGAAAGGCCCTGTGTGTCTAACTATTATTTAAATACTAACAATAAACAAGTATTTTTACATCTACCCAAGGGAAGGTAGTGACTAACACAATGGCAGAGCAACCAACACAATGGCAGAGCTACTAACCCAATCTCTCAATCTGGAGCAGTTCAGGAATATAAAATCAGTGGGAATTACACCCAAAGATAATTCCATGAACAGTTTTCTACTGAACACCAAATATAGTTTTGTACATTTGATTGGTAATTTTTGCAATAACCCCCTTCCTATCGAAGGACAGCCAAACTCCCCACAAATGTTAAACTCATGATCCATAAACTAGAGCACTAGCTCATAAACTGGCACAAAATCCTCTAGGGTTACATGAAATCAAAAACATGTACAAAGAAAAATCAAAATCATACACAAGCACAAAAAATCTGAAGATCATAGTCCTAGGAAAGGAAAACAATTCAAAGGTCAGGTTTGGTTCAGAATAACTAGCCATCGTGACTGCCAATCGAAGAAGAAAAAGCGATAAGTTGTTTTAAAGATAAGAGTACAGCTACAGCCTCTGAAGAAGAGATAATGTATACGTGTGGATCAGATAGACAAACTCACAGTAGGAGCTGTCCACTAAATCCTCGAAACCATTGACTATAACTTGACCTTTCATTTTACTGATCCACACTTACATTTCCCCTGCGTTCTTGAAGAGGTAGTATCTTGTTCATTGTGAGTGCTGTCACTCAAGTCATTGTCATCATCTACTTCTTCATCTGAGCCATAATTAAGTGTGCTGAATCCTTTGTCTGCGAATCCACTGCTTCCTTTCTTCTTGCTCTTGAACATAA
Organism: Dysidea avara; assembly: GCF_963678975.1. Classification (NCBI taxonomy): domain Eukaryota; kingdom Metazoa; phylum Porifera; class Demospongiae; order Dictyoceratida; family Dysideidae; genus Dysidea; species Dysidea avara. The sequence goes on from NC_089272.1 coordinate 11,622,366, forward strand.
GCTTTCTTCCAGCTTGTACAGTTCTCTTTAGACTGTTCTGCTTGCTTCTTTCAAGGTTGTCTGCATGGACTTTATTCCTGCTCTGTAATGCTGCTGCCATTCCATCAAACAAAGGAAATTTTAATTGGCAAAACAATTCCAGCAACCAATGATAAGACATCCCATATTTCTTGTTTAGCCAAGTCATGTTGGCTTGCATTAAGCCCATGTTGGTGCTTAGTATGTAGTAAATGCTGTGGAGGTATTTGTCCTTTGACCGATACCTTACTAGAACATTGTGACTGGCCTCTGGGTAGTTTGAATGGCATCGCCCCATTTCGGTATGAATAATTTGTGGGGCCTATGATGCACGGTTAAAACACTCAGCCTCACAAGCAAGCGCATGAAATGGACATGTCAGAGGGTTCTTCGAGTGGTAATCCTTACACTCACACTCTATAGTGTCACCTTTGCAATTACCACAACAGCAAGCCTTCATACCATGAGAATCACAACTGCCCCCCAATCACAACTGCCCCTTTTCCAAGTATGAATGTCATGGGCATGATACTTCCCTAAAGCAAGATGAGCCGCAAAAAAAAACTGTGAATCAGTTTCTGCTTGCAATAGACAATATAAAAAGTCAGTTCGAGTGTAAGACTTGCAAAGACAGCCACATTTCTTTTTATGTTGCTTTGGACAGTGACATTTTACTGTTGTAACTTCAAGAAATTTTTCTTTTAGTGCATCTGGCATTAAGTGTTTCATAGAAAGATTTTTGCTTTGCATTTTCCCTGAGATGTTTAGTGCGAGCGCGTGCAACATGACCACCACACAGCATTACTTTAGATTTTTGAGTATCAGTGTAATGCATCCTAATAGCTTTTGCTGAAGATAAGTCTCCGTCCTGCCATTGCACTTCTATCATTATACCTTCTTCTTTAGCATGACCAAAAGCAATATCAGCTGCATGCCCTTCTGAACCACGATACAGTTGATCCTGTCCTTTTCCTTGCATGCACAAGTGTACAAAATAAAGCAAAGAATTGTTGACATAGTTTCTTATAGTGAATGTACAGTTTTGACTGTATTTAGCCCTTGTCAACCATGCTCCATCTGAAGTCGTGATTACCTGCTGTCAACGGTCAACCATTGATGGATCGAGTGCTTTCATTTCACTTTTAGCCATTTCACACATCTCAGTTACCATGGTATTCACAATGGGATGCAACAGTTTAATTGTTTCATAAAAGATTTTGGTAGTAACTGCTGCCATCCGTAAGCCTTGATTCAAAACTTTATTATACTGTGAATGCATTGAGCCACTGGCTATAAAAGTAACTTGTACAGCCAAATTGCAAGCCAGGAGATGAGAAAATGCAACATTAACAGAACTTGTTAAACCAATCATTCGTTCAGCACAACCACTACACTTAAATGTAATCACTACACACCCACCAAGTCCTAAAAAATTTACATTTATAGGGATAAGTTTTCCAGTGCACTCTGGTGTGTAGTATTCTGTAGTTGCATTTATTTGGTCAATAAACTGTTGCAGTTGTGTAGTTTGGCATAAAAACATACTATTGCCAAGTTCAATTGGACCAGCTGCAGTACAAACCATTTTCAAAGGGGTGGGAGAAAATTCTGAGCTACTATCAATAGAGTTAGTTTCACTTGTTGACAGTGTACTGTCAGTATCTGAGTCACTGCTTGTCACACCATTAGCAATTACTGATTCAATGACACTCACACTTGTCTGTGGTGCTCCATCGTTGTAGGTATTTTCACCCTCATTCTGTACTTCTGAACTCGTTCCAGGATTGTTGTTACCTGGGTCAGCATTACTTTCACCCTCCATCAGTATGTTCTGTATTTCAAAACTTGCTACAGAGATGTCATCACTAAAATTCACATCATTCTCATCCTCCGTCACTGAGGCTTGTACTTCTGAATTTGTTCCAGGGACATTATCATCATCATTTTCACCTTCCACCAATAAGTCATGTACTTCAGAACTTGCACCAGGGGTGTTATTGTCTATAGTACATTCACATTGAGCTGAATCCTGGGCTGTTGATTAAGAAGTCATACAAGATCAAAGACTTTAAACATGATGTTCATGACGCATTTATTCATAAGCTCATGTAACAGGCATGTACTTAACTGTCGAAAATATGGCGTCCAGTGCAGCGTCAGTGAGTGCAGAGTGAAACCCTCTTGAAAAGAGGCCAAACAAAGGTTCTACTCATGAAGCTATGGGACTACTGTACTTTGAGCAAGAAGCAAAGAAGTCTAAAGTTTCCATCAATGTGAAGCAGAGAATCTCGAAGTCACTGGTATAAAATATTTTCTTTGCAGCTTGGTTTGGTATTCATTTCGCCACGTACGGATTTCAGAGTCATCTATTGTAAGAGCGAGGATGGAGTACAGCAAAAAAGGTGGGTTTTCTATGCCAAGAAAAAGACAGACAAAAGATACATTCGTTGTATGACAAGAAAGAAAATCTATCACTCTCGAAGATTTTGGTGGGTGAATTTTGAACACTCAAGCCTTTGACTTTGTTACTCCATCTACAATCAAAACTTCGGAATGATGGTGTTTCCTCCGGGGGGAGAACATCACTCAGGAGGGTATTAAAGGATATGGGATTCAAGCATAAAACCATTAATGACAAGAGGTTAGCATTGCACCAGTGTGTGTTTTAATTTTACTACAAATACATGCAGGGTATACCGTATAGCGGGAAATTTTCGAAAGGTTAAATTTTCGAAAATAACAATGTGTTTTCGAAATTATTTTTTCGAAAATAGTACATCTCGGCTTTGAAGTGACAATCAAAGAAGGTATAGCTAGGTATATATAAATGATTTTTGTGAGTGCACGCATGCATAGGTTCTACTAATATCAGTTAGCTATAGGCCTAATGTCTTATAGCTAGGCACTGGGCCACACACAAATAGCTTGCCATGTAGCTATAGCTACCACACGCGCGCGCATATGAGCGAGCACGAATGACACCACGAGTCTTGAAGCCTATAAGAGCTCAAGAGACCTGAAATTACTAGGAAAGACTATAATTATCAACAAACATCTATATGGGCTGAAAAACGCCATGTACTTAGCTATGGCTTGATCCGCAGGCCACTGAGGCGAAGTCCACCAAACAACATGGTTCAACCTACAAAGGAAGACCCTAGGATAGCTATACGAGATTCTATCAAAGCCAGATTGAACGTTTATCTAGCTGTACTGAACAATTAAAGCAGCTATGCATGTGATCAACGCAACCACAGTTAGCTTCCTCCGTGAATTAATTATCTACGGTGCGGTGTGGTGCGGCAGGGTAAAGAGACATTGTTTCGAAAATATTTTTTCGAATTTCCAATCAAGCAGCCTTTTTCGAAAATTTAACGTTTCGAAAATTTCCTGCTATACGGTACTATGAGCAGCCCCGCATAGTCCACCAGCGTCATAAATATTTGAGACGAATGAGGTGCAACAGAACTGAAGGAAAACCAGTGGTGTACTTGGATGAGGCTTGGGCCAATGTGCATGATGGAAAGTCCAGAGCCTGGGTAGAGGCTGATAAGACTACTGGGGGGACTATAGGAGGAGTCAGGTTCGTTAAATAGCTTTCAAAATTCTTCTTGTTTAACCTAATTTATATATAGCAAGCCATCAGATAAAGGAGAGCACCTTATTATCTTACATGCTGGTGGTAAAGATGGATGGATTCCCTGTAATTTTCTATGATGTCAAGTATCCAGTAAACGCAGTTGTTCTTTCAGGTTGTGATTGGGTTTTTAAAGCCGAGAAAGGATCTGCAGCAGATTACCATCAAGAAATGAATGCAGAGAATTTTGAAAGATGGTTTCAAGAAAGGTTACTTCCAGCATTACCAGCCAATTGTCTGATTGTACTAGACAATGGCAGTTACCACAGGTAGGTGTTACATTTGTCAACTGTAAACATTACTGTATTAACTGCAGTCGCTATTTGGAGGAGCAACTAAAGCAAAAGTGGCAAAAAGCACAGCTGAAAGAGTGATTAGATAAGAAATGTAAGGCAGTATGCATATACTGTCACTGTTTCAGTATGTGACTGTATGATGATTCACAGGTATAGCATATCTAAAAAGTTCACTGAAGAGAGATCTGTGGGAAATCATCAAATGAGCAAAAACTCCTCCAAGATATGCTATAGATGAGATAGCTGGAAGTAAAGGTATGTTAAGTGTATACATTGTGGCTCTGAATTTTTCTGGTATGGCTTTTTTCTTGTATACTGTTGTGATTCCAGTTCTTTTGGCAGATTACCAGTTGCACACTGTGAACTGAATCTAGGCTTGAGTACATTGTACCGTTAGATGCAAATTCCATAGTAATACTCTCCAAAATACCAAACCACATGGTAACATTCTAACATTAAGAAGGCACTACGAAGGTGCATGTACCCATTGTGGACCATCACAGTGCCACCCACGGAACTAGTGGGCCCACAGACCAAGAAGAGTAGATGATTACTGGGACCTTAGGTACCTAAAGGAGACGTCTAAGTTACCTACAATACACCAAAGAATAATTTCAATGTGTAAACATACCTGGAATCAGCACGGGACCAACCCCTGCACCACCTTACCTTGAATTCTCTGACCAGCATGGGAATGACGTCGTTCATTGATGGTTCTCACTTGGTGTTGCTGCTGCAACCCGTTCTGTCCATTGCCGTCATCTACCATCGCCTTTACCATTATTTCTGCTGGACCTGATACTGTTTCCGCAGCCTGGTCCACTGCCGTGGTGTTCAGTGTTGTTGTAAAATGCCTCCTCATCAGTTTCCGCCATTCACTGAGTGCTGGTATCGCCAGGTGGGTCATGAGCTCCCAGTCTAATTCAGTGCATTTTTAAGTTCTCGCGTTGTGGTATTATCATAGGCTAGCAGCGTACACTCATAAACAGCCTTGCCATGCCTTTTGACATTTTTCTCTATGTGCCTTTTATCCGACACATGCACAACAATTATTCTCCAGTTAATGATCACCCCATTTCTAGTTATTGCCACCTTTTCAATCCTTGACCATGAATGTTAGTGATACCAACTGTGCTCGCTACACTTAAAGTGACTCACACCTAGCCCACTACCATCAGGTCAGTATCACACCATCAAAGAAAAAAACCCATTGTAAACAGTCGCTAAATTAACTTAGTTTAACTGGTTATAAACTTCATATAATGTAGTCTAGGTAGAAAATTCTATTTAATGACATGTTTTACGGAACTGCTAGTATCAATTTTGCAGGTTCTATTCCAGATAGTAATCTTCAGACATCAATGGACATTCTGCACATCTGTGATAACATTGGAAGGATCAGACATTCTGAACTTTGTTAGCAAAGGTTCATTCCAGTACATCAATGTACTATCACAATTACAACCAGCATATTAACTTAATTAAGAATCAACTACTACAAACTGTTTTTTGGACATTTGTTTCTAGGAGTAATTCTTGACAGTAAAATTTCCTTCTCTCCTCACATCAAATAACCATAGAAGAAACCTATACAATGCTCTCAATTCACCAAAGCCAGTTCTATGGTTCGTCCTATTCTAGAATACTGTTCTACAGTGTGGGATCCACATTTACCGAAAGACATTAATGAATTCAAAAAGGAACAGACAAAAGCTGCAAGATGGACAATGTCGAATTATAACTGGTCAAGCTCTGTTACTTCTATGCTGGAATTGCTACCATGGCACACTTTAACCACTTGTAGACACATATCAGGACTACACATGTTTACAAATCTAATAATTACCATCTTATAGCAGTACAGCTACCACCTTACTTCACCAGAACCCAACAATCTACCCATTAGTACCACCCTCTACATTTCATTATACCTATTACTGATTGTGATTATTACAAAATTATAGCTTTTTCCCTCAAGAACAATACGAGTTTAAAATGATTTACCTTGTGGCTTAATTGAAAGTAACTCTACCCCTGTTCAAATCCAAGCTGCAAGCAATAATTAACTCGACTCTTGCTTGACAACTTTTTTATAGCAAATATCACTGTAGATGTAATATGTATGATTGTGATGTTTCTTTTGGAATCATCCCCTGAACGCATCAGACACTATCTGTCTGTCCAGTACATTATAATAAATAAAATAAATAATTGTACATTACATAGAAATCAAACCACAATTTTTTTTTTATATTTATTAACGCTTTACAGCACAAGTGCTGAAGGTCTGTAGGGCTCCTGGTCCTACAGCCTGCCCAAAGACTTTAGCTACATAAGGTGTGTTTGAAAAGTTGGAGAAAGGAGAAAAAATCCATGACTGAACCTAGGTAGCCTCGAACCTGCAGCCATCCAATTTACGCTCGAATGCTTACAGGAGTCTACCAGGTGGTCAGGATGTTTTCTCCTCGTTATTTTCATGTAATTATATCCATAGGAATTCTAGAGAGTAACTCATTATCTCTAAGTACCCCAAGTAGAACTAAATGGACACTAGTTTATTTATTAATGCTTTACAGCACAAGTGCTGAAGGTCTGTAGGGCTTCTGGTCCTACAGCCTGCCCAAAGACTTTAGCTACATAAGGTGTGTTTGAAAAGTTGGAGAAAGGAGAAAAAAATCCACAGGCATAGCAACTTTTAAACATCACTTGCAAATTAACAAAAAAATGTTACTACATACACACATACATATATACAGTCACTACCACAAACACTGTTACACTCACATTATCAGTACTATCCACAGGAACAACATTTTGGTTAATAATCCACTTGGGAACTTTAAAACTGTTGTATTTTACTGCAATATGTAGTATGTTCTGCCCACTCTATAGATAGTAAAACATGTATTGTATAATTATTCATACCATACTGTATACAACTAATACTGTATATACATAGTAGCTATCTATACAGTAGTTACACATGTACTATGCCTATTATAAAAAGCTCACACTACAGATACAGTGGACAGTAGATTATCCAAATGCCTAAATGACCGTTTTATTAGACTATTTTGTCAACAGGCGCATACTCTATTAAAGTTATTGACAAAGTTTTGTATACTATAATATTTGTGACCAAATCTGACACAATTGTGCAAGTCTAAATTTACAGTATAAAAATAGCTAGTTTATTCATTGGTAGCGTGTTTGTCATGTACGAGAACTAGGTGCCATTATTGATGCCAATCACTCCAGTCATTGTACTGCTTGTCTGCTTTGGATCATTTAGATGGGTGTAGCTGAAGTGTCTGATATTGATTGTTGAGTGGTGCAGCACTATAATAGCCTTGGTTAGCTTAATTTATTGGTAAATGTGCGGGTGGTATACAGATACCAATACAGCCCAGCATTTGTACTGCTTCCCCATTCATTCAGACGAGTGCACTGTTGCGTGTTTATTCATTCCAGAATGATTTACCTCCTTGTCAGTCCTTGATATATTAACCTTGTACTGTGACTTCCTGTGTGGGTCTGGTATTTGGTTTTGTTTAAAGTCATTGAACTACTTAGTGGTTAGACTGTGTGGCCAAAACGAGGTACATAGCCATGTTACAATTATTTGTAAACTGGTTTATTTATAACACTGGTGGTAGCCTTTGACATACCCACGCACCATACCACAAATGTAGTTGAAGTTTCACAATAAAAGAAGTAAAAAGTATCGTAGTTTGACTTCGTACTACAACATTTAGTACAAAGTAGTGAGATGAAAACTACGATCATGCTACGCCACATTTTAGTTGGGTAGGTAGCTGATCATTGTATGCTCAGTGCTAACTAGCTATGTAGTTATTTTATTCTTGCTATGCTGTATTGTTTCTCTCTACACAGGTGTTTGGTGATTTTCACATGGAACTAACTCTGTCTATGGCAGGACATTGGAAACTATAAGATGCTCTTCTATCAGCTACTAGCCACACTTTCAGAGTATGTACAAACTAATATATATGTGATATGTGTTTGTTCTAATAGCTACACAGGTGTCTTTGAGCTGAAATCCCCCCGGAAATCCCTGATGTACACCTCGTCCTCAAGCAACCACTATTTTTGCTGATAACACACATTTATAAACTTTTGTTTGTGCCTACCTATCTTTACAACTACACAAAAAAATGGAATTTTCAACTAGAGTAGGGACCATAGCACATCAATAAAAAGTACTTGAGCACAGTAGGAATATAGCACTTCTTATTGTTTTACTGTGATCTAATATCGTGTATTACTCCAGCTTGTTTCAGTACTTTTTATCGATGTGTTATGGTTCCTACTCTAGTTCAAAATTCCAGTACTAGTTTGTTAATTTTTTTTTGGAAATAATGATTATGACTGGTGAACCCACTCATGCTGCATCTGAAATGGCGCCATGTTCCCAGCTATATCAATTATCATCTGAAAAGTAAAGTATCCACTATGCTTCATTGTCAGCTATGTTCAACCAGTTACACAGCAGTATGATTCAAGAACTGCTTGAAAGGCACCTCTGAAATCAATCAAAATAGCCACTATGTGAAATACGGAGGATTTCCACGAAGAGAAGCCACAGTCAGGCAGTCAGACAGTAGGAAATTCCATAATATATATATATATATATATTTAAATTCCGTAGTAACTTGTTGAAAGCTTTTTGGATTGATCTGAAAGCTTGTTTTGGGCTTAAGTTTACCTAACCAATACTGCCTCATTGTCATCTGGAAAAATTAAGGTTGGTTTTTGGGTTATGTTACTTTGTGGGCCACACCTACTCTTTTGCAGTTCTTACTATACAGTACTATCGTACTGCATGATAATTGAATATTTTATTGTAGTTAGCTGGCTACATGCGTACGTAAGGTCTATAATTACTAGGCGAAGTAGCACAGTGAGATGTATAGTTTAGCACTGAGCACAGCACACATATGGCTTGTAATATAGATAAAGACCTAACCAGTATTGAGCCAAATGAATGCTACAATTAATTTTAGGACATTGACATAGTTTTCTATTCAGTCTACAGCCAAATATAAATATTGCCATTTTTGGAATAAATAAGGTATATGCTATAAACTTATTTTTTAAATGGGTACTTGGAAGAGTTAAGTTTAAGACATGCACGGTGTTAACAATGCAGTATGTAGTGGGGTCAAGTCACTGACAAGTTTACTAGGTCATTCTGGAATTCTCACGATCAAAATGAACCACTGGAAGACCTCGCAATTATATACATCATGTACAGTCCACAATTCAGTTCTTTTTACAAATTGCAGTATATGCAATTATTGCACTATGTGTGCAATTAGCTAACAAGCATGCAAACAGTCATGGGGAACTCCCAGGGAAGGTCCCAGTATTGGCACAAGCAAAGTAAACAGTAATGAGGACAGCTTGTACCCAACACAACACAGTGCTGTTGCCGAGAAACTATTATACAGGGAAACTTTGGCTGTTGCATAAACTTAGTGTAATAACAATTTTATGATGATTACAGTGAGATTGTAAAAAAATAGACATTTATAGCTAGTTAGCTTATAGCTAATGTCCCAGTGTTGTAATTCACTTTCATCACAAAATAGTTAATGCCCAAATTCCTTCACTGCATGACCAATGTGACATGTAAAAGGCTGCAATGCGTGACTATTAAAACACGGAACACTAATTGTCAACGCAACAGTGCTAGGTGTCTTGAACTGAAGCCGTGAGGAGTCGCTTCAACTGATATAGAGTTGTAACGCCATGACACTTGTCTATACTGCCACTGGCTATGCACATATACAGGGTTGCTGCCTGACTTCCTACAGAATGGAGAAGGAAATATAATGTTACTGTATCTCAGTACATATATACTACAGTATAAATTAGAACAGCTATAGACAAAATGTATACATCGTAATACTTTTGTAGTTAGGCGTAGAACCAAGCCGTAGTACGAAGCATATTACTGTGTAGTATGGCCACTCTCATAATGTAGTATTATTGTAAAACCTTTGTACTATGACTGTAGTATGGCTACGGCTATGTTAACTTTGTTTTGATGCGTACCGCACGGGTAGCTGGAAATAGAATTTAAACAACTTGCCAAAACTCTAGTTTTTGCCTCACTGTCTGCCTGTCTCACTGCCTGGCCACAGTCGCAAGGCTAGAGCCCAAAAAAGCAGTGAATGACTAGCATTTTATGCTACAATAAATAACTCACCAGTGGGATGTGTCTTTGGGGTTCCGATGAGTTTACGCTTCCTGCGCCTTGTCTTTCCTTTTATTTTTCAATCAGGCTCTTCATCTTCTTGTTGCAATGAAACCATATCAAGGTGTTAATTTTCCCTATCAACACTTTCTTTGAGCAGCATATTTAGATGCCGCAAACTTATTGCGCTCAGTAGGTAACTGTAATTTCACGATAGGTTCAATGCCATGCCTATTAATCAACTAACATGATCTTTGTTGATTAATAGTTATCAAGCACTGAGACCCTAATAATCTATCATGATTACACACCCTGTTATTATTGCCCTAGCTGATGTCATAATGCTAGCACAATGAAAATATAAAATAGTGGCACATTCCCTGGCTAACGTAAACTACTTTAATACAGCAGTTACTCTAATAGAACTGTCACACTTGTGTACCTGTATGCTATAAACAAACTAGTATATTTAAAATTATTAATTTAAAAATGAAGTAGGGATCCAAGCAATGAAATGCATGGGATGAATGATAGTATTACAGCATAGCTTGGGTGGGAATATCCCTACTTTGGCATAGAACTAAATGATTATAATAACATGTCAATGTAGAGATGTTTCTATGAGTATGCTGTAATACCATCTATCATCTCTTGTTTCACTACTTTTTATTGCTTGGATCTCTACTTAGCTTTTAAAATTAATAAATTTTAATATACTAGTTTAATACAGAATGTGATAGATATAAAACATACAAAACAATATCAATGAGTGTTTACTATAAGTACAGTACATACTAAATACTAAAGTTTAGCAACCTTGTTATTTCACTGTATACATTCAGAAAGCAAACAATAATTTTTGATAATTTTACAGTGAAAACAACAGGGGTGGATGCAGGAGCTGGCAAGGGGAGGGGCACAAACAGGCTATGTTGTAGGTGGTAAGGGAGTGCAGATTTTCTTGGTAGTTGCTGTATATTTTAAGAGGTAATGATCACTCCTTAGTAGGTTGATTTTTGTCATTATGGCCTTTGTGAAGTCTAAAAGCTGTTTAAAAGGGATACTAAGTCTTAGACCACAGCAAGTAGAAATACTCGAATTTCATTGGCTACTAGATCCCTTGTTTATGTATCAATAGATCCCTGTCTCTGGGGTGATACAAAACACAGCAATTATGTGCCTGTAACATTGGCAATGCATGGGTATTTAACTGGTTAGTGAGTGCTTTTACAAGCTACAGAGGGCTTGCTCTAGTCATGAATGCTACATTTCTCTTGTTACAAGTAGCTGGGAAGGTACAACAAGCAGCAGCGAAGGTACATGAATGAGCTGTGACCTAAATTAGTTAGACATCAAAATACAGGGTTCCAAGGAATTTAGAAACCCGAAAGGCCCTGTGTATCTAACTATTATTTAAATACTAGCAACAAACAAGTATTTTTACATCTACCCAAGGGAAGGTAGTGACTAACACAATGGCAGAGCAACCAACCCAATCTCTCAATCTGGAGCAGTTCAGGAGTATAAAATCAGTGGGAATTACACCCAAAATAATTCCATGAATAGGTTTCTACTGAACACCAAATGTCATCAAGATTCTGCACTAAGCTGGACTTAACTATTCGATTATTTTATTGTATCAGCTAATTATAATTGTAATGATGTAATATAATTAAGCTCACGTGATGTACCCTATAAAAGTTGTGTACCTGTACAATTCTTTGGTCCTGACAATAATAATCACAGTTGTTACAGTGAACTTTTGGCTTGTTTTCGTGACAGAGTGGCACAGTGAGCAGGGTACATTCATGATGTCAGGACCCATTCGAAGGTTTATAGGACCAGCGAAGTCCCGGGTATACACGAGCTATTGAAGAAGCAAACATTCTTTTACAAATTGAACTTGATGGAGAAGACCTGGATAAGGATGAAATGGACGCAGAAACCTTAATAAACAGGTTGACGCTTAGCGTATCGATGCTGGAGAGATGCAACAAAGACTGGATTGGAATAATGAAGGACTTGAAAGGCGAAGCGAAAGCTACCAATGAAAAGGAATATGCGCGTGTTGCTTAAGGAGATGAAGGATTTATTGAAGCTATCATCGCTGGAAATGAAGTAGTTGCAAGACTGAAAGCTAGAATAACATTTATTTCTCGAAAACGTGACAAGGTTAATCCGGAAGCCAGTCATGTATCAACCTTGACCCCTTCTCAGGCAGGCATGATTGAACACGCAGCAGTACAATCATCACGTACAGCAGATCAAGAGAGTTTGCCTTTAACACAGTTGACCCCTCGAACTTTAGGTACATCCTTATCAGCTGATACAGCAATGTGTCTTCCGAAACTTCACCTGCCAAGCTTGGGATGTTTTCGAATCGTCCATGGACAAACAAAATATTGCCAAAGTGTTGAAATTTGGTTATTTGAAGGGAGCCCTTCGTGGAGCAGCCTTTACAGCTATTTCAGGAATTGTATTCAGTGCTGTGGCTGTTATCCTATTGAAGCAGAAGTTTGGAAGACCGGATTCTATTATTGAGATGCTTTATTCTAAGCTTCAGCATTTATCAACAGCATCACAGAGATTTAATGATATTAAGAGAACATATGAAAATATTGAGAGGGTTTTTCGGCAATTGGAATTACAGGGAGAGAATGTTAATGGCCAGAAGATATTGATTCATCAGATTCTTAGTAAGTTTCCTCTTGATGTTATTTTGAGGTTAGAGGATACCAAAACATTTGGCCAAGTGTGGACAATGGAACTGTTGCAAAAGTTCCTAAGTCAGTATGTGGAAACACAGGAGAATGCTCAGAGACACTTTGCTAACATTAAAGGATATGTAACTGGAGTAAGAGATGGTGAAAGTCGTCAAGGTTATCAGAGGTATAATCGATACCCGAATGAACATAACAGGGATACAAAACCATCCTCAGCTTCTGTGGAAACCTTTGCAGCTAATGTTCAAAGTAGAGGTAAATTTGTGTATAATCCTTGTGCATTTTGTCAAGGTGAGCATTTTAATGATGAGTGTGATCAATATAGAGAGTTGTCTGATCGTAAGCAATGATTGCTCACTCAAGGATGATGTTTTCTTTGTTTGAAGACTGGCCATGTGTTTAGAGGTTGTTCATTTGTTTAGAAGAGTGGATGTTATTACTGTTGGAAGAGGAGACATCACAATCGGGCTATTTGCCCGCAGAGGTTTGGAAATTCGGCTCAACCTCAACCGAAGAGTGAAAATGTAGTTGTAACACCTATTCAACTAGATGATAATGAAGCAGAGAAAGTGGAAATCTTAAACTCCACAAGTGTTCAAACCCAGACATTTGTCAGTTCTGGTAAGCGGGTTTTACTTCAGACTGCTATAGTCCCAGTGCAGTCAAGTGATAAAAGGAAGACTATCTTAGTCTGATAGTGCCAGCCATCACTTCTTTATGACTGAAAAGTTACCAAAACAATTACAGTTAACCCCACAGTACAAGGAGTCATTATCAGTTTCAACCTTTGCTGCTAGGAAGCCACAAGATGTGAGTACATATGTTGTTGAGTTTAATGTAATAACAAAGGACAAATGTTGTATGCATTTTCACACCAGTGTCATTGAAAAATAACAGGACCAATTCAAAGAGGGCCTCTACAACCTGCAGACATGGATTTTCTGAGGTCCATTTCAACTGATAGATTAGCTGATTCTATTCCTGCTGTAGGAAACTCAGAACCATATGCTGTGGATCTATTGATAGGTTCAGATTATTTTTGGTTAGTTGTTGGTACGGAGAAGATAGTGTTACCATCAGGACTGCTCCTTATATCATCTAAGATTGGTTATATTTTAACTGGAAGTTACCTGAATCCCACGAGCTGTCAGAAGGGGATACCTGTATCATCATATCTTGTTATGACACAAGTTAACCGTGTTGTACCAGCAATGAAGTTGTTGTCATCTGCTGACAGCCCAGTTACTGGGAATCCTAATGTTGAGGATCTCTGGAACTTGGAAACAATTGGTATTGTAGAGTCGTTGGACGTTACCAATGATGATAGAGCCATGGAACAGTTTAACTAGTCAACTTACTGAGAGAATGGAAGATACTATGTTACTTGGCCTTGGAAGTGTGAGTATCCTGATTTTCCAGAAAATTTTGATATTGCTATGAGTAGGATGAGGTCTTTAGCAAAACGTTTTGAAAGGGATAAAGATCTTTTAATGAGGTACAATGAAGTTATTCAAAGTCAGATAAAACAAGGAGTGGTGGAAAGAGCAGTTGAAGATAAGAAAAAAACTTTAAAACATTATCTGCCTCACCACCCAATTTTGACACCTACTAAAAGTATAACGAAAATACGAGTGGTGTATGATGCGTCAGTGAAGTCCAAGAAAGGAGCTAAAAACCTCAATGAGTGTTTGTATCGTGGACCAGTACTTCTACCAGGTCTTTGTGGAATTTTATTTTGACTACGACTTCATCCCATAGCAGTACTTGTGGATATCAAGAAGGCCTTTTTGCAAGTGGACATTCAGGAACAAGACAGAGACGTGACAGGGTTCTTATGGTTTAAAGATGTTGATGATGTAAGAGTGTCAGAATATGATGTGTACAGATTATGCCATGTTCCATTTGGGGTCATCTGTAGCCCATTTTTGTTAGCCGGAACAGTTAAGTTTTATCTTTGTAACAGTTTAGAACTCCAGTTTCTCTGTCTATTGGTGATAATATATATGTTGGCAATGTGATGCTGGGAGCTACGTCAGTTGAACAAGCCTACAAAATTTATGTGGAGTCAAAAGAAATTTTTCAAAAAGCATGTATGAATTTAAGAGAATGGATGTCTAATTCTACTGAGTTTTTGAATTTGTTACCAACTGCTGAGAGATCAAAAGGATGTGTTGTGAAGGCCTTTGGGATAGTGTGGAATTGTACACATGACCTTTTACAAATTCAAGGTGTCACTCTTCTGATGAAGATGTATCACCTACTAAAAGGGAAGTGTTGAAAGTTATTGGTAATATTTTTGATCCTTTAGGTTTGGTTACTCCTGTGTTGTTCTATGGCGAGGTATTTATCCAAGAATTGTGGAAAGACGGACTAACATGGGATGTGCCATTACCTGAGACGTTACACAAAAGATGGAACAGTGTCTTAAAGAAAGTGAAGCTAATCTCACAACTGAAGGTAGCTTGTTTTATTGGTCATGTGAGTGATACTTGTAACTATGAACTTGTCGTGTTTTGTGATGCTTCTAAAAGGGCATATGGCACACAGTGATTTATCTTCGTGCTGAGTATCAGGATAATTTTAAAGTTAATTTAGTGTTTTCAAAACTGAGATTGGTATCGATTGATACAGAAAACAGCAAAAAGCCTAAGAAGGAAATTACTCTTCTACATTTAGAGTTATTGGTAGTGACTATTGGAGTTCGTGCTGTTAATTTTGTCACTAGGGAACAGAAGATCCCCTCTTTAAAATGAACAATCTGGACAGACTCTACTGGTGTTTTGTACTAGCTTTGAACTGGCAAACCACTATCATTGTTCGTGGATAACTGTGTGAAGGAAATTCAAAGGCAAGGTGATTTATTTTATTATGTACCATCAGGTGAAAATCCAGCTGATTTTCCAACTCGGGGATTAACAGCACCTGAGATTGAACAGTCGAGACTTTGGTGGAGTGGTCCAGAGTGGCTAATGTCTTCATGTAATTCTTGGCCTAAGTGGCAACCTCCACAACTAGTACTACAAGATGTGGAAACAGAAACTAAGACTGGAAGAGTGTTATATGAGTGTTCTAATGTCGTGACTCATGGTAAACAGGATGAGAAATTGTCTGTATATGGACTTGATGAAACGAAACATTCCACTTTACGAAAACTTCTCAGAGTGATTTGTTACTGTTTAAAGTTTGTGAAGAAGTGACTATGGGATGTACTATCAGAATCAAGGAGAGAGATTATTATTGGAAAGACATATGTTTTTTTGGCTGAGATATTTAATTCATTGTCTGATGGACACTTCATATGTGCAAATGATATCAAGTTGGCTATATTATTGTGGATCTATTGTATTCAACAGAATAGGTTTCATGATGTGTTGTCTGCTATTGAGGAGAATAAGTCTCATTGTTTGAAACAGCAACTTGGACTGAAGATTGATGACTTAGGTATACTGAGATGTTACGGAAGATTCTTAAATACCACTCTAACTGAGAGTGCAAAACATCCTAAGTTACTTCTCCTAGAAGAGAACACCTTACTGGCTTATTGATTACTGAAGTACATTGTAGACTAATCCATGCTGGTGTTGCCCATACACTGGCCCAAATAAGAGAAGAGTACTGGATTCCACAAGGAAGGGCGGAAGTCAAAAGAGTATTGTTTCAATGTTTATTGTGTCAAAGACTAGAAGGGCCATCATTTGTGACTGTCTCTGGGAAAACCGGTCTTATCTCCCATTTAAAAGTATCGAGAAATGTCGGTTTTAAATATTCAGTGTGTTGTAGCTGGCCAATGGTGGTAGCTACGCATACCAAATTTTCACACGTTTCACAACACTTTCTTACCTTCCTGGTCATCCACTGAAGAAGTAGTCAACAGCTAAGTTTCACGCCATTTTAGATAGTTTTTAAACTGAGGTTGTCTGTATCAGGCGAGCTCCAGAAGGGTGGGAGGCGGGAGCCCTGAAAGGCGGACAAAATGGTGTTTAAATATTGAAAAGAAACGTGCTGAGATGAATTAGGCCAAGTTATAGGCCATTCAGGGCTCAAAACTGGCTAAAATGAAATGAAATTTACAGCACAGGTCATTGTCCAACTGCACGGAGCTGTACAGCCACACACAGCCATCTCCTGGTTGGCCAGGGCTCCATCAAGACCCCAGACCACTCGTACGGCTCGCCACTGTGCCCTAAATAAGCAGCCAGCAAAAGCAGACCACTTTACTCTGGTAGACTGTGGCAGTGAAACTTGATAGTGCAATCATTAAGCTTTGTGTTTATGTGAAAAAATCAAACTTCCTGTCTTGGGCGATAAGAACGGTTTTCGTAGATCCAGTCACATTTCGACTCCCATCTATGCCGCCTTGGCCTAGGGAACGAGTTTCCAGATCTGATCCTTTCCAATTTGTGGGTTTGGATTATTTGGGACCTATCAATGTGAAGTATGAATCTGATTTGAAGAAGATTTGGATCTGCCTTTTTCATGTCTCTCGATAAGAGTGATACACTTGGAATGGACATTAGATTTGTCAGCCAGCCCGTTTATCAATTGCTTAAGAAGATTTGTCTCTTGTAGAGGCAAACCAGATGTTATCATTTCAGATAATGCTCCTCAATTTGAGCTTGTACGTACAGTTGTGGACAGAGAATGGAGGAAAGTTTTTAAGGACAAAGAAGTGATGAGCTATATTTCAGCAGAAGATATTAAATGGAAGTACACGATTGCCTTTGTCCCTTGGCAGGGTGGTTTCTATGAAAGATTGGTTGGTCTAGTGAAGAGATGCATGAGGAAATCAATAGGCAGAAAGCACTTTTCTTTGGAGCAATTAGCAACTCTTTTGACAGAGATAGAAGCGGTTCTCAACTCTAGGCCTCTTACATAAGATTATGTCTACAAAGATCTAGACTCTGGCTTTACATTGACCCCTGCACATTTTTTTAGCAACCAATAGAAAGCTTGGACTCTGCAATTCCAGTGATACTGACTATCATTTTGATGAAGATTTTCAATCTAGCAAAGACTCTGCTACAAAGTTAATAGAAATTTGGAAAAAAGGACAAAAACAAGTTGATTTATTTTGGAAGGTGTGGAAAGAGGAATACTTAGTAAGTCTTAGAGAAAAACTTCCGCTTGAACACAAACATTCTAAGTCACAGAGTCTTATGGAGCCTAAGGAAGGAAGTATTGTTATTGTGAAAGAAAATAGTTTACCTAGGAGTACTTGAAACTTGGGAGGATTTTGTGTTTAATACCTAGCAGTGATTCTAGAGTTAGATCTGCTGAAATACTACTACCTGGGTAGTGAATAATTTCTCGAGCGATTAATCATCTATTTCCCTTGGAAACACCAGTATCTGATAAGCCTGTGTTGCAATGTTGTACAAAAAGGAATTTGTCAGGAACTCTTGCAAAGGAACAGATTGAATTTGAAGATGATAATACTAAAGATAGAAGCTGTGAAGAGAAAAGACCAAGAAAGGTATCAATAGAAGCTCGCAAGGCCATTTATGATTCATTTGAGGGTGATTGTTGCACCGTACTATTTTATGCCCCCTGGGAGCGTCATCAAGATTCTGCACTAAGCTGGACTTAACTATTTCATTATCAGTTAATTATAATTGTAATGATGTAATATAATTAAGCTCACGTGATGTACCCTATAAAAGTTGTGTCTCTGTACAATTCTTTGGTCCTGACAATAATAATCACAGTTGTTACAGTGAACTTTTGGCTTGTCTTCGTGACACAAATTATAGTTTTGTACATTTGATTAGTAATTTTTGCAATAACTCCCTTCCTGTCGAAGGACAGCCAAACTCCCCACAAATTTTAAACTCATGATCCATAAACTAGAGCACTAGCTCAAAAACTGGCACAAAATCCTCTAGGGTTACATGAAATCAAAAATGTGTACAAAGAAAATCAAAATCATACACAAGCACAAAAAATCTGAAGATCATAGTCCTAGGAAAGGAATACAATTCAAAGGTCAGGTTTGGTTCAGAATAACTAGCCATCGTGATTGCCAATTGAAGAAGAAAAAGCGATAAGTTGTTTTTGAAGATGAGATTACAGCTACAGCCTCTGAAGAAGAGATAATGTATACGTGTGGATCAGATAGACGAACTCACAGTAGGAGCTGTCCACTAAATCCTCGAAATCATTGACTGTAACTTCACCTTTCATTTTACTGATCCACACTTACATTTCCCCTCTGTTCTTGAAGAGGTAGTATCTTGTTCATTGTGAGTGCTGTCACCCAAGTCATCGTCATCATCTTCTTCTTCATCTGAGTCATAAGTGTGCTGAATCCTTTGTCTGCGAATCCACTGCTTCCTTTCTTCTTGCTCTTGAACATGGGATTTCTTCCAGCTAGTAAAGTTCTCTTTAGACTGTTCTGTTTGCTTCTTTTCAAGGTTGTTTGCATGGACTTTATTCCCACTCTGTAAGTAATGCTGCTGCCATTCCATCAAACAAAGGCAATTGTAATTGGCAAAACAATTCCAGCAACCAATGATAATGTGGTGTGATCCAATACTGAACAATATGCACACACATACTTTGTATGTAACCTTCTAAGTGCAATGTATTAGCTAGCTATAATTGACTTATACTGTAATGATGTATGACATCATGTGTAGTTGTATGGTTGTCTCTATATATTGTGTGTTGTACTTACTATTTATCATTCTGCTATTTATTGTGTTAACTAACTGGCTGTTGGTAACAACTGCGAGTAACACAGCAACTAGCTTCACACTACATGGTGTCAGAAGTGGGATGGCAAGCAATATATCGCTAAAGCCCCCAGCAGCATTCAACTTCCAAAAGCCAGATGAATGGCCACAGTGGTTGAGAAGATTTGAACAGTTCCGACTTGCATCTGGTTTGTCAGAAGAAAAGAGTGAAGCTAAGCAAATCAGCACTCTACTCTACTGTTTGGGTGAAGAAGCAGAGAGCGTATTAGCCTCTACCCACATCACATCAGAAGAGAGACAAAAGTATGAAACTGTTGTAGCTAAACTTAATGGTTACTTCAAGGTTCGCAAAAATGTCATATTTGAGAGAGCTAGATTTAACCGCAGGAACCAATTACCAGAAGAATCTGCAGAAGAGTACATCACCATACTCTACAGCTTGGTAGAAAACTGTGAATATGGAGATTTGACTTCCCAAATGATCAGAGATCGCCTAGTTGTGGGGATCCGTAACACTGCACTCTCTGAGCGTCTGCAGATGGATTCTACCTTGACCCTAGACAAAGCTATGCAGATGGTACGTCAAAGAGAAGCTGTACAACAGCAGCAAGTATTCCTAAATCAAACCACCAAACCACAATCATCAGTTGACCATGTGAAAGGCAGGAAATTTAAATCCCTTCCTGCTAAAGGTGCTACATTGAACAGAGACAAACAAACTCAAAAACACAAATGTATCCGCTGTGGAAACAAACCTCATCCTCGCAGTACTTGCCCAGCTAGAGACTCAGTTTGCCACAAGTGCAAGAAGAAGGGCCACTACAGTAGCCAATGTCTGTCAAAACATGTTCATGAAATGATTTCAGACAGTCAAGAGCCAGATGAAGACCTAGATGTGATCTATCTTGATGCCATAGAGTCTAGGAAAGGCTCCACCTGGAATGTTACAATTGATATCAATGGTCAACCTGTGATGTTTAAATTAGACACTGGAGCAGAAGTCACAGCTGTTACCCAAGAGACAATGACCAGACTTGGAAATGTTGTGCTTAAACCAGCCACCAAGTCTCTGTGTGGGCCAGATAGGAAGCCACTAAAAGTCCTGGGTAAGTTGACTGTAACTTTGTCCTCCACACACCACAAATGTGATCAGGAAGTTTATGTCTTACAGCAGCTAAAACACAACTTGTTGAGTTTACCTGCTATTCAACAACTGCATTTACTAGCTCAGGTTAATCAAATTAACCAAACTCAAACTGACATTGTCCATAAATTTCCAAACCTTTTCACAGGGCTAGGATCTTTTACAAAACAGTTTGAAATCACACTCAAGCCTGATGCTAAGCCATTTGCCCTTCACACTCCCAGTAAAGTTCCACTCCCACTTCGTCAAAAAGTGAAAGACGAACTAGACCGTATGCAGTCAATTGGGGTGATATCCAAAGTTGACACACCCACACAATGGTGTGCGGGCATGGTAGTTGTGCCGAAAAAAGACAAAACTGTGAGAATTTGTGTAGACTTAAAACCTCTAAACACAAGTGTTCTAAGAGAGATTCACCCTCTTCCAAAAGTGGATGACACACTTGCCCAACTTTCTGGAGCTAAATTTTTCACTAAATTGGATGCCAACAGTGGGTTCTGGCAAATTCCCCTAGCAGAGAAATCTCGTCACTTCACTACATTTGTTTCCCCATTTGGCCGTTTTTGCTTTAACAAAATGCCCTTTGGCATATCAAGTGCCCCTGAACACTTTCAGAAACGCATGAATGAGGTAATTGATGGCCTTCCTGGAGTGTTATGATTGATGGACGATGTTCTTGTATATGGCAGTAACCGACATGAGCATGACACCCATCTTGATGCCGTTCTCACCAGAATCCAAGATACTGGCATAACCCTCAACAAAGACAAATGTGAATTTGCTAAGAATTCTATAACATTCCTTGGTCATGTCATCAATTCAGATGGAGTATCCCCTGATCCAAAGAAAACCTCAGCTATCAGCAGTATGAAACAGCCAGCAAATGTGTCTGAGCTACGACGTTTTCTTGGCATGGTGAATCAACTTGGTAAATTTTCACCAAACATTGCAGAGCTTTCACAACCTCTAAGAGAACTGCTTAGTACCAAAACTGTTTGGGCTTGGGGTCCTAGTCAAACAGACGCCTTTAACAAGTTAAAACATGAGCTTACCTCCACCCCAGTCCTGGCCCGGTATGATCCTACTGCTGAAACAAAACTCACAGCAGGTGCATCAGCCTACGGCCTAGGTGCCGTTGTCATGCAGAAAACTATCCAACAGTGGAAACCTGTGGCTTATGCTTCAAGATCTATGACTGAAACAGAAACTAGATATGTCCAAATAGAGAAAGAAGCTTTGGCCACAACATGGGCTTGTGAAAGATTTTCTGATTACATCTTAGGAATGAAAATTCATATTGAAACTGACCACAAACCACTTGTTCCTCTCATTGGTTCAAAGTTTCTAGACAGTTTTCCACCAAGAATTCTCCGTTTCCGTCTCCGCTTAATGCAAATTGATTATACAATTTCACATGTGCCAGGCAAGTTACTTTACACTGCCAACACTCTCTCTCGCTCACCACAACAATTTTCAGAATCTGATCAACAACTTGCAGAGCTTACTGAGAGTCAAATGACCAGTACCACTTTTTAATTCCCAACTACGAAAGACAGTTTAGACAAGTATCGAAGAGCTCAAAGAGAAGACCCAATTTGCTCAAAACTCATCACATTCTGCCAAACAACTTGCCAAACAACTTGGCCAGAAAAACATGTTATTACTGGAGAGCTTAGCAAGTATTGGAATGTTAGAAATGAACTGACTGTTTGTGATTCTTTACTCCTTTACAGAGCTCGTATTGTTGTACCTGCAAAGCTTCAACATGACACCCTATGTAAAATCCATTGTGGTCACCAAGGTATCGAGAGATGCCGTCTTCGAGTAACAACCTCGGTGTGGTGGCCGGGAGTATCTTCACAAATGGAACAATTCATCAAACAATGCCCCATTTGTGTGAAAGTTACACCTCCTGCCAGAGAACCAATGCTCAGCTCAGAACTGCCTAAATATACTTGGCAGAAAGTGGCTACAGACCTCTTTGAACTGAATAAACAATCATATTTGTTAGTAGTAGATTACTACTCACGTTATCCAGAAGTCATCAAGCTAAATTCCACCACTTCTGCAAGCATTGTAAGTGCCATGAAGACAATTTTCTCCCGACATGGAATACCTCAGACAGTTATAAGTGATAATGGACCTCAATATGACTCTTCAGAGATGAAACAATTCTCCTCAACTTATGGATTCAAACATGTTACATCCAGTCCTTATTACCCGCAAGGGAATGGTCTTGCTGAACGCATGGTTAAGACTGTGAAAAGTCTTCTAAGGCAGACTTCCGATATGGCTTTGACCCTCCTTAATTACCGAGCTACACCACTTCCATGGTGCCTCTTGAGTCCTGCTGAACTCCTGATGGGGCGACGATTGAGACCAGATGTACCACAAGTTGCAAACCAACTACTGGCCACATCTACAAGGCTTTGCAGAGAAGGACAGGCAGTATAAGGAACAGCAGAAAGAGCAATATGATCGCCGCCATAGAGTAAGATCTGCAGCACAGCTTCCAGCAGACACAGATGTATGGGTAAACTCCCAAGGTAAACAAGTGCCAGGTACAATCACTTCAAACTCTACCACACCAAGATCATACATTGTCGACACACCATCCGGCAAAGTTAGAAGGAACCGATCTCATATTACAGAACGACTTACTGACGAAACAACTACAATTAATACACACCAAACAAGTGATCCTGACAGACGAATCACTAGATCTCAAACTGGCACACAGATTAGACCACCTGAAAGACTTAACTATTCTTAAGACTTAAGAAAGGGAGATGTGGTGTGATCCAATACTGAACAACATGCACACACATACTTTGTATGTAACCTTCTAAGTGTAATGTATTAGCTAGCTATAATTGACTTATACTGTAATGATGTATGACATCATGTGTAGTTGTATGGTTGTCTCTATATATTGTGTGTTGTACTTACTATTTATCATTCTGCTATTTATTGTGTTAACTAACTGGCTCTTGGTAATAACTGCGAGTAACACAACAACTAGCTTCACACTACAGATAAGACATCCCATATTTCTTGTTTAGCCAGGTCATGTTGGCTTGCATTAAGCCCATGTTGGTGCTTAGTATGTAGTGAATGCTGTGGTGGTATTTGTCCTTTGACCGATACCTTACTAGAACATTGTGACTGGCCTCTGGGTAGTTTGAATAGCATCGCCCCATTTCGGTATGAATAATTTGTGGGGCCTGTGATGCACGGTTAAAACACTCAACCTCACAAGCAAGCGCATGAAATGGACATGTCAGAGGGTTCTTCGAGTGGTAATCCTTACACTTACACTCTATAGTGTCACCTTTGCAATTACTACAACAGCAAGCCTTCATACCATGAGAATCACAACTGCCCCCCAATCACAACTGCCCCCTTTCCAAGTATGAATGTCATGGGCATGATACTTCCCTAAAGCAAGATGAGCCGCAAAAAAAAACTGTGAATACATTTCTGCTTGCAATAGACAATAAAAAAAGTCAGTTCGAGTGTAAGACTTGAAATGATTTACCTAGTGATTTAATTGAAAGTAACACTCTACCCCTGTTCAAATCCAAGCTACAAGCAATAATTAACTCGACTCTTTGATTGACAACTTTCTATAGCAAATATCACTGTAGAAGTAATATGTATGATTGTAATGTATTCTTTTGGACTGGCCCCTTGAACGCATCAGACACTATTTGTCTGTCCAGTGTCCAGTAAAATTATAATAAATAAATTAAATAAATAATAGTACATTACGTAGAAATCAAACCACAATTATACAGGCATAGCAACTTTTAAACATCAGTTATAAATTAACAAAAATTGTTACTACATACACACGTACATACATACAGTTCTACCACAAACACTGTTACACTCACATTATCAGTACTATCCACAGGAACAACATTTTGGTTTATAATCCACTTGGCAACTTCAAAACTGTCCTTTTCTACTGCAATATGTAGTATGTTCTGCCCTCTCTATAGATAGTAAAACATACATTTGTATAATTATTCATACCATACTGTATACAACTAACACTGTATATACACAGTAGCTATCTATACAGTAGTTACACATGTACTATGCCTATTATAAAAGGCTCACACTACAGATACAGCGGACAGTAGATTATCCAAATGCCAAAACGACCGTTTTATTAGACTATTTTGTCAACAGGCGCATACTCTATTAAAGTGATTCACAAAGTTTTGTATACTATAATATTTGTGACCAAATCTGACACAATTGTGCAAGTCTAAATTTACAGTATAAAAATAGCTAGTTTATTCATTGGTAGCGTGTTTGTCATGTACGAACAACTAGGTGCCATTATTGATGCCAATCACTCCAGTCATTGTACTGCTTGTCTGTTTCGGATCATTTAGATGGGTGTAGCTGAAGTGTCTGATATTGATTGTTGAGTGGTGCAGCACTATAATAGCCTTGGTTAGCTTAATTTATTGGTAAATGTGCGGGTGGTATACAGATACCAATACAGCCCAGCATTTGTACTGCTTCCCCATTCATTCAGATGAGTGCACTGTTGCGTGTTTATTCATAAAGAATGATTTACCTCCTTGTCAGTCCTTGATATATTAACCTTGTACTGTGACTTCCTGTGTGGGTCTGGTATTTGGTTTTGTTTAAAAGTCATTGAACTACTTAGTGGTCAGACTGTGTGGCCAAACGAGGTACATAGCCATGTTACAATTATTTGTAAACTGGTTTACAACTGATTTGTAACACTGGTGATAGCCTTTGACATACCCACGCACCATACCACAAATGTAGTTGAAGTTTAACAATAGCAGCAGTAAAAAGTATCGTAGTTTGACATCGTACTACAACATTTAGTACAAAGTAGTGGAATGGAAACTACGATCATGCTATGCCACGTACATTTTAGTTGGGTAGGTAGCTGATCATTGTATGCTCAGTGCTAGCTAGCTATGTAGTTATTTTATTCTTGCTATGCTGTATTGTTTCTCTCTACACAGGTGTTTGGTGATTTTCACATGGAACTAACTCTGTCTATGCAGGACATCAGAAACTATAAGATGCTATTCTATGAGCTACTATCCACACTTTCAGAGTATGTATAAACTAATGTGTGTGTGTTATGTGTTTGTTCTAATAGTTACACAGGTGTCTTTGAGCTGAAATTCCCCTGGAAATCCCTGATGTACACCTCGTCCTCAAGCAACCACTATTTTTGCTGATAACACATGTTTATAAACTTTTGTTTATACCTACCTATCTTTACAAGTACACAAAAAATTGGAATTTTCAACTAGAGTAGGGACCATAGCAAATCAATAAAAAGTAATGAAACAAGCTGGAGTAGCGCATGGTATTAAATCACAGTTAAACAATAAAATAGGTCCTTATACCAAGAGTATACAATAGTAACCAAGAGTGTTAATGGCATATTACCCTGTGATTAATGATTGCAGAGAGTTACACAAATATTTCAGTAACTGTTCATTTACTGTGTGCTATTGTTAATGGTTGCTGTATTTGGCCACTACAGTAAGTGAAAACATGATAGCGTTAAAGCAAAATGGCTAATGATAGCAGTGTACAATATAAGGGAAAATTATTGCTAGGACAGAATGGCCAATCAAAAGTAAATTTGATTGGTCATTTCTGAAATTGCATGGCCATAAGATAGAGGTGTACTATCCTAGTGTGCGAAGCACACCCCGCAGTGCGAAGCACAAGCCTTCTAGGGGGGTCTGGGGGCATGCCCCCCCAGGAAATTGTTTAAAAAGGATCACTCTGAGATTGAATCTGAGACCACTTTCAGCTACTTATCACTGAACTTTATGCACATGCATTTTACAGAGAATTAATTGTTTATTAGTAATACTTGTACAAATTTGTGTTGCTGCATACATATTTTACAAACAAAAAACTATGAATCAATGTATTGTACAGCCAGTTTGTAGACTTAGCTAGGCTAAATGCTTTGTTACAAGTGGTGTTGAGTCAGTACAGATTGAATTATCAACTAGCTATTGCTAAAGTTTCTCTTGTGTATAGCAATAGATCAAAACTTACTCTCGAACTTTCCGTGTGCAGAACACTTTTATCACGTGACTCTCATTCCACTTTCTCCAGCCACTGCATCTCTACAGATTATAACTACGAAATGGCCATCTTATACTTAATATCGTACCTCCACTTCGCAAATATTACTTTCTTTTCTTCTCTTGGAAGGCGCCACTCATGTAGTCAGTGTAGTGATTGCTTCTTCACAACATCGACAGTAACCCACAATCGATAATTTGGGCAAATACGAGGTGCAGTGCTCTAGCTTACGCATGCGCATCGAGTCGATGCTTTGACGGGATCGAGACTTCACGTAGTGATTAAATAGCTTCGGTAAGGAAAGTTAACGATACGACAATAATAATAACTATAATATTACATGTTATAAAGACTAATAAAGAATTACAGTTGTAAAAAATTTGATCGGCACAAATGGCCGACCAACGGCTACATTGATCGGTCAACAGCATCACTTGGTCGGAAAATGGCCGAGGGCTGACCGTTATATTGTACTCTGGATAGAGTTCTGGTATTGCCAAGCTTATTCCCAAAGGTGTGGCAACATGTTTGTTTCACTTCTTTCAAGAGAGAGATGAAGTTATCTTGGGTCCTTACTACACTTTCCTTGTACAACAACCATTGAATATAACTGGTGAAAACAGACGCATTGTCACTTACACATTTCAAATTACGATTCATGTACAGTTAAATGAACAGTAATTATTACTGATATCTATGTTATTCTATCCAGACATTAATCACGAAGTAATAACCTGT
Source organism: Dysidea avara (assembly GCF_963678975.1). Classification (NCBI taxonomy): domain Eukaryota; kingdom Metazoa; phylum Porifera; class Demospongiae; order Dictyoceratida; family Dysideidae; genus Dysidea; species Dysidea avara. The sequence continues at coordinate 11,649,945 of NC_089272.1, forward strand.
TCCATAGTCATGGTTCCATTATACTTTATGGGCAATGAACTCTTGGAATAGCTGCAGGTGTAGACCTTGTTTCATTTCTGTGATGCCTGCAAACATTGTAATGTGTGTAAGTAGTTAGGTCACAGTGCTCTTTGTGGTCAAACTAAAAGATTAACATGGGAATTCTGTTAGCTGCTACTGTGTTCCCAGAAAATTTTAGTGCTATCACATTACATAATGTCTATACTAATGTAATGGAGATTTAGTACTTGTAGACTTATTTAATGCCTACACCACGGTAGAGGAAATTTAGTGCTTTTGACATATTTTATTCCCTATATAATGTAGCCTAGGCAGAAAAGTCTATTTAATGACATGTTTTACGGAACTGCTAGTATCACTGCTGCAGGTTTTATTCCAGATAGTAATCTTCAGACATCAAAGAACATTCTGCACATTTGTGATAACATTGGAAGTATGAGACATTGTGAACTTTATTAGCAAAGGTTCATTCCAGTACATCAATGTACCATCACAATTACAACCAGCATATTAACTTAATTAAGAATCAACTATTACAAACCATTTCTGGACATTTGTTTCTAGGAGTAACGCTTGACAGTAAAATTTACTTCTCTCCTCACATCAAATAACCATAGAAGAAACCTATACATATGTTCTCTATCTACCAAAACCAGTTCTACGGTTTGTCCTATTCTAGAATACTGTTCTACAGTGTGGGATCCACATTTGCCTAAAGACATTAATGAATTCGAAAAGGAACAGAGAAAAGCTGTAAGATGGACAATGTCTAATTATAACTGGTCAAGCTCTGTTATTTCTATGCTGGAAGTACTACAATGGCACACTTTAACTACTTGTAGACACATATCAAGACTACACATGTTTACAAATCTAATAATTATCATCTTACAGCAGTACAGCTACCACCTTACTTCACCAGAACCCAACAATCTACCCATTAGTACCACCCTCTACATTTCATTATACCTTTTACCAATTGTGATTATTACAAAATTATAGCTTTTTTCCCCCAAGAACAATACGTGTTTGAAATGATTTACCTAGTGGCTTAATTGAGTAACCACAAGCATTTTTACTTGTGGTATTCAATTTGAAGTTTTCTCAGTGAAACTGTTGGTTGAGTCAGTACAACTGCATGTGTGTGTTGCAAACTTTTGAGACATGCATTTAACCTTTAATAGGCTGTGATTTATAATTTGTAAACAAGAACCAGCTCCATTTATTAAAAGTTCGAAAGATTCATGAATTTTAGTTGATGAATATTCGAACCCTGACAATCCAAGTTCATTTGGGCCCTAAATTCCCTAGCGTTTGGTGATTTCACATGGAAGGAAGTAACTCTGTCTATGGTAGGACATTGAAAACTATAAGATGCTCTTATATGAACTACTAGCCACACTTTCAGAGTATGTATAAACTAATGTGTGTGTGTTATGTGTTTGTTCTAATAGCTACACAGGTGTCTTTGAGCTGAAATCCCCTCAGAAATCCCGATGTACACCTCGTCCTCAAGCAATCACTATTTTTGCTGATAACACACGTTTATAAACTTTTGTTTGTGCTTACCTATCTTTACAAGTGCACAAATATTGGAATTTTCAACTAGAGTAGGGATCATAGCACATTGATAAAAAAAGTATTTGAGCATGGTAGGGATATAGCACTTCTTATTGTTTTACTGTGATCTAATATCTCGCGTTTCTCCAGCTTGTTCAGTACTTTTTATCAATGTGCTATGGTCCCTACTCTAGTTTAAAATTCCATTTTTTGTGTAATTGTTTGTTATTTTTTTTGTAAATAATGAATATGACTGGTGAACCCACGCATAATACTGCATCTGAAATGTTGCTGCATTCCCCAGCTATATCTATTATCTTCTGAAAAGCAAAGTATCCATCATGCTTCATTGTCAGCTATGTTCAACTAGTTACACAGCAGTACGATTCAAGAACTGCTCGAAAAGCACCTCTGAAATCAATCAAAATAGCCACTATGAGAAATAAGGAGGATTTCCATTTCGAAGGGAAGCTACAGTCAGGCAGTCAGTTAATCATTCAGGCAGTCAGTCAGTCAGTAGAAAATTCCGTAATATAATTTTTTTAAATTCCGTAGCAACTTGTTGAAAGCTTTTCGGGTTCATCTGAAAGCTTGTTTTGGGCTTAGGTTTACCTAACCAATACTGCCTCATTGTCATCTGGGAAAATTAAGGCTGGTTTTTGGGCGATGTTACTTTGTGGGCCACGCCTACTCTTTTGTGGTTCCTACTATACAGTACTATCGTACTGCATGATAATTGAATATTTTATTGTAGTTAGCTGGCTACATGTGTACATAAGGTCTGTAATTACTAGGCGAGGTAGCACGGTGAGGTGTATAGCTTAGCACTGAGCACAGCATCCATACGGCTTGTAATATAGATAAAGGCCTAACCAGTATTGAGCCAAATGAACACTACAATTAATTCTAGGACATTGACGTAGTTTTCTATTCAGTTTACAGCCAGATATAAATACTGCCATTTTTGGAATAAATAGGGTATACGCTGTAAAGTTATTCTTTAAATGGGTACTTGGAAGAGTTAAGTTTAAGACATACACGGTGCTATCATCATTGTACAGTATACAATCCACACTGCGTGCGTGGCTGAATTGTAGCTATGTAGGGGGTTGTTTGTATGAGCATAAGTTGTTACAAATTGCAGTACATGCAATTATTGCACTACGTGTGAAATTAGCTAACAAGCATGCAAACAGTCATAGGGAACTTCCAGCGCAAGTCCCAGTATTGGCACAAGCAAAGTAAACAGTAATGAGGACAGCTTGTACCCAACACAACACAGTGATGTCACCAGGAAACTATTATACTGGGAAGCTTTGGCTGTTGTATAAACTGAGAGTAATAACAATTTTATGATGATTACAGTGTGATTGTAAAAAATAGACATTTATAGCTAGTTACCTTATAGCTAATGTCCCAGTGTTGTAATTCACTTTCATCACAGGATAGTTAATGTCCAAATGCCTTCACTGCATGACCAATCTGACATGCAAAAGGCTGCAATGCATAACTATTAAAACATGGAACACTAATTGTCAACACAACAGTGCTAGGTGTCTTGAACTGAATCCGTGAGGAGTCGCTTCAACTGATGTAGAGTCGTAACGCCATGACACTTGTCTATAATGCCACCGGCTACACACGTATACAGGGTTGCTGCCTGACTTCTTACAGAATGGAGAAGGAAATACAATGTTACTGTATCTGAATACATATATACTACAATATAAATTAGAACAGCTATAGACAAAATGTATAATTCGTAATACTTTTGTAGTTAGGCGTAGAACTAAGCCATAGTATGAAGCGTATTACTGTGTAGTATGGTTACTCCCATACTGTAGTATAATTGTAAAAACTTTGTACTATGACTGTAGTATGGCTATGGCTACGTTAACTTTGTTTTGATGCATACCACACGAGTAGCTGGAAATAGAATTTAAACAACTTGCCAAAACTCTAATTTTTGCCTCACTTCCTGCCTCCTTGCCTGCCCGCCTGCCTGTCTCACTGCCTGGACACAGTTGCAAGGCTAGAGCCCAAACAAAGCAGTGAATGGCTATCATTTTAAGCTACAATAGTAAACTCATCAGTGGGATGTACCTTTGGGGCTCCGATGAGCTTGTACTCTCTGCGCCTTGTCTTTCCTTTTATTTTCAATCAGGCTCTTCATCTTCTTGTTGCAATAAAACCATATCAAGGCATTGCGCTCAGTAGGTAACTGTAATTTCACGATAGGTGTAATGCCATGCGTATTAATCAATTAACATGATCTTTGTTGATTAATAATTATCAAGCACTGAGACCACATCATCTAATAATCTATCATGATTATACACCCCGTTATTATTGCCCTAGCTGATTCATAATGCTAGCACAATGAAAATATAAAATAGTGGTACATCTCCTGGCTAACGTAAACTACTGTAATACAACAGTTACCCTAATAGAACAGTCACACTTGTGTACCTGTCTGCTATAAACAACTAGTATATTAAAAATTATTAATCCCATCCAAAAAAATGTGCGTCCAAGTAAAGCAGAGTTAACTGTGACAAAAAGTAATGATATCATAATGCGGCTACGTGCGAGATATGCAAGTTGTAAAATTAATATTAGCTAATCAGATTATACAATATTATTGTTAAAGGGTTAATGAGAACTAAGTGATGTTGCTAGTTTTTAAGTGTGTGAGCATCTTCATAAATGCCACGCTAATTTGATTCTCAATAAAGCAATGTGTATAGATTCTCTGATAGCAATAAATAGTTTGAGTTGCCACTTTTCCTTTGTTTATAGCTTTGCTGTATACAGGAAAGGCGGCCAAACTCAAACTATTTATTGCTATCAGAGAATCTATATACAATGCTTTCTTGAGAACCAAATTTGTATAGCATTTATGAAGATGCTCACATACTTAAAAACTAGTAACATCACATAGTTCTCATTAACACTTTAATAATAATATTGTATTATCTGATTAGCTAATATTAATTTTACAACTTGCACATCTCGCATGTGGCCGCATTATGATATCATTACTTTTTATCGCAGTTAACTCTGATTTACTTGGACGTGCACTTTTTTACAGCTACAAGCTGTTTTTGGATGGAATTTCAATACTTTTTGTTAGAACAAGCATACACTATCGTAAACAGTAGGTGAGTTTCCATGGTTTTGACAGAAACCCCAGATTACAGTGACAGAATATTAAAATACAACTTCGATTTTAGTGGCATGCAACTGCAGTCAACTAACACCCATTTTAACTAGTAAACCCTTAGTAACACTTTGCCCTCCATCTTGTACTGCATTAAAACAATCAAGATACTTTAATAGAGCAGTCACAAAACAGCTTTAACGAAGCAATAAAAGTTACAGCATAGTTACAACTTCTGTCTAATATTGTTTAAATTACTAGCTACTTACAGCTAGGCTTGAGTCTATTATGCTCCAAAATTTGCCTATTATGCTTTTTGACATTTCCCCAATTTTCTGCCTATTATGCTTGTTTTTATGCTTTTCAGAAATGCATTATGCTTTTATTTTGTAATTTTGTTCTACATAAGAGAAGTTCTTCATACGATAGAACGTGAATGAAAAGTGTCACTTCAACTTCATCACACAAAAATTAGCAATAGCTTGAAATTGGGATCTGGGTGCGAATCTATAGTCCCTTAGAAGCTATAGACATTTTATTGTCTAATGTCTTTGTAGTTTTGTATGCAAACAATTATTGATAAAAATAATATTATGATAGATCTTCTGAGTTTTAGCAATTGGTATTCAAAGGACAGTAACTGCTCAGTATAATATTACACAACTTGCATTTGCATCACCATGCCAAGAACATATTAACCTCCTGGGGTAAACACTTGATGGTTCTCATTCTCTCTGTTGCATGCGATGACTGTTCTATTAGAGTGTTTGACTGTACTATTAGAGAATCTCGATTTCTTGAAATATTTTCCTGGTTTGATATTAACCTCAGCCTCACTGCAGACCTGCAGATACTTCACTATTTTCAATGTCCAAACATTCACTAGGTATGCTGACTCATCACTAACATTATTATCATCAGAGCTTCTCTTGTAGCTAGCTATTGTCTTCCAATCGAACTTTCAATACAGTAATCATAATCATCATATCACATTTTATTCAAAATCAGATGATGAGACACATTAGATATAGCTATAAATTGCTTTGCCATGCCTTGGTACTAGTTGGAACATGATTGCATGTGTCCTATAAAACTCAAACCCACAATGAAAAGCACTGACTGGTTCCAACGAGTGTAAACTTGTGAGTGAGAAGACTGTAGTACATTTTACTACTCATTGTCAGGAATTGTTTCACCATTCAAAACAGGTTAGCCCTTGACTTTGTGACTGTTATAGCAGAAGTTACACTTATGGTGGCGGAAATTTGCCCATTATGCTCCTGATTATGCTCCATTATTCCAGCATTATGCTTTATGCTTTTCATCCCCTATTATGCCATAAATTATGCCGGCATAATCAACGCAAGCCTACTTACAGCTATTACAATATAAAAATACAGCACTTTGTAGAAACATGACTGTTCCATTAGAGTGATTGACTGCTCTATTAGAGTATTTCAATCATTGACTAATTCAAGCGGAGAATCCATGCCCATGCCAATATTAGTATGAGCTCTTGTGAAATGAAATGAGAATGGTAGAGAAATGGCAAGTATGTACAGAGACAATAGAGGGGTACGTAATCATGTCCTGTTGAGTGTTTTAAATAAACGCCTTCAAAGTTTATATTACTAATAAATAAGCACACCAGAATAGGCTGTAATCTTTGCGAGATTCTTAATGTCTTAAGGCTGTTGTCTCATCACCTGAAGGTTGTGTTTTCATGTTGAAGGGATTTAGTGCCACTGAGAGACAATTGGTTAGTTGAACTATACATGTATTTCTGTTGTAAAACTTAATTGTAAGAGGCGATTAGCGACTTTGGACTAGAGTGAAAATTTTACTGCTATATTTGGAGGTTGAAGCATATGTATATCTTAGTTTCGTAATAAATAATCCTTCATGATCGCTAATCACTAATAGTACAGTGAAAACTGGTCATGATTCAGGTAGGGACAAATTTTCTGACCTAGTTTATTAAGGAGGTAGCTGCATTTCCGGCAAGATTTTGCGGCCTTAAGCAATTGGTAAGGAGCATGCTGTTCTACTGGCTATAGAGATGGATTTAGTGTGTGACAGCATATGAGACAGTGAGTGCTGGCAGCAAGGGGGCAGCCAATCTGTTAGAGCACCAAAAGCACTGCTTCAGACGTACTGTCAGCCCAAAGTGTAAAAATTTTAACTTTTGATCCATATAAGCTCCTGATGAAGAAAGTGATGAAGTCATTATCCATAGGATATACATTTTTCAGAGTATCCGTTTCAGTTCTACTATATAGTAGCCAAGCATAAGACAAATATAACACAGCATTCCGATGGTTTAGTGGTGACCACAACACTGCCTGAGTAAACTGCAGTGAGATTTCAGACTACCAGAAGCCCTGGAATGTCTTCAACACATGAAATACCAAATATGTAATGCCTGGCTTTCATCCACAGTGGACCTGTCTTGGTGGCCACTTGTACAGAAGGCTGCCTCTCTAAAGCCAACTTTTAAATTCTCCTGTGAGACATTTATATGGTTAAATCAGTGCCTTGCTAAAGTAGGTACCTGCTTATTATAAGCCAAGAAAATTTCACCTAAAAGTAACCATCTTACTGCACCTACTTATCTGGTTTACTCAGGTACAGTACTGCTCAAGTACAATGTCGCACTCGCTTGCACATGCAAGTTTGCTTGAGATTTTAAAAATCACTAATTTAGGGGAGTGGCAATTGTTTTGGCTCGTGAGGGAAACAGCTGCCACACAGTCTTGCAAGCGAAACAGTTGCCACACTCCTTAATTATCAATCTTTAAAATCTTGAGCAAAATTGTGCATGTGAGCGAGTAAGATGTTGCACTTTGGCAGTACCGTATATATGGTAGCCATATCAGGTACTGCCTAGCAGTGACACATCATGAGTATTTAAGTCACAATGCTTTACTTTATCATCCATCTAAATACAATCCCTGAATGTGTCATTTTGTGCACAGAGCAATCTGCCACAAGGTTGGACATAACATGAACTGAGTAAGGTTTCAGTGTATATTGTTAACCATTGTTAACGGTACATAAAGTGAAACCTCACTTAGCAGCCACCTCTTTAATAAGACCACCTTATTATATTGACCACCTCTAGTAGGTCCCAAACATAGCTAAACAGTACTTTATGATCTGATTGATCTCAGTAATAAGGCCACCTTGTTATTCAGGCCAAAATTTTTGGTCCCAGAGCTTGCCCTATTACTGAGATTTCACTGTACTTATATGCATTTTTATTTTTCATAACTTTTCTTCTTCAGGTTTACTGATGGGTACTATGAAGTATTGTTGACTCGTCCGTACATAATGTGGTGACTTGAAATGCTAAAACGGTACATAGCATGTCTTGTATGCACGTGTTGTAATGTGTTGTAATGTGTCGACACATCTTAGAAATAAATATTATTGTATTCTCTATGAATACTCAGTTCCATTGTGCCACTGGGTCGTAAGTGGGTTGAGTGTGGATGATCCAGGACATTTGGGTCACATTTTGTCCTGGCCAAGTGGATCTCATTCACTGACAGAATATACAGCATCGGATCACGTGTATAAATTACAGTGGAACTTGTTTATTGCCACCTTCACTCAATAAACAGGTAGCAGTGTATAAATTCTCAATTTGGAATTGGCTTTTTGAAAGAGGTTGTCTTTCTATACTGGTGGCCATTAAGACAGGTTGTACTGATGGAGTGTACATACTAGAGATGCAATAATATCCTCAATTTAGTGTCGTTTGATAGTGATGTAATGGAGACTATGTATTGTTGCATTTAAATACTATACTATTATATTGCAACTCTATATAGTACATACATATTTGTAACAGAAATGTTTGTTAACTGTTTAGACATACTGAAGCCACACTCACTCATCTGGATTCTACAAATGGAGTCATACCAACTTGATGTCATTGCACTTACTCGTTACTCCCATTGTGTTTGGATGAATATGCATGCCAGCGTGTGAGACTTGCTGGCCACTGGAGAAAATTTTCATAGCAGTTGTATCACAGTCATTATTGCACAATTCATAGATACGTATTATTGTTGTGAAAACTGTTTGGTATTCATGTGTCCTCTGTATGTTGTAATTACATGCGTAATTTTGTGTGGGGGTGTTATAAAATGCATGGTGACAATTGTAAATTATCAGGTGGTTTTGCACACTTCCTTTTAGGCTAGCTACATGTGCTAATTACTCACAGCTTGTGTCAACAACTGGTAACCGCAGTTGTGCTTTGTGTCATTCTTGAAGCCGTGCCCTTAGAGAGCAAATTATGTACAACTGAATTCAAATTTCAAATCGAATGATAGCATGCAGCACACTTCTTTATGGCTATATGCACTAATTAACTACACACAGCCCAGTTCATCAATAACCAGTGACCGTAGTTGCGTTCTGTGTCATTCTTCAAATTCCGAGTTAAATTCTTACAAAGAGCAAATTACGTGAGGGTGACTAAATTCAAATTTCAAACTAGCCATTCTTTAAAACATATGTTTCAATCTCAACAAAACTTTTAGAACAGTTTAAAGACACATTGCCCTATGTACCAAGCGAGTATTGCAGAAAACAACAACATGGGTTTAGTATTTGGCCTCTAGGTTGACTGAGGACGACTAAAACTTCATTTGGTGCTGAAATTATGACTGTAGGGTAATGATGTATGGTGAAATCAATGATGTGAATATTGAGGCGATCGAGAGAGTACTGAAGCGATAGCAGGGCAATCAATGTTTGGAATGCACAAAGGAATGCAAGGCATACACCTGTGGTTGCGTCTAACTACATGTGATAAAAAAATACAAAAAAACCAAACCTACCCTTTGATGTCGGCAATCTCGATCTCAAAACAGGCAGCATGGATTTGCTTCACTGTTTGTGTGGTAGTTACTAATAACACGATGAGTTCAACTCTAGAGTTTCAGAGGGATAGCGTAAGTGACGGGTGAGTTACAGGAAAGCCAAATTTGACAACGTTCGTTCCTGTAAAATCCTCACATGTAGTGGTCGCTTCATTTATTGCTGCAGCGCATGTTTCTGCTTCACTGGCCACGTGACTCACTACCATGAGTCTTGATTTAAAATGAAGTAGGGATCCAAGCAATAAAATGCAAGAGATGAATGATGGTATTACAGCATAGTTTGGTGGGAATATCCCTACCTTGGCATTGAACTAAGTGTTCATAATAACATGCCAATGTAGATATTTTCCTATGAGTATGCTGTAATACCATCTATCATCTCTCTTGTTTCACTACTTTTTATTGCTTGGATCACTACTTCACTTTTAAAATTAATAATTTTTAACATACTAGTTTAATACAGAATGTGATAGATTTAAAATTAAACATACAAAACAATATCAATGAATGTTTACCATATGTACAGTACTAGAGGTGTGCGATGACAAATTTAGACATATCTCGATATTTCTTTTAAACTTATCTTTATTATCTAACATATCTTGATAATTGAAACTATTATTTGTTGTAGTTAACTGTCAATATTTTAATGTGAGCAAATTGCAATTTGAAGAGTAAAAAAAAAGTGAAAAATGTTAGTTTTAACAATGTTTCCAAGTGGTAGGAGAGTTGAAGCTCCCAGGAGGTGACTACACTATCAGATAATCTTTGGTATACAAGTAATTTACGGAAGTTTACTGTTATCAAGAGAAATAAACCTATCATCCTTATCTCGATAAGTCTTACGATATCTTGATAATCGGATATATCTAGATAATCATACACCTCTATACAGTACATACTAAATACTAAGGTTCAGCATATCATTTCACTGGATACATTCAGAAAGCAAGCAATAATTTTTGATAATTTTACAGTGAAAACAACAGGGACAGATGCAGGAACTGGCAAGGGGAGGGGCACAAACAGGCTATGTTGTAGGTGGTAAAGGAGTGCAGATTTTCTTGGTAGTTGCTGTATATTTTAAGAGGCAATGATCACTGCTTAGTAGGTTTATTTTTGTCATTATGGAGTCTAAAATCTGTTTAAAAGGGATACAACGTTTTAGACCACAGCAAGTTGAAATACTCAAATTTCATTGGCTACTAGACCCCTTGGTTATGTCTCAATAGATCCCTGTATCTGGGGTAACACAAAACAACAATTACATGCCTGTAACATTGGCAACGCATGGGTGTTTAACTGGATAGTTAGTGTCATTACAAGCTACAGAGGGCTTGCTCTATTCATGAATGCTACATTTCTCTTGTTACAAGCAGCTGAGAAGGTACAACAAGCAGCAGCAAAGATACATGAATGAGCCATGGCTTAAAATAATTTTGAAACCTGAAAGGCTCTGTGTGTCTAACTATTATTTAAATACTAGCAACAAACAAGTATTTTTAGAGGGGCTTTCTGCATACAAAAGTAGTTATTTGACTGTTGACAGCTATCTCCAGCCAACTGATTCCATTAACTGTCCTACTATTGCTGCACCAAAACACACAGTGGTTAATAAATCAATTACTAGCTTCCCTTATCTCAATGGAATACGTTTGGCTAATCTGATTTCTTCAACAGAACAATTCTCTATCACCCTTGTGATTGGAGCTGACCAATAATGGAGCATTGTATAGGACGATGTGATCAGCGGCAACAGTCCAACTGCTGTAGTATCCAAACTGGGTTATCTACTTGCTGGTCAACTGGATACATCTACCCAAGGGAAGGTAGTGACTAACACAATGGCAGAACAACCAATCCAATCTCTCAATCAGGAGCAGTTCAGGAAATACAAGAATTAAACCCAAAGATAATTAATTTTCATGAACAGTTTTCTACTTAACACCAAATACAGTTTTGTACATTTGACAGGTAATTTTTTGCAATGACCCCCTTCCTGTCTAAGGACAGCCAAACTCCCCACAAATTTTAAACTCATGATAGAGCACTAGCTCAAAAACTGGCACAAAATCCTCCTTTACTCTTTAAGTACAATGACATCCTTGCAGATCAGAAGCACTGTGGCTTTATCAAGAAAGTACAGCACCAAATCAGCACCTTAAGATGACAATACATTCCACACCATGTTGTTCTCAAAGACTTGTCCACCACTCTGATTCATATAGTGTATGACTGAATTTGCTACCAACCAAGGAACCAACCAAGTATGAATGATTGTCTACTCACATACAATGAATAATTTGTGCTGTATCGGTATTAGGGTTCTGGCTTTAATCTGCAGTAATTTGCACAGATATAAAGAAAGCATTACACATCTTGAAGATGATAATGGCTGGACTAGACTTCTCTGGCTAAATGACCCACAAGATCCAGACAATGACTTTGTAACATACATAATAAGTTGTCCATATGTTCACACTTTATGTTTATGCTGTTCTACACTGTCACTTGGCTCAGTAAATATCAGCTACTACACAGAACACGCTTGCTAATTTGTATATTTGTATATGGTGTGTCTGGATGCCCATTACTAAAATGCTCTCTCCAAAATGAAAGAAATTCATTTCAACCTAAGGAGCTGGTATTAAGAGACTTTGATGAAGAAATTTTAACATTCATATACATGAAAATGATGTGCTGAAGGCAGAAGTGATAGCAGATAAGGTTTTGCAATTTTGTGAGGAAATCAAAGCATTTCTTGCAAAGCCCGACAAGTCACCCACTACCGACAATGCTCAGAAGGATATGATAAAAACAAAATGACTATCTTTGCACGATATGTGAGCACCCCACCCATTAATTAGCACGGAACGCTATATGCCATATGAAAGCCTTCTTTCCCTTCAACCCAAACATCTAAAAACCTTACAAGAAAACACATAACTCACGTGCTTTGTAGTGAAGAAAGGCGTGTTATTATTTTTTCACAATAGCAGCGAAAGATGGGTGCCGCCATCTTGTTATAACCCCCATTTACATCATACTGTATTTTTTAGAATCCTGGGAACAGTTTGATTCTTAGTAAAAACACCATGATGCTCAGAGCAAAAGTTATCGAATTTTAAACAGGCACAATTGTTTTTAGTACGTTTTTGTGTGTTTGTAAGTGTTGATAGTTCCCCATACTTGTTCGGATCGCTTCATATTAAATTTTATTAGAAATGCACCCAAAACACACATTTTTAGCCATTTGACAATAAAGGGTTAAACCTAACTTACCAAAATTGTACCAGCCTAAATTTTCAGTAGAGATAATCCACTTTCAAGCTTTTTGAGAAAGCTTTACTTCTGCAATAAATCAAAATCCTGATTTTTCTGTGATTGACAAGTTTAATTACTTTAAGGGACTTGTAGAAGGACCTGCAGCCAGTGCAATACAAGAATGATTCAGGAGAAACAAAACATCGACACAGCACATGAGACTCATGAAAATGCCTAAATGTGATGAAGACAAGAATACTCGGATTTGTTCAGTGTACAATAGATTAATGTGAACGTCCGAGCAAATAAAGCTTTGAAAATTGCCTGCAAACAATACAGCACCCTGCAATAATGGCAAAGTTGCCATACAACCTTCTTCTACAGAGAGCCCAACTTATGAAGAGAGATGGCAAAGAGAGACATATGTATGAGTCATGAATGAAATTTTAGAAATGATAGTGAAAGTCGTTGTTTTCTTTGGCCACTGTATTTCTTACTATTCTGTAAATAGACAATGCAGAAAGTATGGATAGAGACACTATCAGTTCCTATGTGAACAGAGTGTTGCACCAGAGTCACTCAAAGAGACAAATGTGAACACCAAAGTAACCATGGTAGCAAGGTGCAAGAATGATGTTTAAAGTTAGTCTGCAAGCAAAGTATGGTAAGGACGCAGAGATTACAGCAGTATGCTTTTATGCCATCTGTTCTCAACTTCAAATATCTGTCCAACCACAACAATATCCTCATAATTTACAGGAATTAGATACAATAAATACAAATGCTTCTCAACATTCGATATGCTTATTGTATCAGACTTCTATTGGGATATCATCACTGGAGACATTAAACGGGGAAGTGCCAACTGCTGTAAGCAGTAAATTCTGATAGCTTCTGTCCTTACCAGTCAACACCAGTATAAGGGAGCAAATTATGTAGTGTCTAATTTGGTGATAGAAGGAGGTGATTCACTCAGTGAACATTGTGGTGACCAGGAATTAAATGATGACTTGTGCCATTTTTGAGAGGCAGAGTCAACAGGTAAAAAAAACCCACACAGCTTTCACGATTTCTTTGTTTGTTGATTTGAAGATTCTGCATGGGTATGTACATGGATACCAGGTCACTATTCCATGGAATACAGATTTTAGCCTCAGAGATACCTTTGGCTAGACTTAATCAATTACAGTAGGGGCCATTAAAAGTGCACACTCTGTTTGGTTTAAAAAATAATGATAGTGAAACATTGTCACACAAAAATGCATTTTAACAGAACAGTTGTTTAATATGCCATAACAGTATGTATTATCACTAGATGAATAAAAAAATTGGAAAATGGGAATAGGGATTGCTGAAAAAAGCCACCAAACAAGAAGGGATCGCTGGGGTGATAATTTAAACCACAAATCCTTATTTTGACATAAATATTTAGTTACATGCTCCAAGCACTCATTTTGAAATCAGTCAAAATAGGGATTTGTGGTTTACATTTCCACCCCAGTGATCCCTCCTTGTTTGGTGGCCTTTTTCAGTGATCCCTATTCCCACAAGCTTAAGGAAAAATTAGGAATTTTAAGTTCGATTAGGGATCATAGAAAAAAAAAGTAGGGAAACAAGGGAGGTCTCCTACACTTGCAGATACACTACGTAGTGACTATTTAATCCCTAATTCAGTCTATACCCAAGACCAAGACTTAATTAGGGATTAAATGGTCACTAGTGTATCTGCAGGTGTAGGTGACCTCTCTTGTTTCCCTACTTGTTTTCTGTGATCCCTAATTGAACTTAAAATTCTTAATTTTTCCTTAAACTTGTTTGTTTACTCTTTTTATAACATTATTATGACTGGTGAGCCCAAGCATACTGCATCAAAAGAAAGGATGGCACCAAAATTAATGTTTTCATCTGAACAGGTGCCCCAGCTATCAAATATTGCTTTGAAAGTGTAGTGGCCATTACACTTTGCTTTCAATTATGTTTAGCCTGTTACACATGAAAAACAGTAGAAGAAGTGCCTCTACAATCAATCCTGTCTGATCCGGTCACCACAAAAATACGATGATTCATGCATCCCAACTATCAATTACTGCCTCGAAAATGCAGTGGTCATTATGCTTCACTTTCAGCCATGTTCAGCCTGTTACACAGTGGTACAAATGAAGAACAGTGCTAGAATCACCTCTGCAATCAATCCAGTCACCACAGAAAATATGGATGATTCCTATGCCCAACTATCAATTACTACCTTGAAAATGCAGTGGTCATTACGCTTCTCTTTCAGCCATGTTCACAGCGGTACAAACAAACAACAGTGCTAGAATTGCCTCTGCAATCAATCCAGTCACCATGGAAAATACGGATGATTCTCATCTATAAATATAGTGTAGGGAAGCCACGGATTGCACTACTGCAAATCTACACCTTAGATTGTCAGCAAAAAGAAATGGGACACAAAGGAGGGTGAATGATGCATGCATTGTACATACTGCGGTATGCCAAAAGGCACATCTCGGGACGAAGCAACATTGAAAAGTGACAAAATCAAGCCCATAGCCTTAGCTGTTATTGAGTTACGCTGGCATCAGGCAGGCAGTTAGTCAGTAGAAAATTCCATTGAATAATATTTTTTTTTAAATATCATCACAATTTATTGGAAGCCTTTAGGATAGGCACTTTTGGGCTTGGTTATACCTAACCAATACTGCCAAGGCACCAGGATGGTATTGTGAAGCTGGTTTTTGGGTATGCTAATAACACAGTTTTGAACGAACAACAAGTAACTACAATTACAGGGTATGCAGAGCAAGAATTGTTTCAGAAATTGCTTTTGGAAGGTTAAAAGCAAAGTGGCGGCGTTTGTTGAAATGCAATGACATGCTTGTTGAGAACATACCCAATGTCATAACTGCTGCGTTTGTGTTGCATAATATCTGTGAGGTCCACCATTAGTGTTTCAATGATTTATGGCTGCAGGACTCAGAAGAGCATGTCCAGCCTTCAGCAGTATCAACAAGTAGGGACACTTCTGCAGGACCTACTCAAGACATCAGAAAAGCCCTGGTACAATACTTTCACTACAACTAATTATTAGTTTACACATCTGAATTATTGACCTGTAAAGATTAACTCCTACATATCAAATGTTTTAATGATGATTAATGTCAGTTACTACGTAATATCACCAGAACGTTAACTACAGTCCATCTTGGGTTGCGTCAGGGTCAAACTCAGTGCTAAAATCAAATGAAGAATGCATTGGCATACTATAATGCGGCACTGGTGGATTGCCTTGCCTCACTATCATTTGCATGAGTTGTACTCTGAAAGGAGCATTCTTCTCGCCTGAGCTGAGCGTCTAGCTCCATCTGCCTCTCCTTGATTCTTGCTCTCTTCTCTTCAAGCTTGAACATCATTTCATTACATCTTCACCATCTTTTCAAGAAGAACATTATTAGCTTAACTCTTACTCCACTTTCTTGTCTTCGATTTGTTATCAGCATGGTGACCTTCATTACTAGCATCGGTATTTAGGCTGTTGCGAGATGTTGTGCTACTGCTTGACATTGGACTAGGTACATTTGTTACATCTGGTTCTGCTGCTCCAGACATGTCCTGTGTTTCATTATCAGGTCCAATTTCAGTACTGCATGGAGAAGGCAGTGGAAGTACTAGGCAAGCTTTCAACAACAACTGGTGGTTCAGTGGAATGTTTGTGTCCAATAACATCATCCAATGCATCATAAAATTCCCATTCAGGAAAACGCATTTGACTTGTTTCCTTTCGCTTGTCTTTTACCCTCTTGTACTCACCTCTCAGTTTCTTCATCTTATCCCTACATTGTTCAAACGTTCGAGAAAACCCAGCTTCACAAAGACTGTCTGCTATTTTTTGTATACTTGACTGTTTCTATGACAACCCTCTAGTTGTTCCCAAATCACGTCGTTGCTCCAGAGGCTTATAAGCTTGTACACTTCTTCACGACTCCAGTTGACAACAGCCATACTACAATGTATTTTTTTCAGGCACTTGAGCTATGGCTTAACCGTACTGAACTGTGCCAGCCCATTTGTATCGTGCAAACTTGACTTGGCTCAGTACGGTTTAGTTTGGGAGCGTTCACACTGCACTTTTTGTTGAGCCATACTGAACCAAACCGTGCCAGCGTGCTAGTGTGAATGGGGTGTAAGCTTTGTTATCAGACACAATTGACTGCATTATTAGAGTATTTACCTGACTGCTTTAGGCTGTAGACACGGCTACATTCCTAATATTGAGCAGCTGTTGTCTAACTGGTCTTACTACATGTGTCAGGACTCTAGTCTCTTAGTCATTGTCATTACATTAGTATCTTAATGCAGTGTTCATGAATACACATCAGATGGTATGATACTGAGCTAGCTACCTGTCACAACACATGGAACTCTGACAAGCATATAATTATAAGTTAAAATAGTCCTTGGTTGTGCATTTTTTTAATACTTCAGCCAAGACCAAACACAATAAGAAAAATCACATGCATATTTCCATGGGTGCATGGACTACAACACTGGCTCAGTGGTGCACAGTAGTATAAACGATAATATAATGCTACGTAATATAGTTTGTGCAGCTAGAGTATGTTGTTCATATGAGTATTGCATCCATTGGGTATACTACAGGAAAGAAATCTATGTAGTGGACATGTATGAATGCACATGGCTTCCCACAAATAATATGTGGCATCCATAAATAATTTGTTTCACACACCACATCATATACATATACAGTTAGCCTGTAGAGTAGCTAATCTAATCCAAAACAGCCAAGCTGTAAAAAAAGTGTGCGGCCCTCAGAAAGGCTATGGTGAAAAAAGATGTGAAATCCAAGGTGGCGGCCAAGAAATGGCTGTGATGGTAGGTTAATGGTAAAAATTTTAATAATGACAATTCAGGTAAATTTTGTGAAGCGGCACAAAAATTCACCTGAATTGTCGTTATTAAAATTTTTACCATTAACCTACCATCACAGCCATTTCTTGGCCGCCACCTTGGATTTCACATCTTTTTTCACCATAGCCTTTCTGAGGGCCGCACACTTTTTTTACAGCTTGGCTGTTTTGGATTAGATTTCATTTCTTTTTGTATTTGTATACCCCAAAGCCGGCCTATGGCCAGCTTTGGGACTTTTTTAACCTATGTTTTTTTTCTTTACTACAGGAAGAAGTAAAGATGAAGTAGATATACTTTAAATATTTTATCAGTAAATGTACAAATTATATATATAATACATATGTGACCGGATTTGCAAAAAGGGGCCTTCCACACACATCCAATTTGCCAACTTTGACAATTGATAACTTCAGATTGGAAAGAGCTATTGCCTTGAAATTTGGGCAGTGGTGATTTCTTTGCAGCTGAACTCTCCACATGATGGTTTCTTTGTAGCTGAACTCTCTATAAAGGCAATTTCTTCTAGCTGATCTCTCTACAGGGAGATTTGTTTGTAGCTTAACTATCTACAAGGTAACTTCTTCTAGCTGATCTCTCTACAGGGTGATTTGTTTGTAGCCGAATTCTGTACAGGCGATGTGTTTGCAGCTGAGCTCTTTACAAAATGGTTTCTTTGTAGCTGAACTCTCTACAAAGTAACTTCTTCTAACTGATCTTTCTACAGCGTGATTTGTTTGTAGCTGAACTATCTACAAGGTAATTTCTTCTAGCTGATCTCTGTACAGGGTGATTTATTTGTAGCTGAATTCTGTACAGGTGATTTGTTTGCAGCTGAGCTCTTTACAAAATGGTTTCTTTGTAGCTGAACTCTCTAAAAGGTAACTTCTTCTAACTGATCTTTCTACAGGGTGATTTGTTTGTAGCTGAACTATCTACAAGGTAATATCTTCTAGCTGATCTCTCTACAGGGTGATTTGTTTGTAGCTGAATTCTGTACAGGTGATTTGTTTGCAGCTGAGCTCTTTACAGAATGGTTTCTTTGTAGCTGAACTCTCTACTAGGTAATTTCTTCTAGCTGATCTCTCTACAGGGAGATTTGTTTGTAGCTGAACTATCTGCAAGGTAATTTCTTCTAGCTGATCTCTCTACAGGGTGATTTGTTTGTAGCTGAATTCTGTACAGGTGATTTGTTTGCAGCTGAGCTCTTTAAATAATGGTTTCTTTGTAGCTGAACTCTCTCAAGGTAACTTCTTCTAGCTGATGTCTTTACAGGGTCACTAGTTTGTAGCTGAATTCTCTACATGGTGGTTTCTTTGTAACTGAACTCTCTACAAGGTAACTTTTTCTAGCTCATCTTTCTACAGGGTGATTTATTTGTAGCTGAATTCTTTACAGGTGATTTGTTTGCAGCTGAGCTCTTTAAAGAATGGTTTCTTTGTAGCTGAACTCTCTACAAGGTACCTTCTTCTAGCTGATGTCTCTACAAGGTCACTAGTTTGTAGCTGAGCTCTCTACATGGTGGTTTTTTTTGTAACTGAACTCTCTACAAGGTGACCTCTTCTAGCTGATCTTTCTACAGTGTGATTTGTTTGAAACCGAACTCTCTACAAGGTAACTTCTTCTAGCTGATCTCTCTACAGGGAGATTTGTTTGTAGCTGAACTCTCTACATGATGGTTTCTTTGTAGCTGAACTCTCTACAAGGTAACTTCTTCTAGCTAATTTCTCTACAGGGAGATTTGTTTGTAGCTGAACTCTCTACATGATGGTTTCTTTGTAGCTGAACTCTTTGCAAGGTAACTTCTTCTATTGATCTCTCCACAGGGCGATTTGTTTGTAGCTCAACTCTCTACATGGTGGTTTCTTTGTAGCTGAACTCTACAAGGTGATTTTTTCTAGCTAAACTATCTCTTTTCATAGTTGCATGAACTCCCTACAAGGTAACTTCTTCTAGCTGATCTCTCTACAGGGTGACTTGTGTGTAGCTGATCTCTATACAGGTTTCTTATTTCTAGCTGATCTCTTGAATTCTCTTCAGGGTGACTGCTCTATTAGGATGACTGCTCTATTAGAGTATCTCGATCTCGCACTTGCTACACCAAGTTGGATTTCGTGTTATAACTCCGTGGCTTTAAGTCTGATTCTTCTACACCATTGATGAGCCTTTCTAAGATGATTACTCCATCTGTACAACGATTTTCAAAGCATTACCCTAGGCGGTTTATCTGGTAGGCGTGGCAAGCAGTCGTTTTTTTATTAGCTGATCTCGATTGCGTAATTGTTACACACTGTTGGTTTTTTCGTTGTATCTTCCTGGTTTTTAGCTCGATTTCTTTCAAACCACAAAAGGTTTGAGGTTCAATAGTTAACCTATTCACCCACCGATTTTCAGCTTCTTCCCATACGCAGTTTACCCTGTAGGCGTGACAACATATTGGTGTTATTTTTCGTGAATAATCGCTCATAACTCTTTGCCTGTTTATCGTATTCCAGCCAAAGTTGGTACCGAGATGCGCCTTTATATCCCCCTTCTGTGTACCAAATTTCAAGGCAATCGGATAACGCGTTCGCGTTTTATAGCAGTTTTTGTAAGTGTGCGACAAGAAAAAGAAAAATAAGAAGAAGAAAAAAAAAACGAAGAAACTGAGCCAATTTTTGAAGTCGCATATCTCGGGAACGCGCGAAGCGATTTTGCTCAAATTTGGAATGTGGAGTGCTGCAGTTGGAGGGAATGTCCACAGCAAAAATCGTCTTGTTTCATCAAGGAAGCACAGAGTTACAGAGGTGCGAAAATTGCGTTTTCTTTCTTCCTGTCAATATACTCACGGGTGTTACGCGCCGGCTTCTTGGGCCGCACGACACACTACCGTGTGTCTTGATCTGCATGCACACACATCATTCAGTCAGATACTGAGTAGCTGTAATGTCTACTGTAAACTATGGGTTATCAGCAGCATGAAGCCATGTTGTTTACACAATGTGGTCAGACAATTAAGGCACTTACAAATAGTTTTAATTTTAATTAAGAAGACTAACTGACTCTGAGGCTTTGCAAGGAAAGGAAAGGGTTTACAGAAACTACATTCATAACAATGAATAATCTCTGGTATCAGTGCTACCACTTTGTTATTTCTCTGTGAGAGAGCACTCGTATGGTCACTCGTATAGCAAATTGTGATCGTGCACTTACAGGAAGAAGTGTACTCACCATGCAGAGACACTATGCACGATCTAAGTGTAAGAAGCGCTTTTACAGCCTTATGTACTGCTTCAGCCTTAGGTACTGCTTCAGAGTTTTTGTAAAGACTCACCCGGGCAAGTTAGACCACCAAGCAGGCAAGTTAGACCATTGAAATCATTATAAAAGTACAATTAGTTTAATAGAACTACCTTTTTTAATGAAGCCAAAGATATGCAGTAAGTAACACATCATGAATGATTAAAACTATTGTTTTAACGATATGACATATTAACATTATTGTTTTAACAATACAAATAGTTAAAACTATTGCTTTAACTAATTGTTTTAACAATAACAGTTCATATCGTTGTTATGTTCATAATAGGGATCGCCCATGTTTTTTGAAAAAACTCTAATAGAACATACGCCTAAAAACCACATTGGAAAGCATCCTTCAACTCAAAACAACTCTCTGGTTGTTATTTACAATGAGAGCTACTAGTAAGTATCATGTGAAAAGAAATTAGTATCTGTATTTCAGACAAATGTGGAATTTGCTATTTTGTTCATCTTCATATATTCATTTGTGTCACTCAAGTATGACAAAAGTTATCTACTTTTTCAGACTAAAAACTATCTAGCCATGCTTACTGAGTCCTTCCACATATCCGTGAGCTATTAATAAGCCCTTATTCCACAGACTGCGAACCACCCTACACCTCAAAGTTTTTCCAAGTTCTCTTCACCATACACTATTGGCACATTTCTGTATATTAAAGAAGCCTCATAGCAATAAAATTACAGGATTCCATTTTGTGAGGTTTGTTGTAGTGTTTGAGCCAAACTTTCCAATGTATAATAATTCTAGGTGGTGACTTTAACCCACCAAGGATTTTGTGGGATGATGGACTTGGCCAAGTAAAACCTAACCCAGCATATGGTCTCAAAGTTAACCATCCTCTAATTGATATTCTAAATGACAACTATCTTGAGCAACTTGTCACCCAACCTACTCATGGCAATAACATTTTAGACCTTTTATACTGCACATGCTCGCTTTCATCTCTAATGCACAAATAGTGCCAGGGATATCAGACCACAAAGCTAGTACTTTTAATTATTACTATAAATGCAGCCTTTCTATGGATGCATCTAATCACTCTGTACCTCTACCTCTGTACCATAAAGCTGACATGAACAAACTACAGTAAAAGCCACCATGCTCAACTTTCAAGAGCAGTTCTTTAATTCATCTCCTTACTCACAGAAAATAGAAGCTAACTGGATAAGATTTAAGCAAGCAATCTCTCATGCTGCGAATGAAACTATACCAAAGAAAACTTTTAAATCCAAAAACCAACTACCTTGGATTACCCACCATATTATGCACAAAATAATGGAAAGGAAGTGGTTATACAAGAAAGCTAAATGCCTGCAATCTGAGAGTGCCATGGTCAGCATACCGCCTACTAAAAAACACAATCACTAAAGAAGTTAGAGTTTCCCAAGCCAATTATCAGAACAATCTCTTTGACATTAACACTGATGACATCATAAAATGTTCTGGAGATATATCAAAGCCAATGGAAGGATCAAACAGGGATTGCACCACTCCATATTGATGACAAAGTGCTTACTAACAGTAAAGACAAAACCGAAGCACTTGATAAACTATTTATTCAGTTTGTACTGATGAAGACCTAACCAACTTTCCTAAGTGTACTGGTCACTCTTTCCCTAAAATGCCTAACATCATTTTCTCCTGATGGCATCCAAAATTTGTTAGACAATATTGAAACTAACAAAACCATTGGACCTGACAATATTTCCACATGAGTACTAAAACATTGTTCAACAGAAATAGCCCCAATTCTGTCAGTCTTATTTGCTCTTTCTTCTGAAAAAATTCCTAGTGATTGGCTTACTGCCAATATGACACCTGTATTTAAGAAGGGTGCTTGATCCAACCCCATCCAACTATTGTCCCGTATCCTTGGTGGCAATCTGCTGCAAAATAATGGAGCACATTCTATGTCACTACATCATGACCCACCTTGAACAGCACAACATCCATAATGAATTTTAGTATGGTTTTTGACCTGGTCATTCCTGCCAAGCCCAACTCATCTCTCTTGTTGAGGAGATACAAGTGAGGGACCATAACTATCAAATTGACCTTTAAGGCATCCCCATTAGAGACTACTTAAGAAATTGAAACGTTATGGCATATACGTAATTGGGTGGGTAACTGGGTCTCAAAGTATCATACTGAACGGCGATTACTCAGAGTTCCTACCTGTTGAATCTGGTGTCCTCCAGGGGACAGTTTTGGGCCCCATAATGTTCTCATTCTACATCAATGATGTTGGTGATATCTCATTGGCTAGTACACCTACCTGGGAGTTACATTAACATCCTCCATGTCATTTTCAGTTCATATAAATAACATATGTACCAAAGCATCTAAAATGTTAAACTTTATTAAGTACAATCTTCATAAGTGCTCTAAAGATGTCAAATTCATGATAAAGCCTGGTACATCCAGTCTTAGAATATTCATCCCCAGTATGGGGACCCTTACTTAGTCAAGCTTTAGATAAGGTACAGAGGAGAGCTGCCTGCTGGGTTTTGTCTAATTATAACTGGTCTAGTAGCGCATCTACCATGCTGAACTATCTAGGATGGCCAACTTTAGTCAAACATCATCTTTTTGTCAGACTATCAATTTATTGCAAAATTGTGTTCACCACTGTCTACTCCACAAATGCCTTCATAATTTATTACCCCACCACCAACCGTCTCACATGCCAGTACCATCCACTTCACTTTTAAATTATAATTCTTCCCTCCAAAACTAATTTTTACATAAACAGTTTTTATCCCAGAACAATCCGTGACTAGAACAGAGGTGTAGCAACAATGTAGGCAAATATTGGTGACTGAACTGAGAGTAACATTAGACCTTTTAGATGTATTCAAAGCTTGCTACATTTACAAAGTTTATATGCTATTTAGTTTAACTTATTGTACACTGTAAGAATCCATCCAGAGGAACCTACAGGAGGTTACCGCTGACATTTCAGAAGCTAGTCAAGCAAGATCGATAATACTTGTAATCCACAGTAATGTACCTATAAGGGGACAGTTCGTCAAGCCATACAAAGTGTCAATTTTACACTCTGTAAAATTGTTCACAAGTAATAACTTGTCGCGTTTTATTCACAAAATGACAAACTTGTGGTGATCTTCTAACAGATTATTGCAAACAAAGCAATATAAAATTATACAGCTCCTAGTATTGTGTCTCCCCTGCAGTTAACATGAGAAAAGAACCACTCTATGAAGTTCACCCTGTGCGAATTGTAAAACATGTGATCTCAAGTTGTTGTAACAGGCTGTAAGGAAGTGAAAATTGTTGTTCACTACCCAACCACAGTTTCTGAGTAATTATGTAAAACCATGTCAAATGCTTGTCACACTTATGTGGTTTCAGCACTTATATAGCTTCTGCACTTGTATGACTTACATGGTTTACTGCCCTCAAATTTTAGGGTATAGTGGCAGTGGATACTATAATTATAGAGATTGATAAGAATTTTTTTCCTCCTTGCAATCCAAAATTAATTGGACAGTTGCCTTGCTATAGCTGTTATGTGGTATAGTACCCAATGGTACATTTGTGGCCACCTTTGTATAGTGTTGTAAGAATGTATACTATCTCCTAGTAACTTACACATTAACTGTTGCTATAAACTCAACAGAGCTATCTCAGCCCTTAAGCTGTTTAAGGGCTGAGATTAGAGGTGTACCGATATGGGTTTTTGGCATATACCGATATCTGATATTGATGTAACCAAAGAAGCCGATAACCGATAGTCAATCCGATATTTGCATTAATATTTTAAGCAAACAAAAGTGTACGTTTACCTTCCCTATAACAATATGTGCATGTATTCATTGCTATGCTCTGCCTGTGGTGGTATACAGCTTGAGTTTCTATTGTGCAATCCAGACAATTAGGCACCCACAAACATTTTTATGTATACTCCCATGAAGCCTAAAATGGATATTTCTGCATTACTCCGCATTCTAATGGCTTGTGAGAAAGCTGGTACAGCAAGTTTCCTTGGTTATCCTGTGACGCTTCTTTTGTTAGCTACAAAGGTACTAACTGCTTCATTTGTAAAGACTGTGATAGGCTTTCCAGCAGCAAACACTAGAATCACGTGTATTTATATGGCTTCTCGTAGCGCTTGTTGCATGAGTGAACAATGAGCCACATGAATAACGTAGAAAATCAACGCATAATCCGTTTATGCACAAACTATTGCTACTGTATCAATATCGGTAGTGATATCGGTCCTTCTGCTGTTCTGTACTGACACCGATATTGTGGGTAAAAATGCCATATCGGTGGCCGATATTGTAGCCGATCCGATTATCGGTACACCTCTAGCTGAGATAGCTCTGTTTGGACAAATAAGATTATGGGACCCTCTGTTTGTACAAATAAGATTATGGTCAGACATCTATGCAATTTGACTGAATTTTGTTTGGCATCCGAATGTTATCATAAGCTCTGATATTGTGCTTCATCTCAGGGACAGAGATACAGTTTTGACCCTCAGTGCTGGTCACTGTAAAGTGTTAATAATAAATACCTTAGGATTAAGGAAGAAAATCCATCCCTCCTGGAGGAAGACTGAGCGTGGCCCCGACTAGACATTGGGTGACCTGCAGTTCGATTCCTGGGGCTGGAGGGATTTTTTTCCTTACTTTGGCCCCTTTTCTGTTACACCTTTGCAGTTACTGTATAAGTCATTAAGTCTAAGTCCTTGAAACTAGGTTAGGTAATCCTAAGGCTGCAGCACATGTTGTTGTAGACCCTCAGTGCTGGTCACTGTAAAGTGTTAATAATAATAATAAAGTGTCTGTCACTTAAGAAAGTGCTATATAAAACTTCTTCACAATCAATGATTTTAAATATTGCTTCCATGAGCCCTAGATATTAAAGTTATGTAATGATATGTGTTGAAGTGTTAAGGATTCAGTAAAACAGTTAGTGGTTTGTGACGATGATACTGTGTTGCAAGGAGCCAAGTTGTATGGCCATGACTATAAAGCCAGGTAACTGACAAGACATCTAATGATACACAGTCAGAGGCTTTTACAAGGGATGTACATAACATGACCATGTAAGTCAGTAGGTAACTATATAAAGTAGGGGGTCTGGAGGTAGAAACTATAGGTATTTTACATGTTTCAGGACTGATGTAGAGTAGTTCAGTGCACAAAATCATAAATCAATAGTCCAGTTGTTGAAGGCAAAAAAATGGCCATACCCAGAAATAAATGGTACCAAGACAAATTTGGTATCATTAGATGCAGAATTTTTTGGAGAATAACATATCCAAAATACTCTGAAATCCTCTTTATGGAAAAAAAAGTTATGGACGTTTAAAGTTTCAGGGTGATAGTTGCATCCTTTCAGTGAATAAGTTAACGTTTGTCAAAATAACGTGTTTCCTTCAAACAGGTTTGTGCAATTGAATTTGTCACCTCTGCGATTGAATTCATCCCATTTGCAATTGAATTTGTTGGTTTTGCAGTAGAATTCATCCCATTTGCAATTGAATTCATCGGTTTTACAATTAAATTCGTCAGTTTTGCAGTTGAATTCATCGGTTTTGCAATAGAATTCATCACATTTGCATTACAACTCATCATACACAAAACAGCTCCAAGAAACCAACCGCTCATTAAGACACAAATTATTTACACCATGGAGAGTTACACTTGAGACACTAGAAGGTAATTGGAGCTGGTAGTACAGGAAGCTGACAGCTGTCTGACAGGTTAATTAGCTTGCTTGGGACTGACCACATCCATCATGAATGAGTTTGGAATTTTGCTGGATAGGCTGTAGAGGAAGAATTATTGCCTAATAAAGAGTTGTTTATAACTGTTGTACTTGAACAAGTTCTTGTAGCAGCTGCTACACCATGTTTTCGTGTTTTCTCCAGCTGCCATTCTTGTTACAGACAAATTTAACTGCAAAAGTGATGAATTCTATTGTAAAACAGGCCAATTCAATTGCAAACGGGACAAATTCAGTTGCAAAACCGACAAATTCAATTGCAAATGGGACGAATTCAATTGCAAAGTTGCTGAATTCAATTGCAATAACCTGTAATAATAGTCATGTTAACTAAATTAGTACTATACACCTAGTAGTAATTGACCTTCTATGTTGCTATTAGGATATGATGCATATTTGATTGTTTAGGAAACATCCCTTTCTACCATGGAACAAGTGAAGCCCATAAATGCATATTATACTTTTGTAGCTATATTTAGGCATGTAGAGATACTTGCAGGTGCCTTTTTGTGTTGCAATTAGGATATGATGCATGTTTGATTGTTTAGGAAACATGCCTTTCTACCATGGAACAAGTGAAACCCATAAATGCATATTATACTTTTGTAGCTATATTTAGGCATGTAGAGATACTTGCAGGTGCCTTTTTGTGTTGCAATTAGGATATGATGCATGTTTGATTGTTTAGGAAACATGCCTTTCTACCATGGAACAAGTGAAACCCATAAATGCATATTATACTTTTGTAGCTATATTTAGGCATGTAGAGATACTTGCAGGTGTTTTTTTTTGTGTTGCAACTAGGACATGATGCATTTTTAATTGTTTGGGGACATCCTTTCCAACCCTGGAAATAGGGAAGCTCTTATTCAAAAGTAAGTTTATATAGGCATTAATGGCACTTGTAAAAATTCTTTTAAGGAAGTGAGATAATTTCTCTTTTAGTATAAAAGAAGTAAAGGGTATTTAGTTTTTATGCTTGTTCTATATACTCTACTTATAATTTTGATTCCTTGTAATCTTTACACTACTTATCCTTGATCAATTTGGTAAGTCACAAATTCAGGGTAGTCATGTCATTTTATTGCCATTACTTTTACCTGCAGTCGATGACCATGATGGAAGATAAGCAAAACTCACAGCATGCTTTAGATTAACAGGAAATTTGTTGTGTTATCTGCAAACTTGGTTTTGAGGATGAAGAGCCAATCACTGTAACAAAAAAGGCATTTTAACCATTATCAAATATAATGAAATGTGTGGATGTTCAGATCTTGGTGCCTCTTTAAAAGAACGTGTTGGTATGACACCAGTTGGCACTGTTTTAGTGCATAAAGTGTTGTAGAAATTTTACTGACCAAAAAAGAGCAATGCAAAGCAGTGTAAAAGACATTGAAGTCCCTTGTGTTAAAAAGTTAAGATCTAGTCTGCTTCCATTTAACTGGAAAGAGCTTTGCATGCTCTGTGGAAAATCTGCTGCAGTTGACATTCGTCATCCAAACAGAACACAAGTAAAAGCAGTACCTACACTTCTAATACGCAGCAATATTCTGGAGCAATGTAATAAGAGAAGGGATTCATGGGATTCTGAGGTTCAAACTTGTCTTCAAGGCTGCATTGACCTAGTTGCAGCTGAGGCTGTGTACCATTCTAATTGTTTCTCACTGTTTATGCTAAATAAGAATTAGATCAAGCTTCTGTAGGTAGTGATAGTAAGTTTCATGGCAGACCACAAGATCAAAGGATGTCAGAGTGGTTCAAAATGCTTTGTCAGTGGTTTGAGTCAGAAGCTGCTGCAGAGTCATATACACTCACAGAATTGCACAGGAAATTGCTGGAGAATCTGAAGTCTACACTGTCAAAAGACTAAAACAGAAGTTACAAGAACATTACAAGATTTCACTTTTTTGCTGAGGTAGAAGGCCATGGTAATGCTGTATGCTTTAAAAATATGGCAAAATATATTATAAATGAAAAGTGGTACCCAGAGAGGAGGGCCAATATTGAAGACGAAGCAGAGCGTATAGTAGTTACTGTTGCAAAAATCATAAGAGCTGAAATCAGAAACAAAAAATACAATTCTGAAATGTATTCAACAAATGAAGACATTGCAAACCTTGAGAAAAGTAGAGAATGGATACCATTCCATTCACAGACACTACTGAAAATAATTGTTTCATCAGAGCTAAAACAGAACAGTATTGGACATCAAGACACACGGTAGTGTGTCGTGCGGCCCAAGAAGCCGGCGCGCAACCCCGTAAGTATATTGACAGGAAGAAAGAAAACGCAATTTTCGCACCTCCGTAGCTCCATGCTGCCTTGATGAAACAACACGAATTTTGCTGTGGACACTCCCACCACCTTCAGCACTCCACATTCCAAATTTGAGCGAAATCGCTTTAAGCGTTCCTGAGATAAGCGACTTCAAAAATTGGCTTAGTTTCTTCGTTTTTTTTTTCTTCTTATTTTTCTTCCTCTTTTCGCACACTTAGAAAAACTGCTATAAAACGCGAACGCGTTATCCGATCGCCTTGAAATTTGGCACACAGAAGGGGGGTATAAAGACGCATCTCTGTACCAACTTTGGCTGAAATACGATAAACAGGAAAAGAGTTATGAGCGATTATTCACGAAAAATAACACCAATATGTTGTCACGCCTACAGGGTAAACCGCGTATGGGAAGAAGCTGAAAATCGGTGGGTGAATAGGTTAACTATTGAAACTCAAACCTTTTATGGTTTGAAAGAATCGAGCTAAAAACCAGGAAGATACAACGAAAAACCAACAGTGTGTAACAATTATGCAATCAAGATTAGCTAATAAAAAATGACTGCTTGCCACGCCTACCAGATAAACCGCTTCGGGTAATGCTTTGAAAATCGCTGTACAGATGGAGTTATCATCTTAGAAAGGCTCATCAATGGTGTAGAAGAATCAGACTTAAAGCCACGAAGTTATAACACGAAATCCAACTTGGTGTAGCAAGTGCGAGATCGAGATACTCTAATAGAGCAGTCATCCTAATAGAGCAGTCACCCTGAACAGAATTCAGGAGATCAGTTAGAAATAAGTAACTTGTATAGAGATCAGCTACAAACAAATCACCCTGTAGAGAGTTCAGCTACAAACAATTCACCCTGTTCAGACATCGGTTAGAAGAAGTCTTCTTGTAGAGAGTTTAGTTACAAACAAATCACCCTGTTGAAAGATCAGCTAGAAGATGTCACCTTGTAGATAGTTCAGTTACAAAGAAACCACCATGTAGAGAATTCAGCTACAAACTAGTGACCCTGTAGATACATCAGCTAGAAGAAGTTACCTTGTAGATCGTTCAGCTACAAACAATTCACCCTGTAAAGAGATCAGCTATAAGAAGTTACCTTGTAGAGAGTTCAGCTACAAAGAAACCATCATGTAGAGAATTCAGCCGCAAACAAATCATGTGTAGAGAGTTCTGCTACAAACAAATCACCCTGTAGAAAGATCAGCTAGAAGAAATCACCTTGTAGAGAGTTCAGCTTCAAAGAAACAATCATGTGAGAGTTCAGCTACAAACAAATTGTCCTGTAAAGAGATCAGCTAGAAGAAGTTACCTTGTAGAGAGTTCAGCTACAAAAAAAACCATCATGTAGAGAGTTCAGCTACAAACAAATCACCCTGTAGAAAGATCAGCTATAGAAGAAATCACCTTGTAGAGAGTTAAGCTACAAAGAAACCATCATGTATAGAGTTCAGCTACAAACAAACCACCCTGTAGAAAGATCAGCTATAGAAGAAATCACCTTGTAGAGAGTTCAGCTACAAAGAAACCATCATGTAGAGAGTTCAGCTGCAAACAAATCACCTGTAGAGAGTTAAGCTACAAACAAATCTCCCTGTAGAGAGATCAGGTAGAAGAAGTCACCTTGCAGAGAGTTCAGTTACAAAGAAACCACCATGTAGAGAGTTCAGCTGCAAACAAATCATCTGTAGAGAGTTCAGCTAGAAACAAGTCACCTTGTAGAGAGTTCAGCTAGAAGAAGTCACATTGTAGAGAGTTCAGCTACAAAGAAACTACCATGTAGAGAGTTCAGCTGCAAACAAATCACCCTGTAGAGAACTCAACTACAAACAAATCGCCCTGTAGAAAGATTAGCTAGAAGAAGTTACCTTATAGGGAGTTCAGCTACGAACAGATCACCCTGTAGAGAGTTCAGCTACAAACAAATCACCCTGTAGAGAGTTCAGTTACAAAGAAACCACCATGTAGAGAGTTCAGCTACAAAAATTAAATCACTCTGTAGAGAGTTCAGCTAGAAGAATTCACCTTGTAGAGAGTTCAGCTGCAAATAAATCACCCTGTAGAAAGTTCAGCTATGAACAGATCACTCTGTAGAGAGATCAGCTAGAAACAAGTCACCCTGTAGAGAGTTCAGCTAGAAGAAATTACCTTGTAGAGAGTTCAGCTACAAAGAAACCACCATTTAGACAGTTCAGCTGCAAACAAATCACCCAGTAGAAAGTTCAGCTATCAACAGATCACCCTGTTGAGAGTTCAGTTAGAAACAAGGAATCCTGTAGAGAGATCACCTAGAAGTATCACCTTGTAGAGAGTTCAGCTACAAACAAATCACCTGTAGAGAGTTCAGCTACAAACAAATCACCTGTAGAGAGTTCAGCTACAAACAAATCACCCTGTACAGAGATCAGCTAGAAGAAGTCACCTTGTAGAGAGTTCAGCTATAAAGAAACCACCATGTAGAGAACTCAGCTACAAACAAATCGCCCTGTAGAAAGATCAGCTAGAAGAAGTTACCTTGTAGGGATTTCAGCTACAAATAAATCATCCTGTAGAGAGTTCAGCTACAAAGAAACCATTCTTTAAAGAGCTCAGCTGCAAATAAATCACCTGTACAGAATTCAGCTACAAACAAATCACCCTGTAGAAAGATCAGTTAGAAGAAGTTACCTTGGAGAGAGTTCAGCTACAAAGAAACCATTTTGTAAAGAGCTCAGCTGCAAACAAATCACCTGTACAGAATTCAGCTACGAACAAATCACCCTGTAGAGAGATCAGCTATAAGAAGTTACCTTGTAGATAGTTCAGCTACAAACAAATCTCCCTGTAGAGAGATCAGCTAGAAGAAATTACCTTGTAGAGAGTTCAGCTACAAAGAAACCACCATGTAGAGAGTTCAGCTGCAAAGAAATCACCCTGTAGAAAATTCTGCCAGAAACAAATTGCCCTGTAGAAAGATCAGTTAGAAGAAGTTACCTTTTAGAGAGTTCAGCTACAAATAAACCATTCTGTAAAGATCTCAGCTGCAAACAAATCACCTGTACAGAATTCAGCTACAAACAAATCACCCTGTAGAGAGATCAGCTAAAATAAATTACCTTGTAGATAGTTCAGCTACAAACACATCACCCTGTAGAGAGATCAGCTAGAAGAAGTTACCTTGTAGATCGTTCAGCTACAAACAATTCACCCTGTAGAGAGAGCAATTAGAAGAAGTCACCTTGTAGAGTGTTCAGTTACAAAGAAACCACCATGGAGATTTCTGTAATCAATATAATTATGTGACCGGATTTGCGAAAAGGGGTCTTCCACGCACATCCAATTCTGTAAACGTTGGAGACCATAACTCAGTGTTCAAGTAACATATTAACCTGAAAATTTCACCATGTATTCAGCTATAGTGGTGCTCACCACTGTCCAAATTTCACGGCAATAGCTGTTTCAAATCTGAAGTTATCAATTGTCAAAGTTGGCAAATTGGATGTGTGTGGAAGACCCCTTTCGCAAATCCGGTCACATATGTATTATATATATAATTTGTACATTTACTGATAAAATATTTAAAGTACATCTACTTCATCTTTTCTTCTTCCTGTAGTAAAGAGAAAAAACATAGGTTAAAAAAGTCCTATGGCCAGTTTTGGGGTATACAAATACAAAAAGAAATGAAATCTAATCCAAAACAGCTAAGCTGTAAAAAAAGTGTGCGGCCCTCAGAAAGGCTAAGGTGAAAAAAGATGTGAAATCCAAGGTGGCGGCCAAGAAATGGCTGTGATGGTACGTTAATGGTAAAAATTTTAATAACGACAATTCACGTGAATTTTTGTGCCACCACAAAATTTACCTGAATTGTCATTATTAAAATTTTT
Source organism: Dysidea avara (assembly GCF_963678975.1). Lineage (NCBI taxonomy): Eukaryota > Metazoa > Porifera > Demospongiae > Dictyoceratida > Dysideidae > Dysidea > Dysidea avara. The sequence continues at coordinate 11,682,981 of NC_089272.1, forward strand.
ACCATTAACCTACCATCACAGCCATTTCTTGGCCGCCACCTTGGATTTCACATCTTTTTTCACCATAGCCTTTCTGAGGGCCGCACACTTTTTTTACAGCTTAACTGTTTTGGATTAGATTGTATTGTACAAGAAGCTCGGCCAAGATCAGTTGTAACTCCAACACTCTTTGGCTTAGGTGTTGAGATGGACCATGTTTTGGGATCAAAGTGGCTAATAAATGAATTACCTAGGTTAGGATTCTCTGTTCTTATGATGAAGTAAACCGATACAAACAGTCTGTTATTCAAAATGAGACCCCAGAAAGTGTGCTAACAGAGTATCTTCCTGGTACTTTTACTCAGTAGGTGGCAGATAATGTTGATCACAATGTAACTACTTTAGATGGAGAAGGTACTTTTCATGGTAAGTACGTGAATTATTGCGATTTCAACCTAAAAAGATAAGACACCTCTTGTTACAAGGCCATGCATACTCAAAAGACTGCAATGGATAAAAGTGAATGAATTGATAAAAGAAAAAGGAGTGCCAATTATTCCGTACATAAATCCACCACGAAAAGGTCTAGCTTCAGTTATCTAAAAGCCCATTCATCATCTGCTATTACCACACACTTTTCCACCAGAAGTGTGTTCTGATTTACTGTGGCATTCTGGGTGGATAGTTTGTAAAGCAAGACCACGTCCAAATTGGTCAGGCTTTATGCAGCATATACTTTGTGAAGATGCTAATTCAACTCCAATATCTGAGATAATTTTTCTCCCAATAATTGATTTGAATCCCACAGATGAAACATACATTTACTCAACCTTAATATTTGTTTAAAATCAAGCAGGAAAATTAAATATTCCCACCCCACGTATAACATTTGATCAGCCTTTATGGCTTAAGGCTGTACAATCATTGTGGCAAAGTCATTGAATATAGTTTGTAGACTTGGTGGATTTCATACACTGACGAGTTTCTTGGGTAGCATTGGTTCAGTGATGAAAGATTCACTGTTAGAAGAAGCACTTGAAATGCATATGGTCCCACTGCAATTACCCATATGATGGCCGGAAAAGCTATTTCTAGGGCATTGCGTGGATACTTCTTGGTAGAGGCTACATTAGTCAACAAGCTAATGTTAAAAGTATTGCCATACGCAGCTAATGAAAATGAGACTGTCAACCCTAGAGAGGAATCAGAATTGCAAATAAAGAAAATGCCAATTTATCAAGTGGATATATGCAATATTGGGACTGCAATAACTTCTGTTGGAATTACCATGGAGGCAGAAACCCTTGAAGATGAAAACTGGGCAGCATGCAATGACCTAGCTGTTGAAGATATGCTGGATGTTAATATGTAGAAGAGATTTGTACTTTGTATGAAAGGGTAGAAAACAAAAGTCTACCAGTCTCTGTAATTGCTGAGTCACAAGAACTGATAAAGCTAGAAAATTGTTTGCGTAGTTATAAAACATTGCTTACTGAAAAATCACCTACAGCAAGGTTGTGGTTGCAGTATATAGAATACATTGAAACTTGGAAACTTTTATTCGAGCTGAAAGAACAGGAGATTGGAACTTGTATCTGGTTTCAGTAGGAAGAATGTTAAATATATTTGCTGCTACTGGTCACATTAACTATGCCAAAAGTTCTCGCCTATAATTACAACAGATGTTACAGTTACCAACTGATCATTCTTGGCTGTATCATTGCTTTGTTGAACAAGGCTTTCATGTTGTATGTCGAAGTAGCAGATTTTGGTCTGGACTATGGACAGACCTAGCAATTGAGTAAATCATGATGAGGTCGATCAAGAGTCATGGATGACTTACAAGGGGAAGGGGAATGGCAGAGTCAGTTCTCCTACAATGGATTTACAGTATACGTAAATGTGCTGGGATCCATAATGCTATGACCACCATTACAAATGCAAAGCACAAAATAGTAACCAGCACATTGTTTTGGGAATTTCAAGGAGCAATCCAGATTTGAAAGATGTTGCCAAATTCAGGAATTTTTCAGTCATCATGAACCATTCAATGTGAATGAACATAAGCTGCCCTCTTTGTCATCAGGTTTAACTGCTGTTGAAGGTGACAGTATAAATTGCCATAAGGCAGAGGAGATTGGTAGAAAGATACATAAACAGTTAGATAATGTCAGTGTCTTGGAAGCATCAATTAAGCGAAGTGAACAAGTCAAGTCTTTAGAACAGCTATATCTGGGCATTCAAGTTGACAAACAGAAAGTCAATATAAATCCAACAGCACTATTTTCTAGACTGATAGCAATTGTTCAAAGAGAAGAAGACATGACTCCATATTTTCATTATGAGCTCACAGCCATTTCAACTTCACTTTTTAAGGACTGTGCAATGAGTAAAACTGCAAAGGCACAACTAGCCAGATTTCTTACAAATGATGTACAATCCTCTGAAAGAAATTCTCAAATATGCAATGTACTAGATGGTGGTACTCTTATTCATAGAATTAAGTGGCCAAAGAAGGTAACATATAGAGATGTAGCTAATATATATGTACAATATGTACAACAACACTATGGGCACAGCTGCATAGTATTTGATGGTTACATGCAGGGTGCTTCAATAAAAGATCATGAGCATCAAAGAAGAGTAATAAAGACCTGTGCAGATATCCAGCTAGGTGAAGCTATGCAGGCTCACAATAAGCAGGTGTTTTTATCTAATGAGATCAACAAACTACACAGTTCATAAATTTTCTAAGCAAATATTTGCAAGCTGATGGCCACAGTGTTCAGAACAGCAGTGGAGATGCAGACACAATAATAGTTGCACATGCCATGCAATATGTTGTAAAAGGGCACAAAGTTAATGTAGTAGCAGATGATACCGATGTTCTAGTTTTACTGATGTATCACTGGAAGCATAATATGGCAAATATATATATTCTTTCAGAAGCAAATGTTTCACAGAAGAAAACAATGACTGTATGGAAAATACGAGACCTTAATGCTAAAGCTGGTGAAACAATAATATCACATCTTCTGTTTCTCCATGCCTGGAGTGGTTGTGACACAATATCTGCAACCTATGGACAAGGAAAAACCAGCCTACTGAAAAAAATAAAGGGATCAAATGAAACAAAAGAAACATCATTATTGATTAGTCAATACGATGCAACAGCAGAGCAGGTAAGCAATGCTGGCATAAGATTATTTGCCATCACCTATGGTGGCAAACCAGAAGAATCTTTAAACAACTTAAGGTACTTAAAGTTCATGAAAATGATATCATCTTGCAAAACAGCACTCGATCCTCAAAAGCTTCCACTAACTGAGAGGGCAGCTTACTTTCACAGTTTGCAGGTCCACTTGCAGGTCACAATTTGGGATAAGCTTATGAATGATTACTTGGATCCTAAGCTGTGGGGCTGGAAGCTGACGGTTCTGCATTCACACCAGTAATGACTGATATGAATGCAGCCCCAGACAGCCTACTGAAAATTATACAATGTAAATGCAAACTTCATCCAAGAATCCATGTCGCAGTAACATATGTGACCGGATCTGCGAAAACCCGACACAATCGCGCACGCCTAAATTTCCAGTATAAAGCATTTAATACAATGGGTAAAATACTTGCGTATTATTGAAGAAATTTTGTAAATTTTCTGAACACCCCTTTCTTAGTGAAGGAAGGGAGTAACAATAAAACCCTGGATATCATCTTATTCACCTGCTACAGAGGAGGTGGAAAATCTTTGTTTCGTTGCAGTAGACCCAAGGATACGGAAGTTATGAGCGTTCGTTCACGTCATTTCGAAGCGATCGTAAGCGATCCATTTTTCTTCTCGAATTCCGCCTTTGCATGCAGTGAAGAAGGGTGAGTAAAAGAAAAACCTACCCAGTAATTGATTCTTCTATTCATGGCAGAGACGATGGTGAAAAGTGTAGCTCCGTACCTCAAATTGTTGGTAAGTTACAACCGTTTTTGTAGGCGCCTGTAATTTATTTTCCCTATACTTGCTGTACAAATCGATTTTTGTGTTGTTGCTACTTTGTAGGGCTCTAACTCCTAAAGCTATTGGCATATGAGGCTGACATTTTGCCAAAGGGTACACTTGGCTAGGTAGATTATAAATATTTACTAAACAAGAATTTGAAAAATGCACGATTGTGTCGGGTTTTCGCAGATCCGGTCACATATGTTCTTGTCGTAAGAATGGACTTAAGTGTGTGACAGCTTGTGGAGACTCTAGGGGAGATGGTTGCAAAAATGCTGAAGATATTGTTGCTGAAAACACAGATACAGAAGGAATTGGTATTAGTGAGTACACATTTTTTTCACATTGACTATTATCATATCATGAATATTTATGTTTACAATTGTTTATAGTGTAATCAAGACACACGGTAGTGTGTCGTGCGGCCCAAGAAGCCGGCGCGTAACACCCGTGAGTATATTGACAGGAAGAAAGAAAACACAATTTTCGCACCTCCATAGCTCTGTGCTTCCTTAATGAAACAAGACGATTTTTGCTGTGGACATGCACTCCAACTGCAGCACTCCACATTCCAAATTTGAGCGAAATCGCTTTGCGCGTTCCCGAGATATGCGACTTCAAAAATTGGCTCAGTTTCTTCGTTTTTTTTTTCCTTTTTCTTCTTCTTATTTTTCTTTTTCTTGTCGCACACTTACAAAAAGTGCTATAAAACTCGAACGCCATATCCGATTACCTTGCAATTTGGCACACAGAAGGGGGATATAAAGGCGCATCTCGGCACCAACTTTAGCTGGAATATGATAAACAGACAAAGAGTTATAAGCGATTATTCACGAAAAATAACACCAATATGTTGTCACGCCTACAGGGTAAAATGCATATGGGAAGAAGCTGAAAATTGGTGGGTGAATAGGTTAACTATTGAACCTCAAACCTTTTGTGGTTTGAAAGAAATCGAGCTAAAAAACAGGAAGATACAACGAAAAAACCAACTGTGTAACAATTACGCAATCGAGATCAGCTAATAAAAAAACCACTGCTTGCCACGCCTACCAGATAAAGTGCTTGGGGTAATGCTTTGTAAATCGTTGTACAGATGGAGTAATCATCTTAGAAAGGCTCATCAATGGTGTAGAAGAATCAGACTTAAAGCCACGGAGTTATAACACGAAATCCAACTTGGTGCAGCAAGTGCGAGATCGAGATACTCTAATAGAGCAGCCATCCTAATAGAGCAGTCACCCTGAAGAGAATTCAAGAGATCAGCTAGAAACAAGAAACCTGTATAGAGATCAGCTACAAACAAGTCAACCTGTAGAGAGATCAGCTACAAATAATTCACCCTGTAGGGAGATCAGCTAGAAGAAGTTACCTTGTGGGGAGTTCATGCAACTATGGAAAGAGATAGTTCAGCTAGAAGAAATCACCTTGTAGAGTTCAGCTACAAAGAAACCACCATGTAGAGAGTTCAGCTACAAACAAATCGCCTGTAGAGAGATCAGCTAGAAGAAGTTACCTTGTAGAGAGTTCAGCTTCAAACAAATCACCCTGTAGAAAGATCAGCTAGAAGAGGTCACCTTGTAGAGAGTTCAGCTACAAAGAAACCACCATGTAGAGAGTTCAGCTGCAAAGAAATCACCCTGTCTAAAATGCAGCCACAAACAAATTGCCCTGTAGAAAGATCAGTTAGAAGAAGCTACCTTGTAGATAGTTCAGCTACAAACAGATCTCCCTGTAGAGAGATCAGCTAGAAGAAATTGCCTTGTAGAGAGTTCAGCTACAAAGAAACCACCATGTAGAGAGTTCAGCTGCAAAGAAATCACCCTGTCTAAAATGCAGCCACAAACAAATTGCCCTGTAGAAAGATCAGTTAGAAGAAGCTACCTTTTAGAGAGTTCAGCTACAAAGAAACCACCCTGTAGAGAGATAAGCTAGTCCTTGTAGAGAGTTCAGCTACAAAGAAACCACCCTGTAGATAGATCAGCTGGAAGAAGTTACCTTGTAGAGAGTTCAGCTACAAACAAATCACCCTGTAGAAAGATCAGCTAGAAGAAGTCACCTTGTAGAAAGTTCAGTTACAAAGAAACCACCATGTAGAGAGTTCAGCTACAAACTAGTCACCTTGTAGAGACATCAGCTAGAAAAGTTACCTTGTAGAGAGTTCAGCTATAAAGAAACCATTCTGTTTAGACTTCAGTTGCAAACAAATCACCTGTACAGAATTCAGCTACAAACAAATCACCCTGTAGAGAGGTCAGCTAGAAGAAATTACCTTGCATGTACATAGTTCAGCTACAAAGAAACCACCATGTATATAGAGAGTTCAGCTGCAAAGAAATCACCCTGCATAAACTTCTGCCACAAAAAAATTGCCCTGTAGAAAGATAAGTTAGAAGAAGTTACCTTGTAGATAGTTCAGCTACAAATAGATCTCCCTGTAGAGAGATCAGCTAGAAGAAATTACCTTGTAGAGAGTTCAGCTACAAAGAAATCACCATGTAGAGAGTTCAGCTGCAAAGAAATCACCCTGTAGAAAATGCAGCCACAAACAAATTGCCCTGTAGAAAGATCAGTTAGAAGAAATTACCTTTTAGAGAGTTCAGCTACAAAGAAACCACCCTGTAGAGAGATCAGCTAGAAGAAGTTACCTTGTAGAGAGTTCAGCTACAAAGATACCACCCTGTAGAGAGATCAGCTAGAAGAAGTTACCTTTTAGAGAGTTCAGCTACAAAGAAACCACCATGTGGAGAGTTCAGCTGCAAAGAAATCACCCTGTAGAAAATGCAGCCACAAACAAATTGCCCTGTAGAAAGATCAGTTAGAAGAAGTTACCTTGTAGAGAGTTCAGCTACAAAGAAACCACCCTGTAGAGAGATCAGCTAGAAGAAGTTACCTTTTAGAGAGTTCAGCTACAAAGAAACCACCATGTGGAGAGTTCAGCTGCAAAGAAATCACCCTGTATAAAATTCTGCCAGAAACAAATTGCCCTGTAGAAAGATCAGTTAGAAGAAGTTACCTTGTAGAGAGTTCAGCTACAAAGAAACCATTTTGTAAAGAGCTCAGCTGCAAACAAATCACCTGTACAGAATTCAACTACGAACAAATCACCCTGTAGAAAGATCAGCTAGAAGAAGTTAACTTGTAGAGAGTTCAGCTACAAAGAAACCATCATTTAGAAAGTTCAGCTTAAACAAATCAACTGTAGAGAGTTCAGCTACAAACAAATCTCCTTGTAGAGAGATCAGCTAGAAGAAGTTACCTTGTAGAGAGTGAAGCTACAAACAAATCACCCTATTGAAAGATCAGCTAGAAGAAGTCACCTTGTAGAAAGTTCAGTTACAAAGAAACCACCATGTAGAGAGTTCAGCTACAAACTAGTCACCTTGTAGAGACATCAGCTAGAAAAGTTATCTTGTAGAGTGTTCAGCTACAAAGAAACCATTCTGTAAAGAGCTCAGCTGCAAACAAATCACCTGTACAGAATTCAGCTACAAACAAATCACCCTGTAGAGAGATCAGCTAAAATAAATTACCTTGTAGATAGTTCAGCTACAAACAAATCACCCTGTAGAAAGATCAGTTAGAAGAAGTTACTTTGTAGAGAGTTCAGCTACAAAGAAACCATTTTGTAAAGAGCTCAGCTGCAAACAAATCACCTGTACAGAATTCAGCTACGAACAAATCACCCTGTATAGAGATCAGCTAGAAGAAGTTACCTTGTAGATAGTTCAGCTACAAACAAATCTCCCTGTAGAGAGATCAGCTAGAAGAAATTACCTTGTAGAGAGTTCAGCTGCAAAGAAATCACCACTGCCCAAATTTCAAGGCAATAGCCAGCTCTTTCCAATCTGAAGTTATCAATTGTCAAAGTTGGCAAATTGGATGTGTGGAAGGCCCCTTTTCGCAAATCCGGTCACATATGTATTATATATATAATTTGTACATTTACTGATAAAATATTTAAAGTACATCTACTTCATCTTTTCTTCTTCCTGTAGTAAAGAAAAAAAACATAGGTTAAAAAGTCCCAATGCTGGCCATAGGCCGGCTTTGGGGTATACAAATACAAAAAGAAATGAAATCTAATCCAAAACAGCCAAGCTGTAAAAAAGTGTGCGGCCCTCAGAAAGGCTATGGTGAAAAAAGATGTGAAATCCAAGGTGGCGGCCAAGAAATGGCTGTGATGGTAGGTTAATGGTAAAAATTTTAATAACGACAATTCAGGTGAATTTTTGTGCCGCTTCACAAAATTTACATGAATTTTCATTATTAAAATTTTTACCATTAACCTACCATCTCAGCCATTTCTTGGCCGCCACCTTGGATTTCACATCTTTTTTCACCATAGCCTTTCTGAGGGCCGCACACTTTTTTACAGCTTGGCTGTTTTGGATTAGATTTATATTACATATAATCGTGGAAATCACTTTTCTTAGTAAAATAACATTTACAATACACAAGGTTAAGATTATAGTGTATAAAAGAATTATTTCATAGAGACTGGAATATTGATACAGTATGCGTTCCTTTTGTTGACTGTTTACCTTAAAAATGAAAATGACTGAAAAAAATTCCCTGCAGGCGATTTCAGAGGATTTTGGATATGTTATTCTCCATGAAATTCTGCATCAAATGATACCAAATTTAGCTTGGTACCATTATTTTCCATGAATCATCTTTCAACAGCCGGACTACAAGGGCTGCATGTAGGGTTAGTGATAGTCATGGGTTTAGCAATCAAAATTTTTTTCGCAAAATAATTCTTTTAAACTATATAGCTATAAATGTGCCCTTGGGTTTGTACTATACAGATGCAAGTTTTCATACTCAGTGGAGGATTGTAATAGTGTTACACCAGATGACTGTTTTATTAGAGTATTTGTGACCTAATTTTAGAAAACTGTCGATTTACGCACAATAGTACTTTTGCAGTAAAATGCATTTAAAAACAGTGTGTAAAAAATGCAAGCTTCGGAAACAAAATTTATGCAAGTTTTTATCACCTTGTTGGTCGGTGCATCGACACTCCAGTAAATAAACCCTGGGAGTCACCATGTTACCCTATTCATAGGGAGTTCAAAAATACTTGTTTCATCTTCATATACAGGTGGGTTTCTGAGTTACAGACATTTGTTTATGTTGCGGTGACGAAAGAATTTATGATGATTTCCGGATCACAGAAGAATACCTTTGGCAAAAACTATACCTTGGTGGATTCACAAATTCATGGCAAATACAATAAGCAAAGATTAAACTCCGTATACCATTGTATCAGTAAGCTATGATGGTTTATGTAAACGCCTGTAGGTTATTTCTCGGTATCTTCTGTACATATTGATTTATTCGCTTGTCCGGGTGTCTACTGCTGTATTTCCCACACTGCTTATCTTATGAAGTTAAAACTTAGCCAATCCATTGTCCTGTCCCAGTAGACAACAAACAACTAATGAAACAAAGTTTGATAAATGTGCGTATATCGACGGTTTTCTAAATTATAGTAGATCACATTTTATGACTGGTGTGTGTTTGTGTGTGTGTGTGTATGCGTGTGTGTGTGTGTGTGTCTGTGTCTGTGTGTGTGTCTGTGTGTGTGTGTGTGTGTGTGTGTGTGTGTGTGTGTGTGTGTGTGTGTGTGTGTGTGTGTGTCTGTGTGTGTGTCTGTGTGTGTGTGTGGAGGGGTAGGAGGGTGGCAGGGAGACTGGTGTTGAGTGGTTGCCAAAGCCTCAGCCTGTGCATAGAGCCAAGCTCCGTTGTAAGGAAGGTAAAGCAGGACCTGATTCAAGAGATTTAGATTCAGTATTGCCTTGCCAAATACAGAAACGTGTGGAGAAATGCATGCCAGGAAGGACAGAAGAAGGTGCAGAACACTGCTCTTTCTGCACAGTTTATTTGTGAAACTTGCCACCATGAATTTCGAAGGAGACAGGACATCACCAGACACAAGTGTCAAGCAAAACGTCCACGAGGCAGGAAGAGGAAGCCATGGTTTGGTCTGCTACCAATATTGGGAAGCATCATCTAGCATTGAACATTTTTCCCTATTGATATGTATACATGTACTGTAGTATGTGGAAATTTAATGTTTCATAAAATATTATAGTATTGTCAATACAGTACATATATTGTGTGCATTGACTTCAGGTACGGTGACGCTGAACCAATTAAGGAGGAATTAAGAGCAGCCATACAAAGCTAATTAGACAGTATGTCTGAGGTTATGCACAACAAATGCAGAAACCCATAGACCATACTGAAGAATTTCAGTGAACTAACAGAGCAACCTTATTTAAAGGTGGCAGAATGGAGCTGATAATTATTTTTGGAACCATCAAATTTGATGAAGTAATAAACAACATGTACAATTCCTCAGTCATGTGCAACCACAAAGACCAAAGTCAAAGTAGGTATGGCAAGGATGGATACAAAACAAAAACAAAGAAAACAAAGTAATTAGTCCAAGATGGGTTGTTGCAGGCAAAGGATATTCTCTGAGAAGTAGTAATAGCAGTTGCTGCTGCTCTATCGAGTGCTGTTTTGGAATGGGAGAAACTTTGTTTCAAAATGTTTTCCATTGCTGTAATGGTTTCATTAACCCTTAAACGCGCATGAACTTTTAAGGAATTAGTCCTGAATGCGCACAGAACATTTATGGAATGCGTGTTTACACAAAACAAACTTATATGGTGAGGTAAGACAGCCTTTCCTAAATCTATTAGCCTAAAACCATATATTAATAGAAAGCTTATTCATTGGCCTACTTGGGGAAGGCTAAATAACCACTATAACAACAATGGCTTACTTAAAACGAAGAAGATCGATGTCTCGCTTTATCGCAACGCCACATTCTTCGCTTCAATCGTAGTTTCTATTGTGGGTTTAGTCACGTGCGCTATATATGGCCTGATTCGCCATTGAATGGCCATTCGAATAGTACTTGTTTGAAGCAAATCGGACGAACTGTCAAGGAGTTATGGATCATTTTCTAAAGGTATGTAATATATTTTTTGTGGTTAGTTGTTGAAAATTATTCTCACGGCGATTTTTGGTCTTATGCTTTGGTCGTAGGGTACACCCCTAGGTATCATTTTAATGCTTATTACATCACGAGTAGAATGGCACAAGTTACAAAGCCATATGGTAAACGCTTCAAAAGTTACAGCGCTTTGTTTACAACCATGTGTAAAAGCCTATATATAGGCTTATGCATTTTCAAGACCATGCGTAATCTGCCTATATATAGGCTTATGCGCGTTTAAGGGTTAAGGTAATGGCCAAGTGGCCAAGGCAGCCCAATTTCTACAGTGTGGCACTGACTCACGAAGCCCAGCTTATCAAGCTCAGCAACTATTTGTTGGTACTCAGGCTTTCCTTCTTTTCTATGTTGATGTGCAGCAATAAATGGGCAATTGAGCTCCAGTAATGACACAGTTTTCAGTTCTTCATTATACACAACTATACCAGGCTGGTTAAACATACTAGTAAAGCAGGTGGAATTGTGACAGGAGGTGAATCTGATGCACATTTGCCATCCGAATCAGCAAATATTTTGACACTGTCTAGACAAGCTTGCAGTTCAGCCATCAGGCATGACAACACAGCATCATTACAATAAGTATACCTGCCTTGTTATAAAGCTGCAGTACAGGCATTTAATACATGATGGGAGGTAGGACGAGGCAACTGACAAAGAGAACAAGTCGCTCCTGTTTGTATGTGTCAGCGACGTAAATTTAGCAAGGTATCTGATGAAGCTCGTAATACAAATGAGAGCTGGCCTGGATGAAATCCTAAAAGAAGCCGGTTCCACAACTTTGATTCGGCTTCCAGAGTAGCACTGTTTTCAATTGCGTTGAAACAGCCTCTGGTACATCTTTACAATCAGAATTTTAAAGGAGACTGCTGCAATTCAGAGAACAGTTAATGGCCAAAATGAATGATTTAGATGCATCTTTATTATGTGGCAATAGGTTAAGGTTGGCTATAGAACATCACAGTGAAAACCAGTTACTGATGAGGACGTTTAAACATTGGTAATTGAGTGGATAATATGGACATCAGGGTTACCCTTTCCACAGCAGTGTAAATGTGACTATCACAAAGTTCTAATAATGTACTTATCCCTAATAGAACAATCACCAATATGTTATCAGTACAATAATTATTATTGTTTCACACTATTAGGGAGTAGCTGGGAAAGAAATAACAGTAAATTCTGCCTAAAATTATACTACAATTGACATTACAGTATTTCCACCACTCATTGAGAACTGTGTGAAGAACCAAACGCAATGACCATTAACATGAAGTGACAAACACACACACACACACAGACACAGACACACAGACACAAACACACACTTAACAGGCTGATCTTCAAATTATATCGATCTAAGAACTAGTTGATGTGACTCAACATTACTGGAAATGACAGTTAAAACCTTTCACCTTATGCTGTGTGGTAATAAACAAAAACTAAATAAAGCCTACATTATTGAGGTGATTTTTAACTGCTCTATTAGAGTATCTTGATATGCTTGATTTCAACAATGGTAGCATTAGGGTGACTGCTCTATTAGGGTATCACAATATTTTTAGTATAAGCTTTCTTCTGGATACATAACACCCAGGAAAACTATAAACTTAAGACCCTCTGAAATTTAATGTGAGATGGATTTCAGCAGTTTATTAGAATAGCTACTACTGAATACTCTGACTGCTATATTAGCATGACTGTTCTATTTAGAGTATCTCGATCTTTTAGCTATGCTCGGACCTTGGCCCAGATACTGGCTATGCCTCTGTTAACCTGGTGCTATCTTTTGGCTCTGCCCCTACATAGAACTTACAACACTTCTTTAGTTGTACATTTTTTTCTGCTTCAGCCAGTTCATTTGATTCACCCTTGCTGCTCAGTCCTACTGGTTGAGTATCTCACACACCAAGTTTCAATAGTACAGTACCAGTATGGGAGTACCCTAGCCGATGGCGGTTCATCCTAATCTGCTGAGTTTATCTTGATTAAGTTTGAAGTAGTATCTAACACCTAGTTTAATGTACAGCGCATAGCTATGAACTAGGTTGCTATAAGGGTCATTCCATGTCAAATCAACAAGGAATTTAGGGTCACCTCTCGGATTTTGATGAAACTTGGTGTGTTTGTAGTACCTGTGGTGCTTATCACTCATGCAAATTTTTAGCTCCATACATTCCATAGTTTCTGATTTATGACCACAAATATTTGGAATATTTCATGAAAATTTGGTCCATCTCTAGTTATAAAATTGACTGCAACTTTGTACTGTGTAAATATTTTTAAACACAATTTTCACTGATGGAAGACTGTTGATTGACCTTTCCAGTGATTCCTAAATTATGGGATATCTACTTAATTATGGTTCAAAAGTACTTCATTGAAAACTTCAATCCTTTATATTTTGAAAAATGCTGCTTGAGATTTTTCAAATTCTTTTGTGAATAATGATTGGGACATAGTCTATGTTTGATAAAATCTTTTTGGTGGGACCACAATGGGCTCAAGAGATATAATGAATTATGTTGTGGTATGTGGTGGAATTTGCAGGCTATTATTACTATATTGGAGTGTACACCTCCAATAACCACTCACAACAAGGCTATGCCAAGTTTGTCTTACAGAGTGAAGGTGTCTAGGTACATTGCAACCTGTATTAGTGACCACCTGTATTGAAAGGCCATCTATGTGCTGCAGTTAAGTTATACTTCTTTAATGTATAGCACCACAGCATCAACCCTTTCTAGCAAATCCAAAAATGGTCCTTATTAGACAAGTTGACTATAAATTATAGATCTGACCACCATGTGTCCATAAACATCATGTAAATGTTGTACCATCTCTTCACAAGTACCTTCTTTATTAAGTTGAATCCCACTGTAGTGGACTTAGCCATATTTAAGCTCCATATGTGGCTGCATAGGTACACACAACAGAACTCCTCAGAAGGGATACCTGGATACCTTGATAACCAGGACACTTGTTTATACACTGTACTCCCACTCTAGCGGTGTACATACATTTAGACAAAGATACTTCTGTGGCTTCTGTAATATGAACACTTTATTATGGTCCTAGCAATGGAGGGGTTTTACCATATACATACATTAATTATTGTACCTTAATGTGTGAAATTAAATACTACATTACTTTACATTCACGACCACTTTGAAGATCAAGTCATAAATTCATACACATACTCACGTAGGAAATAAACATATTGACCACATATTTAACATTTACCTGTACTGATCTTCAAAATGTGAACACAAAATACTTTGAAAAAACCATTAATTTTAGTAATTACAGTACTATAAATCACGCATTGAGGTGCAAGCGTTAATAATATAAAAACTCTTGGTACAAGTAATGCATCTACTGTATATAGTGTTATTCTTCTATTCCCTGGACCATTGATAAAGTGTTCATTTTTGAGAAACCAGACTTGTCTTGGGTCCAAAATGTACATACAATTATAAAGTAAGATCATGAGGCTATTAATGTACCCAGATATCCTTTTGAGGAGGTCTGTTGTACCTATGCAGCCATGTACATAACTTGAATAGTGTAGAGTGGGGATATTTATGTAAGTATACTACGGCAAGATTTTACTTAATAAATAAGGTATAACTGAAGAGATGGTACAACATTAATGTGTTTATGGATGCATAATGATCTCATTTATAGTCAACCTGTCTAATAAAGACCAGTTTTGGATTTGCTAGAAAAGATTGATGCTTTGGTGCTAAACAAGTGGAATGCATTGTAACTAACACGTACTGTGTTTGAACTGGTTGCCAGGTACTGAAGAGATGTTACTATGGATAGAGTTATATAGAAAACCTAACTTGGTAATGAAGAGTCTCAGAAACAAACCCATCATTTTATTTAATGTTCGAATATTGCTTCACCCAATACAGGTTAGTGTTCTGTTCTATACCTTGCAGTTTTGCCAGTGAATTGATTAATTATTTATGATGTCACGTTTCTATTATTTTTAGCAAAAGTATAATTATAATGGGGAGGGAGAGTGTTGAACTGTGCAATACGCTATGAAAAATGAGCACGTAAAGTTCTATGGCATTGTTCAAAATAATTGATGATCTGCATTGATTGGTGACTAATTATAAGCTGAGTGGGCGCACTTTGTATTTATGACTACTGAGTGAAAGACCGGTGTACTCAAGAAAAGTATGGCACATCACAGGAACTTGCTGTACAAAGAGAAAGACACAAGCAGCTAACCTGGAAAGCAAACATCAAGGTTTCATCATGGTCGAGCGAGATCAATATTTCATTTGTTATTTCATCACGGGTGAGATTTCATCATGGTCACCATACCCTGTCTCGCCTCGACAGTTCTACTAGCAAAAGTGACACGTCTAAGTGAATTTCAGCCATTGTGATTCCATGTGGACCACCTATCAAAACATTTAAGGTGTTAAATCTGAGCAATCAACAACGGTCAGGTTAACGAGAAGAAACGAAGATATGCGGGTTACATTAAAGGCTCATTTTTCACAGCATATAGCACAGTTCGACACTCTCACTCCCCATTATATACTCTTGTTATTAGTACTTGATTATATAACTAGGACCAGGTCACATACAACCAAGTACATATACCAACGTGACAACCTACCAATAGGGCATGTATAAACAATGTCATAGCCAGCATGCAGAGCAGTGGGTGGTCTGGCAGAAATGATACGCATGCATATACAGGAAAGAGTTTAACTGACATCAGAAAATCACAATACTAAAATGTAGCTTAACAAAAAATGAGTGAACTATAGTGGCATTAAGTGATTTGTTTACATCAAGAGACTCAATCAAAAACTAAGGCCACTATGCATGACAAGGTGGTGAAGGCCAGCACAATCAGCATATGATACCAATATGGCACAGATTAAAGGCAACCATCATGGCTCACCAACCTATACCCCCCCCCCCCCCTAAATAAAGGTGTCTCTACCGCCTCTGCTACTGACACATACCAGTGGCCAACAGAGTTTATTGTGATCGTTCATGACTGGTGTCTCTTTGTTTAACAGGTGGCACAGCGAGTCCCAAGTTGCTGCAGGGCTGCTTCATCCTTCATCTGGCTTGCTAATAAAATGATTTTCCACCATCAGTGTTGCCATTAATACATTGCTGTATACAGTATTGCTTTAATGTGTATCTCCACTATGTCATCTATGGCTCAGAATGTTGTGTATGCACATAGTGTGTACACATCAGCCACACCAATGATGTACTGGTACTTAGCTACCCTAATTGTAAATCAAAGACCAAAAAAAAGGTCACTACCTGCTGGCAATAGTTGCCCTCCACCAACTAGGCTATATCTCCTTCCTTATAACTACATACATAGCTAGCTATACTGAGAATATTGTGACTGCTCTATTAGAGTATCTCAATCCTGACTGCTCTATTAGAGTACCAATTATTGATGCTATATATTGAGATAGGCTCTCCATCACAGATACAGATAATTTTAGAGGGGCTAAGTCCCTCCATAATTTTTTTTCACAGGGGCTACAGCCCTACTTCACTGCCCCTGGTCAGCAGTGTTGCATTGGCACAGTGATGACAGTCTATAATAATATGCGCACATATTACATAACATACAGTAGATAGTTATACATCATTGTATATGCAACAATGTATCTTATAGATCACAGACAATTGAAACTACAGAAAAATAATTTCAGTTAGCAAGCCAGGTGAAGTACAAAGTAAAGTAAAAATGTACATAACACATTGAACCAAGTACATGCACCAACTTTGCAACACATAATATTCAACATACGTAGTAGGTTGAATATTATGTAAGTGGGTTGTATTTTTAATTGCTACAAACAGAAGACATCATGTTCTATTTAAAGCACATTAAACACCATGTGGCTTAGTTTATAAGACAAATAAGCCAGCATGGCTTGAGATCTTGTACAAAACAGTATATTTGTACATGGCAACTTGTTGAAATCTTTTGTTTTAGATAAAAGTTGCCATGGAGTGGGAGTGCTATTTTGATTGGAAGTTTAAAAGCAATCATTTCTTAAGAAGTAAAGGACTCATTAACATTAAGGCTAAGCAAATTCAGAATATTGTTAGGTGTAGTCAGCTATACCAGGATAACATTGATGAGAAACTGCAACCACAGTTTGATAGCAATTTAGGTATCATCCTTCAAGCCCACAAGGTATGCATAGAAAAGTACCTTCATTCTAAGGAAGATCAAAAGGCTATGAAATGCCATGCTGGTGATGCAGATGTGAGTATACCTGCCCCCAAAAGAGCAAAACAGTCTGAGGCCCCCAAATTTAACTTTCAGCAGCACTGTATTTACTGTGGAGAAGAATGTCTAGTTAATGATCCAAAAAATCTTTCAAGATGGAGGCCAGCTTATATTTACTAGCTCAACATATCAGGAACACAGCATACCATGGCTCAAGGAAACTGAGATGTTGATATAAATTGATTATCAGCTTGATATCGTCAGGTACAATGGACACAAGAAACCAAAGTTTCCACCTCAGTTTCTGAAGAAGCAAGCACCATCACTGAAAATACTAGCCCACGAGTTTCTGTCACAGCAGAGAACTAGTGAGCATGACTTCACTTTTCTGAAAGATGTGATTGTGAGTAATAACTGTGCAGAGTTCAATGGGTACAATACTTGCTTGTGTCCTGAACAAGGAAGATCTTCTGAGCCAAAGACTAAGCATTTTATCTGCCATTGATTGATATGCCATCAGTTAATCCTGATACTATCATGACTGCTATGAGCAAAGCACAGCAATTAACAGAAAAAATTGGACAACATTTTACTGTGTTCACAGCTGATCAACAACTTTACAGAGTTGCAGTGGATGTTCAATGGACACATCCAGATCTATTTCCAAATCTGATCCTAAGGTTGGGTGGAATAGATATGCTAATGATTTTGTGGATGCTATTGGAACATTGATGACTGAGACTTGCCTGTCAGAAATTTTGAAGTCTGTCTTTGAAGGTGTCAAAAAATGCTAACAGGAAAGAAGTTTCCGATGAACATGAGAGCTATGCGCATGGTTGCTGAGGAGCTGCTTAGAGATGTTAATGGTAAAAATAAGCTGAAGGGCCATCATGATTGTATTAATGAACTTGAAGACTTGGCATCCAAAAGTCGCACTTCAAAAATGTGGGTTGATGTGTTCATAAAACCAGTCCTTATAATGATGTTGTATGTAAGGGTAGAATGAGAAGGTGATTGGTCTCTTTATCTGCAGGCAGTGAAACTCACAATGCCATACTCCCATGGCACAAGGAATTATCACACGTGGAAAAAAGATTGCCACTCCATGATAATGCAACAAGTGAAGTCCTCTGATTACCATGCTTGGAACCATTGCAATGCATGGCTAATATTAGCCAATGCCCTTCTTAACTTTTGTCTTTATAATACTATTTAATTAGTTTGCAAGCATTTGGAAAGTACATAGCAGCAGTACTGAATGACATGATCGATCGATTTCAAATGGGCATGTCCACAATGCTGCAATCATCAACACCAACTAATGGCTAAAAGAAGTTTTCATGAATTATCTATCATAATAAGGTGTACTAAGGCTACAACTACAGTAGCAAGTTAAACTTCAATGGTTCAAAAGTGGGTGTGGCACATTAAGATAGATTGCGAAGAGACGAACATCGATACTTTTATAATTCGAAGTTTACTCAACCTTCAAACCCACAAAACATTTGCAGTTTCGTCCCAGCCCTATAGTACAGCACTGTACATGTAACTAATGTAGAGTTTGTAGTTTACACACACACACATGGTTGACAGTCATGCGTGGTGTAAGGATGACGCATGGCAGCCAGTGAGGGCTATGCGTGGCACACAACTGGCATGGGTCATGTAGCAATGCTTCGCGACAAGTGCCGTGGTGCTGTGTGGTGCCACGCCAAAAATGCTTCATGTGTTAAGCAGTGGCATAGCCAAAGCTTTTGCCATGCCAGGGTACTGGGTAGACAAGCCCTTCAACCATGCAACACACATATACATGCCCATCTTCATTTGGACATCAATACAGCATTTTAAAAATGTGTATGCATCACTATGTATACTTTACCTACACTACTGTATGCATGACTAATGTACTTCAACCTTACTCTAGGTGAACGCTAGCTATTGGCCTCCTTATTCTATATACACATCCCTGTCTTAATTAATACCAGACTTGGAAGAAACCTTGGTTAAAGCACAAGGCACTTATGGTGTTGTATCACGTGATGACTGTGCTCTGCTAGTGCCACAGCCTAGAAATAAAAAGAAAACAATAATATTGCTGACTGAATAAGCATTCCATACTGTTTGAACTATCACTTAGTAGTATCTACGTGGCTAGGCGTGTGCTAATGCCTCAAATATCTTGCTCTATTCTCCGTTTTGACTGCACCAATAGTTACACAAGTTAATACAATTGTTAACTGCCCATCCCACTATACTGGAAGAGTTAATAATAATCCTTGTCCTTCACTCCTTGTCACAATGCTGCACATTGTTTTGTAATCACATGATCTCACTTCTATTTATTGCCTCCTATTATTTGTACACAATCGAGTTACTCAAAGGAAAAATCCCTTGGATAATCCCATCTCTATCCATCAACTAGTGGGAAAGAAAGACATTGGTGAAAATAACATGGTTAGTAAGTTATGCTATCTACCGGTATTCTTGTAGCTACAATAATGGAATAGTTAACTTTAATCCAGCCCACGTATTTAATTGCTCAGGGCTCTGGGTGGCTGATGGTGGGGCAAAATAGTCTTATGCAAGGCAATTCCCTGGCTTGCCCAGGTTTGGCTATGCCACTGGTGTTAAGTTATAAATGGACTGCACTATATTTATTCATTTATGTATGATGTAATTTTATTCGCATTTCATATTTTTCTTAGTACTTGGCTGTATATTTAATAAGATCGATATACTTCAATAGAGCACTCACTTATGTACTCTAATAGACCATTCAGGAAAGACTGATATACTCTAATAAGCAGCAAACTCTACAGCATTATCTTGAGCATGATTCGCTGGATTTTTAGCACTGCTCAAAAAGCATAATTGGCTATTTTCAAAGCACAATTCCCACAACACTATCTTCAATCTGCTTGTTGTTTTCTTCCATTAATTTCAGTATCAATTTTTAGCTGGACACCACAAGTTTATTAAAATGCTTATGCTGATACATATGTTACTGGTAGACAGTTGGTAGACACTGTACCTGCACGATAGAACCTTTTATGAACTAGCTGGGCCAATAATGATCAAGCAACACATCCCTTTACGATGGCTGGACTAATAACAATTAAGAAACACTCCTCTTAATGATCTAGTTGTACTTATAATAATTTACCATTAAATACACACTTTTTGGTAGCACAGTGAAAAACAAGACATGTTATTACCATGTCCCTTAATTAAATACTCATCTCTTATAGATAGCTCAGTAATCTGAGGCCCACTCGAGATACTCTAATATAGTAGTCTCTTAACACAACAGCCATGTAAATAAGACACATGTGGATATCATAGCTGTAGTGATAACCATAGAGTATCTATGATATAAAAAAATAACCAAACTACACCTCCTGTAGTAAACAAGTTCATGCTGTGCTAATTCTAAAAACCAGTAAATACTATCCCTTGAATTAATCGACTCTTTATAAATTAAATTAAGCACACAACATGTTATAGTGCCTTGTTTTGTTATAATACATTAAAATTAAACATATTTTGTAATTCACTAATTATGATTTTGTAATTCACCCTCTATTTCATAATTTCATCAATTATGTTGCTATGTATCACAAGGAAATGTAACTCAAGAAAACCACTTTACATCACATAATTTTGCACAGAAGTATTTTCTTAACTGTTTTATAGTTTGTTTGTTGTGTTTTCATATGATTCTCTATATTACGCCTCATGGCTGCTCTTAATCTTCTTTTGCATACAAAGGGTATACGTCCCCTCTTAACTCAAAAAGATTTTCCATTCCTGGTAGGTTGCAAAACCTGTCAAACTGCTTTTCATTTGCTATACACCCAATAAAGTATGTAGGCTACATCGCCCCTACTGAATTGTTTCACCTGGCTTCAGTTCAGGCATCTGTTCACCTGGCTTTACCATATACTCTTTAAGTAAACGCTACAAAAACAAAAAGTTAAGCTTTAATACATTAAAACAGCTTTTACTCATTAAATTAAGATTTAATAACTGTAGCTCAAAGCATGTTTGCTCGTGTGGGTGTAGGATAGACACAAAGACATGCAGACATGCAGACACATGGTTTTTTCCAAACCAATTTCCAGAAACCAGGTACCCCTGTACATGACCACAGATGGCCAAAGTGCCTCTGCAATCAATCAAATCACCATAGAAAATGCAGATAATTCCCATTTACAAATGTAGTGAAGCCATCGTGTTACCGTGAATCAACACCTTCGGCTATCAACAAAAAAAATGAGACACAAAGGAGAACAAAGTGATGTCAGCATTGTACGGATTGCAGTATTTTAAAAAGCACCTGTTGGACTGAAGTGACATCAAACAGTGAAAGATCAAGCTCATAACCATAGCTGCTATTGAGCTATGCTTCTCTTAAGGCATCAGGTAGTAAATTACATTGAATAAATTTTGTACAGTAGCAATCTATTGGAAGCATTCCCATAGGGTCATACTGAAGGCACTTTTAAGGCTTGGTTATACCTAACCAAAACTGCCAAGGTGCCACAATGACATTGTGAAGCTGATTTTTGAGTAGATATTTATACCCAGAAAAACCCAAACCTTCATGATCACCAAAATACAGTACAGTAACAGTTCTACCATACTGTATGATACTAATTATAATTCTTGCACTTGTTTGTCGCAATCAAAAATCATACACAGAAATATTGTGACTACATTCATCACTCATCACAAGGTGAATCATTTCACCATGGAGAATATCACTTGAGATACTAGAGAGTAATTGAAGCTGGTTATACACAATGCCATTAGCTGTCTGTCAAGTTAATTAACTTGTTTGCGAGTGACCACACCCATTGCCAATGGCAAAGTACAATTGCAAATGTTGCTGAAGAAGCTGTAGCAGAAGAATTATTACCTTATAAAGAGTTGTTTACAACAGCTGTACTTCAATAAGATCATGGAGCAGCTGCTACATCTTGTTTTCATGTTTACCGCAGCTGGAAATCTGTTGTGGACAAATTCTTGTGCAAAAGTGATGAATTCTAATGCAAAAGCGACAAAATAAATTGCAACGTGACGAATTTAATTGCAAAACCGATAAATTCAGTTGTAAATGGAATGAATTCTACTGCAAAGACGACAAACTCTACTGCAAGCAGGACAAAGTCAATTGCAAGGTGCCGATTTCAATTGCAAAAACCTGTAACATTTTAAAACAAGCTCCCATGGTTTATTTGTGATTAAAACAGATAACTGTTAATTTGTAACTACTATCCAAAGTTATGTAGATATACTACAAGTAAAAGTTACTCATGGCTAACAAGTTATTAATACATCTTACTAACTGATAGTAGTATGCTGACACTACATTGTAACCTGAAACCTCACAGTTTACTTTGACAGGAGTTTTGAGGTCACCATCAAACCATCTACACATAACTTAATTATATGCCAAACACCTGGTAGCATAATACATTCATCCCAATTCTACCAGTGTAATACCTTTGAACTGGTTTGATAAAAATAATGAAATACACTGGAATGCCACAGCATTGTTATGTTCACACATACACGTGCAATATTAATACATATGTATGTACCTTGTTCCTAATGTTTGCTGGAATAGATGTATGTTCCAAGAAGTATTGTACACACTTAAGATAACCTAGCTTAGCAGCCGTATGGATTGCTGTGTCTCCCAACTGGTGTGAATAAAGATAACAAGTTAATGTATTACACAAACACCAAACAAATTATACACAGCTACCCATTCATTACACACTATTGTAGTACTAGTACTTATATCTTCAGGTGTAGGCAACCTTTCTTGTTTCACTACATTTTATTTCTTTGATCCCTAAATTCCTAATTTTACTTGCACTTAATTGTTTCAGCCATGCTGAATACATCATAAATAAAATTGTGAAGTCATAGGTACAAAATGGTGAAAGATACGTATAACTAGTGTTTTTATATAATCATGCAGTTATGTTCATTATACTGTATGTGTGTGTTTGTTTACATGTTACACTACATAATGTCTTGCCACTCAAAGGACATCATGTGACTACCACATGTGTAGCTATTTCTTAAAGAATTCTTGTACTTGTGTCATTGTAAAAAGTTAACTTATTGATAGTTGTCCAGGTAGTTATCCATTAAACCTAACACTCTACAAGTGTCTAACAAAT
Source organism: Dysidea avara (assembly GCF_963678975.1). Classification (NCBI taxonomy): domain Eukaryota; kingdom Metazoa; phylum Porifera; class Demospongiae; order Dictyoceratida; family Dysideidae; genus Dysidea; species Dysidea avara. The sequence goes on from NC_089272.1 coordinate 11,706,419, forward strand.
GTCCAATTGGAATTCATCAACCTCATTATACCATTGAGATATCCCAATGTGTATAATATGAATCCCAAACATACCTCACATGTAATACAAATCCAATCATGGCTAATTTTACTTGCACTTGTTTGTTTACTTTGTGATGACTGGTGAACCTGAATTTCACCAGGCTTATTGAACTTAAATTTTTTAAGTTCAATATCAATTTTTGCATCTAAATAAGTACAACTCCTCCCCTTAGGTAAGCAAATGAATAGTATTCCCCTTGAAGTCAGCTCTTTTAGCAAACCTTTCCTCACCACAACACTTGTATGACTTATAACTCAATACTTGTCTGAAACTAACTGTCTTAATGAAGGTTCAGTTCACTGTGCAATGTGGTACTGCCACAACAAACTTTAGCTTAAATTTTGTTTTCTGACATAATTGTGGAAAAAGCTCATTGTAAATGCTTACAAGATAGTCCCGTTTCACTTTACTCAAAGATTTTCGCTTAGGCTCCTAGGTTAGTGGTAAACACCTCATACAAGCTCTGCCTATTGTGTTTGCCCTCCATAGCCTAACTGGTAAAGTTGATAATTAATAAATGAATACTTCATTATACTTGAATGTACTTTTACAATGCATACATGTAGTCAACTAGCTAGCTAACATTTTATCATTTGGGAACAAGGGTTAAATCAGGAGTCTTCTTGGTATACCCAATAAACTGCTTTTGCAACTGACATTCCAGTATATTACATTTTGTCTATGGTGAGGTGAATTATGCTAAAAGAGCTGACTTTAAGGGAATCTTATTTATTTGCTAACTTAATGGGAGGAGTAATAGTTATTTGGATATAGAAACTGATATTGAACTTTAAAAAATCCCATTCCACCATTCCAGTGTTCCACCATTCCAGTAGTCCATTCCACTGTTTATACACTCCTATGAGCTTCCTGACCAGCTAGGCAAGCCAGGTATTTGGGAATACCCAAAATGGCAGCCTTTCTTCATCACTTACTCTCTCAACAACTTAAAGCCATAATTCTTGGTGTAAAATAACTTTAATGAGGTTTACATAGCATATTTAAACCAAGTTAATGTAGGAGCAATGCATGAGTCAGTCGAGCATTAACTAGAGTATTAGTGAGCATCAATCAGAGTTTATGCATGCATAACAGTCAACACGTGCTTTAGGTGCGAAGAGTAGTGTGACTGGTTAAGCGATAGTGCAATTTTGAGAATTATGCCTAGAACGAAGGGAAGTGGCAGAAAGAAGAAAACAAATAGTCGTCTCAAGGACACTTCAAGGACGTCAGAGAGACGAGTGGCTACTACCGGAACCTCAACCAGAACAACAACAAGAAGAGGGGGCAAGAACCGTCTGGCCAGTGCTGGAAAGGAGTCGTCACAAGCTACCAAATCAACCAAGAGGAGTAACAGGACTGCCCATTCACCACGTCCCAAGCGTCGTCGGTTATGCGAGCAAGATGATGACTCTTCCTCCAGCGAAGATGCTGAAGGATTCGACGATGTCCCACTGATGAAGGCTGACATCCCGAAGATAGTGGAAGTGGTAATGAATCAATTCTCAAAGGAAGGTGATGACTCTCAAGATGAAGACCAAGACAATCCTAATCCACACCTCGATAAGTATGTTACTGATGTCAGCATCTCCGTACAAGTCACGTGACAGGGAGTTACGCGCAACAGTTAAAAAAAATCGAAGGGTAGGGGTACAAAGTCTGCTTGTGGTTACAATATTATTTCAAACAAGGGTCACGCGCACTTCTCACGTGATTCGGACATTGTTGCAAGTATCACAGTAGTGTGTATGTATTATATATAGTAAAATAAAAAATAGTAACTAGCTAGGTGCAGTAATGAGTGGCAATGTGCACGCGTAAAGCATTAGTATTAATAGCGAAATTAGTACCATGCTTGTAAGTGTGTGGGTAATGCAACAGTTGCGTATTAGTAAAAAAAATTTAAAAATAAATTAATAAAAAGCTTAGCTAGGTAACTACATTACCACATAGCCTTATAGGTAGACTAGCCTATTACGTGTGTGAAAGTACATGGGATCATAAACTCTAATTACATCCACTCATCTCATTCTGACCCTTTGCCAGTATAGCACTTCATATTGTCCTGTCTCCTCTTTCTCAGATCTGGAGCACATCAACGTAATCTCATCTCACCGGAAAAGAGCTCCTCCCCCTACTAACCACCATATTGTTTCAGCTCCATCTGCTGCATCATCTATACCACCAGTACCATCCATCCTTGTGGCAAAGATTGAATCTGGAAAGTTTGTAGAGATGGGAGATCTTGTTCCAAGCCACTTAAGTTTTGAAGAGACAGCAGGAGCAAAGTCAAAACAACGATGTATTGCCAACATTTCTGAGTGGCTTCAAGCATTTGCTGTCTATGTATCAGTTATTGCCAAAAAGCAGCCCCAGCGATTACTAGATTTGATGGGCTACCAAATTCTTATGCTGGAAGCCAACATCCAATACCAAAATAATTGTTGGCTGGCATATGATAGGCAATTTCAACAGCAAGCCGCCTCCCAACCTGACTGCAAGTGGTCTATTACTGAATCCACACTTTGGAACTTTGCTTTCACAGGCCAGGCCAGAGCAAGCCGTTGTAAGCACTGCTTTAGCTTGTTCCACCAGTTGAAGGATTGTGAGTTTTCCCCTAACACAACCTCCAGCTCACATGATCTGCCACCATACCAAACTCCAGGTCGTCGGAGATTCATTTGTCGCCAATGGAATGAACAGTATGCCAAAGGGTGTTCTTTCCCGAATTTCCGCTACAAGCATGTATGCTATTACTGTGCCTTTAATCCAGTGTCAAAGGATATTAATCATAAAGCAGTGTTCTGCCCAAACCCTCCTGCTCAGCAGTCAGTGACCCAGCAAAGGCCTAGACCATTCCTTTCCATAAGTTACGTAAATGACTGGTACCACTTATGAAGGACAGGACTAACTGATGTACACACATACCTTAATATATTGTTTCACTTATCCTGTACGAATTTATGCAAATATTTAATAAATCTGCTATGCCATATAGTTAACAGGTCACTGGTATATTTCAACACAGTATTTACCTTTATGAATTGTCCTTACTCTTATATATTTTCAGACACTCTCCTGGAGCCAATCCATCGGCAGGATAGAAAATCAGTGCCATACCCTCAATGGCTACAACAGTGGCAGACTCACCTCACCCCCATCCCACTTTTCAATAACATTCCTTTAGTCGCCAGCTTCGTCCATACTCCACTAATCCCAGCTGCTTGGCTACATCACATGAGACACCACCCCCATCAAGACCTAGTGCAGTATTTCCTACAGAGTATCACCACGGGCTTCAGACTGGGTTCTGATGGAAGTGCCACACAATCAGCTAAAAGGAATCTTCAAAGTGCAGCTGACTATCCTGCCATAGTTGATGAATATCTTCACAAGGAATTATCTCTTGGCAGGATATCTGGCCCATACCCACCATCAACCTGCCCAGGAGTCCAGATAAACAGATTTGGGGTTATACCAAAGAACCACCAGCAGGATAAGTGGCGCCTTATTACAGGCCTTTCTCACCCCTCTGGTAGCAGTGTAAATGATGGCATACCCTCCCAGCTATGTACCTTAACCTATGTGACAATAGATGAGGCCATATTAAGCATACTTAAATCAGGAAGAAACACAATGTTGGCAAAAATTGACAGTAAAAGTGCCTTTCATTTACTTCCAGTGCACCCGGCAGATCGACATCTACTAGGGATGAAATGGAGAGGCAATGTTTACATTGATCATTGTATCCCCTTTGGTCTTCGCTCAGCACCGAAATTGTTTAACATCCTTGCCGATCTCCTAGCATGGATTACAGAGAATGAAGGTGTTTCCTACCTCATTCATTATTTGGATGACTACTTGACAATGGGACCACCAGGCTCTACAGTATGCTAACAGAATGTTAACATTTTATATCCTTATGTGCCAAATTAGGTGTCCCACTCGCATCTGAAAGTTTAGAGGGTCTTTCAACGTCATTGTCTTTCCTAGGAATTATATTAGATACCAAGCACATGGAGATATGGCTACCAGCTGACAAACTAGCTAGGATTAAGCAACTCTTGACAACATGGCTACCCAGACGAAAAGCTAGAAAGAGGCAGATTCTATCACTCGTAGGCACTCTCGACCATGCTACAAAAGTTGTCCGCCCAGGCAGGGCCTTTGTAGCAAGAATGTATTCTACAGCGGCTAAGCTGTGCAAGATGCACTTTGTTACTAGGCTAAATAAAGCATTCAGATCAGATTTGCTATGGTGGTATACGTTTCTGCAGGTTGGAATGGCTTTAGCATCCTCAGACATCCCACTATCTCACACCCAGATTTTTGTGTCCAAACTGATGCGTCAGGAACATGGGGTTGCGCAGCAGTACTGGCCCCCTACTGGCTACAGTGACAATGGCCCCCAGAATGGCAGAATATTGGGATCATGGCTAAAGAGCTTATGCCAATCATTCTTACTTGTATCGTCTGGGGGTCATATTTGTCTAAGTACCACATTAATTTTCAGTGTGACAATGCCAACCTGGTCATCTCCATTAATAAGGGCTCAAGCAAGGATAAGCTTGTAATGCATCTGCTCCGCTCTTTGTCATTCTTCGTCACACACTTCGATATTTATCTCACCGCTACTCACCTACCAGGAGTGATAAACGCTACCGTTGATCACCTCTCTCGGCGCAACTTCAGCAAGCTTTCGAAACTGTTCCCAGTCTGACAGCAGAGCCTACACTGATACCTCATTCCGCCTTGCAGTTAATCTCACCTCATAGGCTTGATTGGATTTCTCCTCACTTTCTTCAACTGTTTCAGCAAACTTTATCATTCATTTACCAACAGTCACGTTAATCATGTAACCTATACACCATACATTGCACATGTAATACTGTGTGACCATACTATTAACACTGCAGTACTTCATAATATTATTATCACTGTGCTTATTAATATTATAATTATTACTAATTTCCTCTATATTTTGTACCTACAGACCTGCCATCGGTTACTGTAACCCAACTGAAGGCTGTAGCACAAACTTACCTTAATCTGGGAATATCCACATCCATAAAGAAAGCATATAGAACTGGCCTCCACAAGTACATGACCTTCTGCACAGAAACTAACCAGCGGCCAGTACCAGTTTGTGAGGATACATTGCTTTTCTTCGCTACATACTTGGCACAACAACACCTTTCATATGCGACAATACAGGTTTACCTCTCTGCTGTGAGATACAATCAGATTATAGCTGGCAAATTATTGCCCTCAGTAACTCTGCAGTTAAACTGTGTACTAAAAGGCATACGAAGGTCATATGCTATCACCTATCAACCCAAAGATAGATTACCTATTATGTTTCCAATTATGGCACGCCCTTCATGCTGTATTTTCGATGCACCCTGGAAACTACAGAGATGTTATGATTTGGGCTGCCTGCTACCTCCCTTACTTTGGACTTCTTAGAGTAAGTGAATTCACCACGTCCTCGCCCAATCACTTCAACCCTTCAACGGACCTGCTGTTATCTGACGTTGCCTTGGACAACCGAGCATCCCTTTCACTTGCACAAATTACACTAAAGCAATCTAAAGGAGACCAGTTCAGGAAAGGTGCACAGATATATTTGGGGAGAACTTCCCATGTTGTATGTCCAGTACATGCCTTAGTGCAATACCTAGCCAGGTGGGGTGGCACTCCAGGACCACTCTTCTCTTCTTATTCTCTGACAACAAATCATTAACAAGAACATCATTCAGTGCAGCTCTCAACAGAGCTTTAAAGGAGCTCCAAATGGACCCCTCTCAGTTCAATACACACAGTTTTAGAATTGGTGCTGCTACATCAGCTAAGCAAGCTGGCATCAGTGACTCACACTTAAGAGTCCTTGGCAGGTGGAATAGTGATGCCTAACTAAAATATGTTAGACTATCACCACAAGATCTGGCCGGATTGTCAAAATCTCTTGCTTCTATGCAATGCGTGAAACTAACCTACGTAGGTGTATTACTGCAGATGTATACAATACTTAACTAATTAATTTCATATGTGCATGATGGTATGTACACATGTTCATAGGTATACCATATAGAGGTCCCAGTAACCATGACTATGTGAATAGCTCACAGGATTGTAACAGTAAAAAAAAATAACAAAAAATAAAAATAAAAATAAATAAAAAACTAAGTAGCTGGTTCCTTATATATGCTTGGGTGGAAAGTCATGTGGTATGCCTTTCTATGGCCTGATACACCCAAGCTATGTCATACAGTCAGAATATTTGCCCTTAGCCATTCAAAGTACCCCCTCCAATCCAATTAATATGTACACAAATAAAAAATTATATCAAAAATTTAATCCCTGCCTTAATTGGTTAGGTTCCCACTGGCAGACAGAGTCCTTGTACAACTACCAACCCCACCATCATCAACCGACGGTGGTGGATTAACTGATTAGGTCAAGTATGTTGGAGGTGAGCAAACTACATTAAAGATCCATAACATGTACCATATATTAAAAAAAAATTGGCAGTAAAAAAGTTTGGCGAATAATATTACAATTGCCAAAATTTTATCTGCCAATTATTTTTAGCAATCAGATGAGCAGATTAGCCATGTTGAAAGGACAAATGTACCATGAAACCACCTAACTTCAAAGGAAAATTTCAGGGTACATATCTCATAAACCCTGGCTTGCCATGGTACATTTAAGTAAAACCATGGCTGGCCATGGTTTATTTTAGTTAAACCATGGCTGGCCATGGTTTATTTTAGTTAAACCATGGCCTTGATATCTGGTGAGGTAACGTTAGTTTGTTTTTAGAAGAATCCTGGCAGCATTCGATTGTGGGAGTTTAGTATTGTTCACGTGATGAAAACCATGAGGCTGATTTTCCATCCTACAGCACTCAGACGGAGGCGATTCGACTCCCTCACCACCCTATGAGTTGACAAACAAAAGTTCAAGATGAGAACTAGTGTCATGGGTAATTTACAAGCACTTCTCCACGTGTTTGATTATGTACCACGCCCACTTTTCATATATCACGAGGTAACCACTCTACAGCAAAGCTTACCCCTCTAGATGTTTAGAAAACTGTGTAAACAGTGTTTAAGTGATGTAGCAACTCTGAAACACTTGTAAAATCACTAAATTGAGTGTTTCTGTGATATCCTTAGGATTTGCCCATTTATGTTAACAAATGTAGTCACAACATTAGTTGTTGTTGTCCCATAATTGAATTTCACAAGTTGGTCTATATAATGAATTCAGTGGTTGGCCTCATATTGGTTTGGGTGATTAGTCTCCTGCAGGCTCTTAGCCTGAATTGGCATGGTACATATCAGTTGTATCACGTGCCCTCGTGATTTGCCTGATATGTACACTCACACTCTCGGGCCTAACGGCCCTCTAGCTTGGGTGTACATATCAGGGTCCGAGAGCGTGAGTGTACATATCAGGCAAATCACTCAGGTACATGACACAATTATTACATGATAGAATGGGTATTGGAATATCGTTACATGTATCATGGGCATTTCCAAGCTTTCCCTTTGACTGTCGAGAGATTCGTTGTCCCACAAGAGTTCACGAATATCCAAACATTGCTCTCGACATTACAAGAACCAGCAAATGATGTTTACAAAAACAATAACTTCCCCCTATGCTGACCTCTCTGGTTTGACCACCTACTGTGGCGCTTTGCCAGTATCTGAATGGCCTGCAGATCAAAGACAGGCTAGGGATAGATTTTTTCAAACTCCTTCTAGGCATTTGTCCCATTTCACTGTAGTCAACGATCTTTGCTTACGTTCCTTGGGTCATGGTAAGCACCTCGTACAAGCTTTTCCTCCAGTGTCTAACTAGTAAAGCAGATAAAAACAAACAAAACGAACAAAACTTTTATGGTAGCTACCACTTGAATGCAATGTTGCTCCGTACAAATGCAAGCAATTAAAAAAACTAGCTAATTAAGGAGTGTGGCAGCAGTTTCTATCGTAAGTCGTCATCCAGATAAAGACTCATGATTGAAATGGCTGCTACTCTCCTTTATTGGAGAGTTGTTTAATCAATTTCGCAGGGTTTGCACTAAACTTTTTTACTGAAATATATGTTACATAACTAACAGCAAGAATTTTGTTATAGCACCAATAGTTTACTTCAAGTTATAAACTGTAGCATGTGGTGTGGCATTTGTATTTTTTTTTGTTTCTTTGTGGCACTACAAACATTTGTGGCATGACATGTTTAACTTTGGCATGTATATCTAAATTTTGGACTCACGTGGTTGAGTTTGGCTACAGCTATCAATAGCACTATAAGCCAAATTTATGTCCATAATACTGTACGTCATGTTATGGCTGTTAAAACAACTGGACAAGACATCAAGTTCGAGATCAATTGTTGAATCATCATAATGATGGAAATTATGTACATGAGCCTGAAGTTATTTGAATAAACGCCTACAAGTATATCAGTTTAATTTTATGATTTCTAACAAAACTCAACAAAATTCTGGATGTTACCTAGTATGTTAGCAATCTTAAAGTTGTTTTATGTTGAGAATTATGGTGTTAAGTTGTTGAGAGAGCAAGTGATGAGAAAAAAGAGCCATTTTGGATAATCTTTTGTCCAATACCAGGCTTGCCCAGATGGTTAGCAATCTCAGAATTTGGTACACAACTTCTTTGTTGATAGGTAACTACTTTTGTGGTGTGAGGAAGTTTGGGCTATTATTTGTTTAGTTTTCATGGACAAAAACCTGTTTTTGGACCTCAAAATTCTGTCTAAATGATGCAGCAATAGTAATCATGCCTCACTAATCATTCCATCTTCAGTGAAGGTTTGCTCACAGAGAAATGTTAAAGTGCAGTATTGTGATAAAAGACCATTGTTTCCGGGACTGTAAGCTCGTGATTCGCAGATATTCTCATCGATTTCTACCACAAGAAGGCAATAGAATTTACTGCCACTGCAGCTGTATTCAAACGAGTGTTGGTCCAACATGTAACAGCAGTTAGCAAATTATGTTGAAGATGACAATTTTTACATTGGTAACCCTATCTTGGCTATCATCATGTACAGTAGCCAGCAAATGTTTGTTAACATTTAAGGGCAAACTATGAAAATAATTTAACGGTAAATTGAAGCCATACAGTACACTATCTATGCATGTCATGAGAAGCTCCAGAAATTTTGGTGAGTCAGACCTGTCTCCAATCTAAACATTTTGTGATGCCAGGGACTACAGTAGGATTATGGCTAAACTTATGAATGTACAAAGGAAGGCCTTTACCTGTGCTGTATGTACCTTAGTGTGAGAAGCACACTGGCATACAAAGTCTGCAAATCTAGAGGAATCTGGCCATCTGGGGAGCTCCCCTTGGAAAGTTTTTGACTGTTGCATTAAGTTGACTATTCTACTATGGTTGATCTTTCTTGGTCAGTTTCTGTAAACCTCAGAACCCCCCATGGAGATTCCCTTGTAAGCATGTACATCCTTTTATTTAGTCAGCTATGTAGCAGTTTTACATGCTGGAATGCTAACAGTGTTAAAAGTAACAGAATTCTAACTTTTGACTTTATTGTACACTTCAAGTCATCGTAGTACCAGTATTTATACTTGTGTACATAAATGTGAAAAATAATTCTTGCACCTGTGTATCACAATCAAAAGTCATACATATCAAACATTACAGTAATACCGTTTAAGTAACGATTGGGCCGAAAATTTTGTGTGCCGCCCAAAATTTCGAATTTGAAAAGCACCCTAGAAACATCTCACGCAACGAAAATCACTTTTACGGAATAGTACTAGTTCATATGATATAATTATAATACAGCATAAAATACAACAAAACACTAACAGGTGGCCGGATGGATATGAGTAAAATGCAGAACGGATTGGAAAGTGGACTCGCAAACGAACTGGGTAAACTTACCCCAAACGTCTCTTTATCACAGTTACCCACTCCAAAACAATATCAGATGCTGCAGTGACAGTAAATAAACCTCTGAATACCATCGCAAAGTTTGCTTAAGCTGATATTAAGCACCGTGCTTAAAACTGCTCTTGGATTCATTCTTTAGTTGTGCTACAGTACAGCTCATGGGTAACGTCGCATGTACATGCATGACGCGCATGACGTGCACTCGAGTGACACGTGTGGATGCAGCAAGGCTACAGTAATGCTCCACGATAGCTAACTTTACTCGAGAGCGTCACGCAAGACGAGATAACAGGTCTCACCTATGGTCTTGGGAGGCGACACTGGCTCAGTTCCACCAGCTGTGAAGTCTCCTATTGCAATGCCTGTGTTATAGCTACCGAATACTTGGTAACTTAGCTACTGACTTGACCTTGACTCTGTCGCGGACTACAGTCAGTGCTGTAGCTAGCAGTATAGCTACCGTAAACCTAGATGGATTGGTCGCCAAGTATTGCCACAGAACCCCAGTTAGTGCATTTTTCTAATTCATATTTTCTTTATCTAGATAGTTAAAGGAATGGTCAACCGAAGTTTCAACTCTAGAAGCCAAGAAATTTTGAAGTTACAGCGCTACGAAGGGCCTACGAAGTGCTAACAGCAAAAAATCGATCTGTACAGTGACAATAAACTACAGGTGTTGAATAAAACGATCATAACATACGGATGCAGTCCTCTACCAAGATGCAACTTGCACCATCGAATTCACCATGAACAAGCGAATCCATTGCTGGGTAAGTTGTGTCTTCCAGGCCTTTCCTACATCCACGGGGGACCGGTAAAGGCAAACGAACGTGAGAAAAAGCGATAGTGAACTGCTCGTCTAACGCAAGGCAGACTAACGCTGATATCTTCTGTCTCCTTGAGAGTACTGACACGAAACAAAGATTTTGGAACTCCTCTTGCTTTTGGGATCACGATGCTGCCAAGGTTTTTGGTGTTATCACTTTCTTTCATTGTGAAACAAGCACTTTAGAATTTACAGATTTTTTTCTTTTTCGTAAATATTCCACCCATTGCGTTCTGCGGGCCAAGGAGTGCATTTATTGCATTCTACTGTATAATTAGCTAGCTAGGCTTGCACGAACATAATTATGGGACCGATCACAAATGTTTCTGTGGTTTAAGTGTTGTATGAAGTTACTAAACTCAGTAGCGAGTGTTCTCATGAGCGGCGAGTTTCTCGCGTGGCTAGTGCATATCCACGCGATATTCCACAGGTATTGTACAGTACACTGCAAAAGAATGATCCCGCGAGAAGATGCGAGCATTACTCGCATGTGTATACTCGCGACGTTACCTTTGAGCTGTATTGTAAATCAAAAATGCATTCTTCATTGTGCGCGATTGTATAATGCTGTAAACAAGCAAGATACAAGATTTAAGAATGTTGAAGAGACGTTTGTTGCTAATAAATTTGTGTTCAGGTTAATTTCGCAGCTGCTTCTCAGTTTAACAGGTGACAGGAAGCTTTGAAGTCACACCACGTTATTTACTTCATCAGCTGGCAAGGCTGACTGCAACAATAAATTTACACTATGTTAATTATACTTCAACCTTGTTTACAGCACTGTGACAATTTCGCCATGTTAAGCCCTAGTGTGACTTCGAAGCCTGTCCATCGTGAGCCCCCAGCCACACTGGAAAGCAGCCGTAAAACTAATTGCAACAATAGACCTAAACACAAATCTATCAGTAACAGCATCTCTTCAACAAGTCTTGAATCTTGTATCTTGGCTTGTTTACAGTATAATACCGTCATGCACCATGAAGAATGCACTTTAAATTCAGCACAAAAACAATGAAGTTCAAGAGCAGTTTTAAGTGCGGTGCTTAATATCAGCTTAAGTAAGCTTTGAGATGATGTCCAGAGGTTTATTTACTGTCACTGCAGCATCTGATATTGTTTTGGAGTGGGTAACTGTGATAAATAGACGTTTGGGGGTAAGTTTACCCAGTCCGTTTGCGAGTCCATTTTCCAGTCTGTTCCGCATTTTAGTCACATCCGTGGCCGCATATAGAATTTTTTTTTAAATTTCCAAAACTTGAATTTAGACTCACTGCCTGACTGATCACAGTCACAGGGCTAGAGGACAAACAATGCAGTACACGGTCACCATTTTATAACACAATAACAAACTCACTAGTGGGATGTGCCATTTGGGGTACCGAGGAGTGTGGATTCTCTGCGTCTTGTCTTTTCTTTTATCTTTAATCAGGCTGCTTGTCTTCTTCATCCAATGAAACCATATTGAGGCATTAATTTTCCGCATCAACACTTTCTTTCAGTAGCACATTTAGACGCCACAGAATTATTTCAGAGCTTGATGTTTGAAGAGTTTAGTCCTGGCACTACTACAAGAGGTACAATAGCTAGATATCTGCAACTTCCCTATTGGGAAATGCGCCTGCAAAAGAGCGATTGCCGCCAGACTAATTCGCGATAGGTTTGCGGCAGTACCCATCTAGGCTGACTAATCATGATAGAGTACGGAGACAACACCTCTTCACAATCTAGTTATTTGCTAAACAAAGAACAAGACCTTATTGGTGTAGCTAGCTGTACACCCCTTGTCTGACTTGAGATACTCTAATACAACTGTCACACTAATACAGCAGTCGTGCATTTATGATATTTTAACAAATACACTGAAAAATTTGGAATTTTCAACTAGAGTAGGGACCATAGTACATCGATAAAAAGTACTGAAACAAGCTGGAGTAGAGTGCACAATATTAAATCACAGTAAAACAATAAGAAGTGTTATATCCGTACTGTGCTCATAATGGAAATGCACAGCAGGGATATAACACTCTTATTGTTTTACTGCGATTTAATATCGTCCACTACTCCAGCTTGTTTCAGTACTTTTCATCAATGTACTATGGTCCCTACTCTAGTTGAAAATTCCAAATATTTCTGTGTACTAGTTTGTTTACTTTTTTTTGTAAATGATTATTATGACTCGGTTAACCCATCCACAATTATCGTCTGAAAAGTGAAGTATCCATTACGCTTCATTGTCAGCTATGTTCAACCCGTTACACAGCACTTCGGATCTAGAACTGTTCGAAAAGCACCTCATGCACACCGAAAGAAATGGTGCCGCGCACCCCAGTTATATCAATTATCGTCTGAAAAGTGAAGTATCCATTACACTTCATTGTCGGCTATGTTCAACCTGTTACACAGCAGTATGAATCAAGAACTGTTAGAAAAGCACCTCTGCAATCAGAGTAGCCACTATGAAAAATACAGACGATTCCGTTTCAAAGGGAAGCCATCATGTGCTACTGCCAAATCAACACTTTTCGCTGTCAGCAAAGATGAACGGGACACAAAGGAGGACACTGATAAGTTCATGAAGAATGCATTGCACATACTGCGGTATGCCAAAAGAAACCTCTCGGGCTGAAGCAATGTCAAAAAGTGAAAAAAATCAAGCCCGAAGCCTTAGCCGTTATCGAGTTACACTTGTCTGATGGCATCAGTCAGTCAGTAGAAAATTCCATTAAATATTTTTTTTTTAAATTCCGTAGCAATATATTGAAAGTGTTTTGGAGGCTTGTTTGGGCTTAGTTTTACCTGCTTCATTGTCAGGGAAAATTGAGGCTGGTTTTTGGGTGATATTATTTTGTGCGCCACGCCTACTCCTTTGTGGTCCCTACTATGCACTGAGTAACTATTGTACTGTATGACAGAACAGTCCCAGAGCTATAACAAAATAGTATTTTTCTTTAAAATTGTCATTTAAAAAATGAAGTAGGGATCTATGCAATAAAAATATTGAAACAAGAGATGAATGATGGTATTACAGCATGAAAGTCCCTACTTTGGCACTGTTACAGTATGTATGTACATGTATGTATACCTGTACCTACAGTAAATATATTAATCTTATAAGAATAGAAATGCCATCAGGGATCATTGGCATTATATAGAACATCTATATATTCCTGATTGCATAATTATTTCATGTTGTAATGTGACCATGAAGGGATTCAGGCTCCACCATACTGTATGTACTGTACTGTACTTTGTTAGACAAATCCTCAGAGTGATATTTACTGTGCATACCACTTCCGTAGTGAGATGAGTCAACACATCCAGTGGAGTGCATTCACAATGTTTATATTTTAAAGAAATTGTCAATTTACAGTAAAAAATGAAGTAAGGATCTGCAATGAAAAGTAGTGAAACAAGAGATGAATGATGGTGCAGCATAACTCGATGGGAAAGTCCCTACTTTGGTACTGAATAAAAATAATTGTTACAGCTACTGTGCCAAGGTAGGAATTTTACCACCTAGTCATGCTGTAATACCATCATTCATCTCTTGTTTCACTACTCTTTATTACATAGATCCCTACTTCATTTTTTTCTGTAAATTGAAATTTCTTTAAGATATAAATATTGTGAATACACTCCTCTGGATGTGTTGACTCATCTCACCATGGAAGTGGTATGCACAGCAAATATCACTCTGAGGATTTGTTTATAGTCGGTACGCATTCACCTGAGCCCCCGCCAAATATAGTAATATCAAAGAGGTGGTGGTCCAGAGTGAACCGCGTGGCGGATTGTCTGAACTATTATAGTCACGTACTTGGAGATCAGGCCCTTGAAGTAACAGTGGAGGTCCTACCGAGATGGACACAGGATTGATCGTCAATTCCGAGATGTCGGAGAACGCATCGGTGGAGATGCCAGGAACCAAGGATGATTGTGAGTCTCAGGGACAGGATGCTACATCGGAGCAGGAGAATAGTGACTCTGACTGGGTGCCCGAGGGCCCTACCTACCCTCTTAATTCGAAGCGGGTGAAAGTGGAGCAGCTACAGTTGATTGCTAAATCACTAGGATTGCTGACTACTGGAATGTCTGCAGTGACAAGGCAACTTATTGAAGGAAAGTTATTGGAGATGGAGAAGGAGCCGAAGAACGCTCAGGTCGTCTTGCAGGGCTCAAGTGAGGCCCAAACCATATTTTTAATCGATGAGAATGGTATAATTTGTGTTGCGAAGCCACGCGAGCGTCATGCTCACGTGAGTCAACCGGTTGACGCCAGTAATATCGGGGCCCCGAACGAGGTACGCGGTGCACCGCATGGTACGGAAAACAATGTAGATGAGCTAAAGAATGCTCTTCAGGCACGTGAACTTGAGCTTTTAGAAACGCTGGAGAGGTTACATGAAACCCAGCGAGAATTAGATGCCGTTAAGGCGAGGGGTCAGCAAGTAGAGGGTGAGTTAATTGAAGTGAAGGCTACATTAGAGAAGGAGAAAAAGAAGTTTAAGAGGATTTGGCATGAAAAATGTAATATGCAACTTTCTCACGAAGATCTAATAGATGAGAAGGACCTGGAGATTGAAAGGCTGAAAGCACGCCTCCTCAATTCCACCTTATCCTCAAGCTCACCCGTACCCAGCACTCATAACTCACTGCCAGCCCCCATGGATATGGAGCAAAGATTGGAAGGAACCAATGTAGCCTCGTTAGCCCACCGCCGGGGAAAAGCTCCATCCGTTGACTCATTTAGTGCGGAGGGACTGGATGAGCAGTGGGATGAGTGGTTACCCACTTTTGAGAGGGCGGCTGATTGGAACAGTTGGAATGACACAGAACGACTGCTACAGCTGGCCGGCCACCTTAGGGGCAAGGCTAGGCAGGAATTGTCGCTGCTCACATCCGACGAAAAGTCAACTTTTGACAGGGCTAAGAGCGCAATGAGGAGCAGACTGGAGGTTGGCAGCAAAGCCTTAGCAGCTCAGGATTTTAGGCATGCATCTCAAGGTGCTCAGGAAACAGTGTCAGAGTACATATCAAGACTTGAAAGAACATTCAGAAGGGCCTATGGGAGAGACCCAATGACTGAAGAGACTCGACATGCCCTCCTCTATGCCCAACTGCAAGAAGGACTTCGGTACAACCTGATGAAGGCCCCTGCAGTCTCAGGAGCTCGGGAGTACAAAGAACTGTGTGTTGCGGCCAAAAATGAGGAACGGCGGTTGCACGAATTGAACAAGAGACAGCAATACTTGCGGGACAGCAAAGGTGACTATAATGTGGACAACTCTTTTAGAAGGACAGAGAAATCCATGAGTACTCCCCCAGTTGCGCCTCAAGGGAAGAATGCTGATACCGCCAGTCCTATAAGGGACACTACTAGTAATCGTGGTTTTATCCAGAAGAGATGCTATATTTGCAATAGTGCCAGCCACCTGGCTCACCAATGTAAGGCTCCCAGGACAGAGAGTGCAGGCAAGACTCAGAAGACCTTTGTGCCGTTAGCAATGAAGCAGGTGACAACTCAGAACAGCTATTCGGGGAATGATGCGGTGTTACCCGTCGTTCGACACCCCATTTGTTCTGGAGACTGATGCCAGCATTACAGGAATAGGTGCTATCCTCTCTCAGGTGCAGAGTGATGGACAGTATCACCCCGTAGCCTTTGCAAGTAGATTACTGACTGCTGCAGAAAGAAACTATGGCATCACAGAACTAGAGATGCTTGCAGTAGTGTGGTCCATCACTCATTTCCATTCTTATTTGTATGGGCACCAGGTGACCATTTATACTGATCATTCTGCTGTTCAAGCTATTCTTAATACACCCACACCATCAGGGAAGCATGCACGGTGGTGGTCCAGAGTGAACCGCGTGGCAGATTGTCTGAACTATTATAGTCACGTACTTCGAGATCAGGCCCTTGAAGTAACAGTGGTGTTCACTCCCAATGGTTTTGTACTGGAACAAGCATGTTTTCATGTTGTAAGCATTTTTGCGCACTTGAATTGTCCATACTAAATGTATGGGATATTTCTAAAGCATCATAATTGACTTGGTCTTGTCCATAACAAAGCGCTTTTTTGATTAACAGTTCCACGTTTAAAAGGCTTCACAGCACTACCAAATGTTTGGGCAGCTGGCCCATGTAACAAGGGTTATTAACAAGAAATGAGGGCATTTCTATTCTTATACAAGGGGTAGTCACTTCAGTACCGTCTGTTGAAACATTTGCGACCGGGATCAATATTTAATCAAGCGATCAAGGGGCTTTTGTACAGTGAAATGAGCGATCAAAACATCTGCAAAAGTGATGATCAAGCACCTTTCAAAGCTAACTTTAGCAACACAATAATGTACTAATATTTTACGGTAGACTATCAAGAATCAAGGCACTTTTATAAGTGTAATCAAGCGATCAAGGCGAAATTTAGACGATCAAAATTCTTGATCCCGGTCGCAAGTGTATCAACTGGCGGTATGGAAGTGACTACCCCTTGTTATAAGATTAATATATTTACTGTAGGTACAGGTATACATACATGTACATACATACTGTAAGTACAGTATGTACATACAGTATGTACAGTATGTACATACTGTACATACTGTACATACATACTGTAAGTACAGTACATACATACTGTAAGTACAGTATGTACATACTGTATGTACAGTATGTACATACTGTACATACTGTACATACATACTGTAAGTACAGTACATACATACTGTAAGTACAGTATGTACATACTGTATGTACAGTACATACATACTGTAAGTACAGTACATACATACTGTAAGTACAGTATGTACATACTGTATGTACAGTATGTACATACTGTATGTACACTCACACATACACATGTAATATTGCTACAAACATACATTGTTCCTATGATCTACTAGAATAGTTATATTGTCCAATAACCATTGGACACACTCCAAATGGTTATAGTAAGCAGCCTCATGGATAGCTGTGTCTCCAATATACTGGTGTGAATAAAGATAACAAGTTAACGGATTACACAAACACAAAACAATTATACATACCCATTTAATACACACTATTGTATTACATGTAACTATTATTACCATATATGTAATGTATGTACTACTAACTCTTATTAGGTGTGGAACATGTAGATATAGTTTAGAACATGAACGATGATTCTAACATTTGAGTATTTTCTTATTTGCTTAGTGTTCGTCGTTGTTAACATTTAGTACATAAGTTTTACGCTAGTAAGGAAATAGTTCACAGGAAAGGTTGGACTTGGTAGTTCATATGTAGTCACTATTAATCTTATGCATACAGTATGCTTAATTTTTTGGTAGAAAAAACTTTATACCTGTCATTGATAAAATTATACATTTTACATAAAGCTTTGTAAAGCTAAAGCTGCAGTCGAGCTCTGTTCATAAAGCAATAATAAGATTCCATCTGTAAATTTTATTGAGGAAGTCTCACAGTTCTTTAAATAACTTCATTTCTGTGTACCACAGACCTTCAATAGAGGTACCAGGGATGTGCTATTAAAACTATGAAGTTTTATGAATCCCACAAGTCAAAGGTAACACTGGTAAACATGATTATAAATGCATTTTCATAGCTGACAAGCAAAAGTAGGCTGGTGTTGATACCTAGAGTCTGTTTGAGGTTTAGTCTTGTGGCACCATAAATCATCAACAAATAACATTGCCTTTGTAAGGCTGCTTTCTGGTATTATTTAGACACAGTATTCATGGCACCAAAGACCTGTCATGTGTTAGAACCTTTACCACATTACATCACAAACACAGCTTTGTGGTTCACATTATGTAACAAATGATCATGTTCCTTGCTCTATAGTGAGTAATTTGATATATATATGAGATTCATAAAATATTGAACATTTTAAAAGGGGAATAGGGATCACTGAAAAAGGTCAAGAAGGGATCGCTGGGATGGTGATGTACATGTAAACCGCAAATCCCTATTTTGACTCATCTCAAAATGACAGAGCATTTATAACTAAAATTTATGACATAGAGTCAAATAGGGATTGTGGTTTTCATTACCACCCCTTCTTGCTTCATGGCTTTTTTCAGCGATCCCTACTCCCTTTTAAAATTTTTAATTTTTTATTCATCTAGTCTGTGTATTTTTTACTAATCCAGTAAAGGATTTGTTTTATTGATAATGATAATTGTTATAGATACGCATAGCAATTTACATTAGTGGCTGTCAAGTTCAGTGTAAGCTTTGTTGTTATCAGACACACTTGACTGCATTATTAGAGTATTTAACGGCTGTAGACGAGACTATACATGTACATTACACACATTCCAAATATTGAGCAACTGTTGTATGTGTCAGGACACTTAGTCATTATAGTATCTTCATGCAGTGTTCATGAATACTCACCAAATGGTAAGATACTGAGCTAGCTACTTGTCATAAGACATGTAACTCTGACAAGGATATAAATATAAGTTAAACATTCAGTATTTGTGCATTATCATTTCAGCTAAGACTGTACACAATAAAAATCATATGCAGATTTTCCAGGTGTGCATGAACTACAATAATTATACTGAGAATAATATTTTAAATATTGTTAATTTAAAAAAGAAGAAGGGATCTATGCAATAAAAGGTAGTGAACCAAGGGATGAATAATGGTGATACAGCATAACTCAGTGGGAAGTCCCTACTTTGGTATTGAACAAAATGTTACCAGATCTGTGAAAACCCAACACATTTGTGCAAGCTTACAATTACAGTATAAAACATTTGAATACATTGGGTGAAATACTTGCGTATTATTGAAAAATTCTGTATATTTTTTGAGTGCCTCCTTTTTAGTGAAGAAAGGGACTAACAATAAACCCTGGATAATATTTTGTTTACCTGCTCAATAGTAGTTGGAAAATCTTTGCATCACTGCAGTAGATCCAAGGATATGTAAGTTATGAGCGTTTGTTTATGTCACGTCGAAATGATTGTACGCTATCAATTTTTCTTCCCAAGTTTCACCTTTGCATGGAGTGAAGAAGGGTGAGTAAAGGACAAACTTACCCAATAATTGATACCACTCTTCTTGACGAACACGATGGTTAGCTCCATACCTCAATCCGTTGATAATTTACAACCACTTTTGTAAGCGCCTGTAATTTATTTTCCCTATACTTGCTGTACAAATCGATTTTTCTGTTTTTGCTACTTTGGAGGGCTGTAACTCCCAAGTTGTTGGCATAATTATGAGGCTGAAACTTTGCCAGAGGGTACACTTGGCTAAGTAGAGTCTAAATATTTAATAAACAGGATTTGAAAAAATGCGCAATTGTGTCAGGTTTTTGTAGATCCAGTCACAATAATAATAGCTAATATGCCAAAGTGGGGACTTTCCCACTAGCTATGCTGCAACACCATCATACATTTTTTTTTGTTTCACTACTTTTTATTGCATATATGTAGATCCCTACTTTCTTTTAAATTAACAATTTTAAAATACTAGTTTGTTCAGTTGTTTTTCGTTGTGTCACAGCTAGCTACACTGTAACTTGTATTACTCCACTTGCATTTTCCACATCTGTAAGTATGGGAAAGGCAGATACCATCACTAATAAACATCATGCTCAATGAGAAGTGGAGTTCTCCATATTCTGTCGTTATGAGCAGGCTTCGCTGTAGTTTGGGGTTCTCCTTGCTACAGTCTTCAATATTGTGTAACAAGGATCAAGTTCTAGATCCAAGTGTCCCTGTGTGCCTCCAGCCATTGACCTTGCTGTTGCTGAGGAGTACCTGTCTCCTTTTGAACAATAATTAATTTTTTATATTGTGCTTATTTTATTTTTCTTATAAAATTAACCATGTCTACCAGAACAGTGTATCTGTTCTATCATACATGACTGTTGTATTAGAGTATATCTCATGTCAGCCAAGGGATGTGCAGCTAACTACCTAGACCAATAAGGAGTGAGGTGATCTTGTTTATGGTTGTTAAGTAAATAGCTAGATTGCTAAGACGTCGGGTCTCAGTACTCTTTCACTATTAGTCCACCTATAGATCCTTTTTCGTTGTCACAAACCCATTGTGAACTGGAACCCAATCGTGAGGTTGCAGATATCTATCAAGTGTACCTATTAAATGGAAGATTGTAAGTATTAGAGAATCTGCACATAACCATATTTTAGATGTTAGCAGAATCAGCTGTTTATTGCTAAGAACTGTTGACTCATTTTCCATATTTGGATGTAAGAATAAGCTGTTTATTGTTGAGGACTACATGACACATCAGGTGATTGGACTGAGGTCACAACAACAACTTGCTATATAAAAAGGGCTAACAGATAGCAAACCTCCTGAGTCTGTAAGGATCAATAAGAGGAAGAACAGTTAAGCAGAAGAAAATAGTCATAGGATTTTACAAGTGCTGGGGAAGAAGATATTTTAAGAAGAAGAAGAAGACTAGACTGAATTTTATTGCTGCTAAATAATCAAAATCTAAAAATATTGAAAAAAACTGGTAGCAGAGGATGGTTCAAGATGGCTGAAGATCAGGATAAAGGTCAGGAAGAAACTACTTTACAAACAGAGAATGGTCTTATGGAGGCTTTCTGACACTAGAGAAGGCAATGGGGGTGTTCAAGATGGCTGAAGATCAGGATAAAGGTCAGGAAGAAACTACTTTACAAACAGAGAATGGTCTTATGGAGGCTTTCTGACACTAGAGAAGGCAATGGGGGTAATGGAGGACTTAGTAATATGCTGCTGCAAAACCATGGAGCACATTATTTATCATTCTATTATACCACATCTGAACTCCTTCAATGTACTCATTGAAAACCAACACGGATTCAGGTCTCAGCACTCCTGTGTCACTCAACTTATTTCCCTGTTAGAAGATTTATCATATTCCATGGATCATCACCAACAAACGGATGTTATTCTTCTCGATTTTGCGAAAGCATTTGACAGTGTCCCACACCAGAGACTTCTTGTAAAACTCAGACATTATGGCATTACTAATAATATCTGTCACTGGATCAGTACCTGGCTTACCCAAAGATCTCAACAAGTAGTATTAGATGGTGCCTCATCTGAATCGGTGTCCGTTCAGTCTGGAGTACCTCAAGGAACTGTCCTTGGTCCCTTGATGTTTCTCATATACATTAATGACATCACAGAGAGCATAAGTTCACCGTTACGACTATTCGCTGATGATTGTATACTTTACAGAACTATTACTACTGAAGAAGATGCTGTCCAACTACAAAATGATCTTGACCATCTATTTGCCTGGGCAACAAAGTGGCAACTACATTTTAATGTAACAAAATGTACTATTATGCACTTCACCACCTATTCTATTCAATTATAAACTGAATGATTGTAATTTAACAACATCTGGTCAACACTCTTACCTTGGAATTTTATTAGATAATAAACTATCTTGGTAATCTCACATAAAAAACACAGCTGATAAAACTTTAAACTTTCTCAAACGAAACCTTAGTAGTTGCTTGCCAGAAGTAAAGGCATCAGCTTACCTCACCATGATTTGTCCTGTAATGGAATATGCTGTGGTTGTATGGGACCCATACTATCAAACTGATATCCAACAGTTAGAGGCGCAGCATAGAGCTGCAAGATGAGTTTTAAATGATTTTAGTAGATACGTACAGTTCAGTCACAAATATGTTACAACAGCTCAGTCACAAATATGTTACAACAGCTTTCTTGGCCAAGTCTCTAAGTACGTCATAAGATATGTAGGTTACAAACATTATTTAAAATCATCCACAATGTGTACCCTTTATCTATCCCATCCTACTATTTAGAAATGGAAAGAGCCACTAGACAATATCATCCTAGACGTTACATTCTTCCTACTTCATCCATCAACATATTCCAGCATAGTTTTTATTTCAGATCAATTTGTGATTGGAACGCTTTACCACTCAGATTAATTGATCATGATAACATTGATCAATTTACTAATGAAATCCAGCAAATTTATTATAAGTCCTTCTGTACGCATGTAATCATTGTAACTATGTTTGTAATTGCTACATTTTCCTGAGTTAATCAGCACTGAGTGCTGCCTGCTCAGTAATAATAAATAATTAAATTAAATAACAAGGTACAAGATAGAGAAGGAACATAGAAATGTTGAGAAGCTTAGTGGAGAAATAGAACAGATCCAAATTGAATATAGCGATATGCAGAATCGAGTGCAACAAGTGGTAGATGTGCTAAGCAACCCCAGAGTCTATGATAAATTTCTAAAAGCACTATCAAATATGGAAGCAGAAGTTTCAGCAGAGCAGACAGAGACACATCAGACACCCCCACCAGCCATAAGTGACAGTAGTCAGGAAGTGCCACCAACTGTAAGTTTGGATTATAGTGTTAATCAAGGTCAATTTTCAACAGACTTAGTTCTGATTGGGCTAGACATGTAGAAGCAACTAAAAAAGAGTGACAATACCAGTATTTTCAGGAGATAAGAGAACATATTCGAATTGGAAGGCTGCTTTCACTGCATATGCAGATAAGGCACCTGCAACAGCTGAGTATAAGCTGCTGCTGCTGAGACAGTGCCTAGCAGGAGAGGCTTTAAAAGCTATCGAGAACTTGGGTCATTCAGCAACAGCATATCAGACTGCAAAGGAAATATTAGATAGGAAGTTTGGGGGGCAATGTCGTCAGATTGCTTTATATTTGGAGGAAGTAGATAACTTTAGACCGATATTCCCAGACAATTTCCGAGATTTAGAGAAGTTTGCTGATCTCTTGGATATTACAATCGTGGATTTAAATGAAGCAGATAGATCAGGATTAATGATGGTCTGCTGTTAATGAAATTGCAGAAGAAGATTCCTGCACAAATGTTGGCTAACTATCATAGATGATTTTTTGAGAAGCAAAAGAGGAAGTCGTGAAGCAATATAGGAGTGGGTAATTAAGCAAGCTGAGTCCCAAACCAAAATACTAGAAGATGTTCATGGGCTTTCTACACCAAAATCAGGGAAGTTTGAGACTAAGAGATTTAAGAAGAAAATTGCTCACTCATTTTTTTGGGAAGTCTCACACAAAGTCAGATGTTGGTGCACAATGACCGTATTCATAAGAACATGTAGAACGTGTGGTAAATCTCATGGGGTATGGGCGTGTCCAGAGTTCAAGCAGATGAATGCACAGAACAGGCGAGCTTGTGCTAAGTAAAATAAATCTTGTTTTTGTTGTCTAGGAGAAGGCCACCAGGGACAGTTTGTAACAGCACGAGGGTGTGTGGTATTAACAACTGTAAGGAGGTACACCATCGACTACTACACAGTGGTTCAAGTCAATCATCCCCAAACAATCTGACAAATGAATTGTATCTAAAGTGAAGGAGGAAATACAGCCACTTAGAAAACAAGAGGTCAAAGCAGGAGAGAGTAGTGATTGCGGTGAAGGGAAGCCAAAAGAAAAGAGTCAGAAAGAAGGTACATTTACAACAGTGATAACAAAGAAAGGAGATACATCAGGTACAATGGCTTTAAGAGAAATTCCTGTATTTTTAAGAAATGGGCAAAAAATGGTGAAGGTAAATGCACTATTGGATGATGCAAGTACTAAGACCTACGTTAATTCAGATGTTGCTGCAGAGTTAGGTCTTCAGGAGTGTCTACAACAAGTGAGTGTTAGTGTCTTGAATGGTCATGTTGAAACCTTTGAAACCTTACCAGTGCAATGTATAATTGAGAGTTTAGATGGGAAATCCAAATTAAATATTACAGCCTTTACAGCAGAAAAAGTTACAGGAGACATAAAAGCAATAGACTGGAGTACATTTTCCAGACGGTGGTCTCATTTACAGAAGTTAGAGTTTCCTAAGTCGGAGTCAAGGCCAACAGTTGATGTTTTAATAGGCCTGGATTGTAGTGATCTTCACTATTCATTCCAAAATGTGTGAGGAACACCAGGACAGCCAGTGGCACATTAGACGCCGCTAGGTTGTACATGCATTGGTAACGTAGGAAGCAATAAACAAACTAACGCTAATACTAATTTTACTTACACTTACTTTTCTGCAGGTCAACAGGACATGGAAAGAATTAATTTAACGGTACAAAACTTCTGGGAAACTGATACAAGTGGCATAGAGAAAGGATCATTATTTAAGACTGATGAGAGGGCTGCTCTAGACATGGCAGAAAGATCTATTACATGCAACGACAGAAGCTATAGAATTGCTATACCCTGGAAGGATAATTTAATCACCTTACCAAACAATGTTGATATGGCAGCACAGAGACTACAGAATTTGGAGAAGAGATTGTCTAGGCAACCTGAAATTGCTGAAGAACATACCAGAATTATTGGTGAACACGTTAAGAAGAGATATATTACTAAGTTACCTCCAGTGGAAGATGATAAGATTGTCAAATGGTACTTCCCTCATTTTCCAGTCATAAGGAAGGACAGGTCAACTACAAAGGTATGGATTGTATTTGATGCATCAGCTTGATATAATGATATTGCTTTAAATGATGTTATTCACCAAGGACCTAAGTTGCAAAATGATCTATTTGATGTCTTAATTCGTTTTCAAAGGTATATAGTAGCTCTGAGTTGTGATGATATGGCATGTCATCGGTTCTTATGGAGAGATATGAATATGAAACAAAAACCAGAAGAATATGAGTTCAATCGTCTAGAATTTGGAATAAATTCATCACCTTTCCTAGCTCAATTTGTTTCTCAGTTCCATGCCAAGCGTTATGAACAAAGGTATCCTAGAGCAGAAGTCATCTTAAAGTACACTTATACGGATGACAACATAGACTCAGTAATTGATGATGCACAAGGTGTTAAACTCTTCAAATACTTGTCAGAGTTGTGGGAAAAAGCTGGGATGCAGACTCACAAATGCATTTTTAATGCAACCAAGGTAATAGAAACCATTCCAACAGAAAACAGAGCATCTGAGATGAGTTTAGACAATCACTAGTACAGACATTGGGTATTTCATGGAATGCTACAGATGATGTTTTTACCTTTACGTCTCAGTGCATTGAGAAAGAATTTAAGTTAACTAAAAGAAATTTCCTTAAGAGAATTGCAACATTATTTGATTCACTAGGAATGCTATCACCGTATGTCATTAGGGGGAAGATGTTAATGCAGGACATTTGAGTTTGTGGCACTGATTGGGATGATACCTTACTTGAGGACATATTGGTCAAAATGAAGTCATGGTTTGCAGAGCTGATGATGTTATCGAGTACTAAGATTCCAAGGTGTCTTCAGTCAAATAGAGAAGTGACATCTATTACCTTACATACATGCATTTGTGGATGTAGCTTATGGGACATTGTTTACCTCAGATCAGAATATGAGAATGGGGACATAGTTGTAAGATTTGTAGCTTCTAAGATGAAAGTTGCACCTTTACAGTCAATAAGTGTTCCTCGTCTAGAATTGATGGGCGCTGTTTTAGGAAAGAGATTAGCTTTATCAGTTGCAAAAACACTAATGATCAATAAGCCATCTATTACCTTTTGGACTGACAGCATTAGTGTTCTGTGGTGGGTGAAAGGATATAGTCGACAATTTAAACTGTTTGTTGCTAATAGGATTGGAGAAATACAATCAGAGATCAGTTCTGATAGATGGAGATACATACCAACAAGTGAGAATCCAGCTGACTATTTGACTTGTGGTACTACATTAGTAGAGCTGTCACAGTTAAGAGTTTGGTGGGAAGGTCCAGCCTTTCTTTCCAAAGGTGAGATGGATTGGCCACAACTTAAGATTACTGCTACACTAGACAACAATGTAGCCCTATGCTGAATTTCTCTCCTATGATGTGAGATATCCTATTATTTTACCTCATAATCACTGGGTAAAAAATCCAATTGTAAAACATTATCATGAATTAGGATATCACCAAACTGGCACAAACCATATTTTTGTCTTTGTTCTCAACACGATTTTGGATTATGTCAGCCCACGAAGAGATCAAGGAGTGGGATAGAGAGTGCACGATGTGCAGAAGAAATAAAGCAAAAGTGGCTCAGCATCACTCCCATTATACAGAATGACCACCTCATTGAAGGCATTCACAAAGACAGCAGTGGACTTTGCTGGGCCATGTACAATGATATAGGGTAGAGGATAATCAAGACAAAAAAGATACTTGTGTTCATTTACGTACTTGCCATCAAGAGCTGTACACCTCGAGATGGCCTATGGATTAGATGTGAATTCTTTCCTAAATGCATTAAACAGAATGATGAATGGAAGAGGACTACCTAAGGACATATTATCAGATAATGGGACCAATTTTGTGGCTGCTAACCAGGAATTATGTGAATTCGTGTGTAGAGATCCAAAAGTACAGTCTGATACAGCCAATAAAGGAATAAAGTGGGTATTCAATCCATCATATGCTCCACATTTTGGAGGTATTTTTGAGGTTATGATTAAGTCAGCCAAAAGAGCTATCATGACAATTCTAAAACATGTAGATGTGAATGATGAAGAAATGATGACGGCATTTACTGGAGCTAAGGCATTAATTAACTCTAGACCACTGACCTACCAATCAGCAAATGTTAAAGATAACATACCACTAACTCCTAATCACTTTTTACAGTCAGATGGGAGGACAGTTTGCCCCAGAAGTGATAAATGAAGTTGGTTTTAACCCAAAAAAGGTGATGGAGGCAAGTATAAGAATTGGTATGACACTTTTGGCAAAGATGGCTGCGAGAGCAGCTTCCCAGTTTAAGCCCAAGACAGAAATGGTTCAAGATGAAAAATGTTAAACCTGGAGATGTTATTTTGGTAGTTTAATCTGACATACCACAAGGTCAATGGCCATTAGGCAGAATATTAGAAGTATATCCAGGGAAAGATGGCAAAGTAAGAACAGTGAAGTTACAAGTTGGTAATAAACAATATTCCAGACCTATTGTAAAGGTCTGTCCATTGGAATTTGATTAATGTTATGGAATACTTACTTAAATAGTTAGAAAGAAAATAGGAAGTACGTATATCGATAGTGATAAATTTTAATCTTTGACTTGTCATGTTGACCATGACAAGGAGGGGGAGAATGAATGGAAGATTGTGAGAATTAGAGAATCTGCACATAACCATATTTTAGATGTTAGCAGAATCAGCTGTTTATTGCTAAGAACTGTTGACTCATTTTCCATATTTGGATGTAAGAATAAGCCGTTTATTGTTGAGGACTACATGACACATCAGGTGATTGGACTGAGGTCACAACAGCAACTTGCTATATAAAAAGGGCTAACCGATAGCAAACCACCCGAGTCTGTAAGGATCAATAAGAGGAAGAACAGTTAAGCAGAAGAAAATAGTCATAGGATTTTATAAGTGCTGGGGAAGAAGACAGTTTAAGAAGAAGACTAAACTGAAATTTACAATCTATTTTATTATTGGGTTTAGCCTCTTTAAGGGTTTAAGGTAGGTGCCAACCTTATACAGGATAGTGTATTTGTTTTCCTGGCTATATATGTTGTGAAGCAAAGCTCTCTACTTCTTTTTTCTGATATCTCATGTGCAGTGTTGGGAATAACGTGTTACTTTAGTAACGCATTACACAATAGTTATTACATTTTGTGATTTCAAGTAATATAACATGTTACTATTCATAGTCTAGCAATATAACTTAAGTTACTTTCAAGGAACCCACAATTCGCTATATTAGTAGCGAACATAATGTGTTATTATGTAAAGCGTTACTATTACAGTTTGTTAGTGACCTGTAACGATATTCATAACACATTACCAGTTCCATTACTAACCAATTAGTGTTACTCAACAGCTTAATGACTGCAATAATCTACTGTCCTGATCCCCTATAATAAAAATATCCATATTAGTTCATACCTCAGACAACTGGTCATGTGATTTTCCAGCAATGCTTAGGTATGGCTGAAGAGAGCATCTCTACACAGGTGCAAGAAACCAGTAGCTACATTTACAGGAGTGTTTACTATATGCTAGCTCAGTAACTAACATGCAAGGTGTAAAGGAAAGGTATATGGTCAGAGCAAAAGTAACTTGATGTAATATATTAACTTTTCTTTTGGAGTAATATGTAACTGTAACTTATTACATTGCCCAAAAGTAAAGAGTAATATGTAATATATTACATTGACAAAGTAACTTTCCCAACACTGCTTATGTGGTTGTTGTAGCTGTGGTCATTCCACATCTACGTATCTTGATTCCTAGAAATGCCCCAGGCAGGTAATGGACCCCAATTAATTTAACTGTGATTGGTCTAGCAGGATCATGAGGGTGTAGATTGTGGACATGCAGTAGTTTCTGGTCTTGCCTTGTGCAGTCCCTTGCCACCAGCTGCAGTACAAAATCATCAATGGTGTCCAGTCCTTTTGCTTGAAATCCGAACACTAGCCCAGACATTATAAGAGTAGTCAACCTTGTTCATATAGATTGATTCGATACCCAGCAAAGGCTGAGCTGCACAGCTGGGATTATCCTGTGTACTTTGCTTTTACTTAAAGAGAATCCAGGAGCTACTACAATAGCCATGTCATTTTTCAATGTGTGTACGACAGCTGTGTTTCTACCATTTTCACCTAATGTTCCACAATCAGACAATTTCTGTTATTTTATTGCTGGAGAACAGCTTTACAAAGGCAGTAATATTTAATGTAGCATCTCAAACCAACTTTTGAGGTTTGTACACCAGCCTACTTGTGCTCGTCAGTTATGAAACATGTTGAAACCCGTTTTCCTGCTTGGACTACTACAAACAGTACATACATTATGTTATGATATTGGTTGTACTACTTTGATTTGTGCACTGAAAAACTCTGAACTGGTACTAGTACATCAGTACACTTTAGTGCTTTGTCCAGACAAAATCCGTGTTGCTCTGACAGTTTGACAATATGCTCAAAAATAAATAAATAATTATCAGGAGCCCTATTATTATACTCCCCCACAAGGAGATCAGCAATCAGTTGCTGCTTTTCTGGTTTACTTTGCTTAGGTATTAGCCTCAAGGAGACAACCCTTTGGCATTGCACCCACAAAACACTTCTACCTTCTTTATAGTGCCACACATCTTGCTATATAGTCAATCACTTTGCTTTGATATGTTGCAGTCGATATTTGTGGTAGATGACTCTTGTACATCCAAATAACCTTTATGAATACTGTCTGGGACAGTGTTGAAACCGGTTCACTACTGCTGACCCGGATGACCCACTGACCCAGATTAATTAAAGCCGAGGAGTGCGATAAGAGCTATGTTTCAGCTAGTCTCAAGCAAGTGAACGAGACTATGTTTTGAGCGTTCGATTCGTATTGAGTAAATATTGCAACTTCAGCCTAGCTATACTGTAGGTTGAAGACCAAAAAAAAAAAAAAAAGTCTTCACCTACTGACAATAGCTACCCCTCACCATAGATACCCTCAGTTTCGTGCTACATACTGCACTTACTAATAAATGGGCATGGCTGAGCATATGTTGGTAATGCGATAAGTGGGCGTGGCTCAAGAAAGAGTTACGCGATAACGTTTATAAGTTTCCACGTCCCCAAACGAACAATTTCGTTTCTCACATGATCCAATCCGGGTCAGACCCGGATAATTTGTAAACCGGGTTGGACCCGGATGACCCGGAGAAAATGTGACCCGGTTGACCTGGACGACCCGACCCGGTTTCAACGCTGGTCTGGGATATAATTAGCAACTGAGACATCCATGATCTGATAGTTCCCATATCCACTGCTCCTATATCCACTGCTCCGAACAGAGTGAGGGTATCCATCCCATCATAAAGGGATCAGTGGCTGCAGCCCTGTTTACTGTCCCAAACTCATACGTAAGTGATTCATGTACACGTAATGGCCTTCTTTCTGAGAGAATATGACAACCAATATAAGCAGGAAGAGGCCAGATAAATTACACACCCTGAGGTGGAAAGCCAGGCCTCTCCCTAATTCCATACCCTACTAGTCCTGAAGATCCACTCATCTGATCTGGTAGCTAATAAACACCACATAGCTAATGGGTTTTTTGAAACAAACAAACAGCCAGGACCAATTGGGTATGGCATTATCTCGGGTAATCATACAATTGAAGCATAATTCCTTGAGACCTGAGGTACCCACCGATTTGTCAAGTGTCAATGAACATAGCAACCACTGAGATGGGGATTCCTGTAATGGCTACTACTGATTTGTTGAGTCTGCTATTTTACAAAATTAAATC
Organism: Dysidea avara; assembly: GCF_963678975.1. Taxonomy (NCBI): domain Eukaryota; kingdom Metazoa; phylum Porifera; class Demospongiae; order Dictyoceratida; family Dysideidae; genus Dysidea; species Dysidea avara. Next base: position 11,737,509 of record NC_089272.1, read on the forward strand.
TTGCAGCAGCAGAAGTTGAACTGTGATTGTTGATAACCCCAATAGCAGGTTGGTGGCACCACCTGTATGTGCTGACCGAGAACATCAGTATATATTATAGCCAACTTAGCATTTATAAATGATATAGCTTGCTATATACAAGCCCCTAACTGCCAGGTAACACTATGAGTACACCCCTACAAGCTAGTATGTACACCCCTACCATACAGCAAGACGGTAGGTACATCCCTACCATACAGCAAGCTAGTAGGTACACCCCTACCATAAAGTAAGCTGGTAGGTACACCTCTACCATACAGCAAGCCAGTAGGTACACCCCTACCATACAGCAAGCTGGTAGGTACACCTCTACCATACAGCAAGCCAGTAGGTACACCCCTACCATACAGCAAGCTGGTAGGTACACCCTACCATACAGCAAGCTGGTAGGTACACCTCTACCATACAGCAAGCTAGTAGGTACACCCCTACCATAAAGTAAGCTGGTAGGTACACCTCTACCATACAGCAAGCCAGTAGGTACACCCCTACCATACAGCAGGCTGGTAGGTACACCTCTACCATACAGCAAGCCAGTAGGTACACCCCTACCATACAGCAAGCTGGTAGGTACACCCTACCATACAGCAAGCTGGTAGGTACACCTCTACCATACAGCAAGCTGGTAGGTACACCTCTACCATACAGCAAGCTGGTAGGTACACCTCTACCATAAAGCAAGCTGGTAGGTACACCTCTACCATACAGCAAGCCGGTAGGTACACCCCTACCATACAGCAAGCTGGTAGGTACACCCTACCATACAGCAAGCTGGTAGGTACACCTCTACCATACAGCAAGCTGGTAGGTACACCTCTACCATAAAGCAAGCTGGTAGGTACACCTCTACCATAAAGTAAGCTGGTAGGTACACCCTACCATACAGCAAGCTGGTAGGTACACCTCTACCATAAAGCAAGCTGGTAGGTACACCCCTACCATAACGCAAGCTGATAGGTACACCCTACCATACAGCAAGCTGGTAGGTACACCTCTACCATACAGCAAGCTGGTAGGTACACCTCTACCATAAAGCAAGCTGGTAGGTACACCTCTACTATAAAGTAAGCTGGTAGGTACACCTCTACCATACAGCAAGCTGGTAGGTACACCTCTACCATAAAGCAAGCTGGTAGGTACACCTCTACCATACAGTAAGCTGGTAGGTACACCTCTACCATAAAGCAAGCTGGTAGGTACACCTCTACCATACAGCAAGCTGGTAGGTACACCTCTACCGTAAAGCAAGCTGGTAGGTACACCTCTACCATACAGCAAGCTGGTAGGTACACCTCTACCATAAAGTAAGCTGGTAGGTACACCTCTACCATAAAGCAAGCTGGTAGGTACACCCCTACCATACAGCAAGCTGGTAGGTACACCCTACCATACAGCAAGCTGGTAGGTACACCTCTACCATAAAGTAAGCTGGTAGGTACACCTCTACCATAAAGCAAGCTGGTAGGTACACCCCTACCATACAGCAAGCCGGTAGGTACACCCCTACCATACAGCAAGCTGGTAGGTACACCTCTACCATACAGCAAGCCAGTAGGTACACCCCTACCATACAGCAAGCTGGTAGGTACACCCTACCATACAGCAAGCTGGTAGGTACACCTCTACCATACAGCAAGCTAGTAGGTACACCCCTACCATAAAGTAAGCTGGTAGGTACACCTCTACCATACAGCAAGCCAGTAGGTACACCCCTACCATACAGCAAGCTGGTAGGTACACCTCTACCATACAGCAAGCCAGTAGGTACACCCCTACCATACAGCAAGCTGGTAGGTACACCCTACCATACAGCAAGCTGGTAGGTACACCTCTACCATACAGCAAGCTGGTAGGTACACCTCTACCATACAGCAAGCTGGTAGGTACACCTCTACCATAAAGCAAGCCGGTAGGTACACCTCTACCATACAGCAAGCCGGTAGGTACACCCCTACCATACAGCAAGCTGGTAGGTACACCCTACCATACAGCAAGCTGGTAGGTACACCTCTACCATACAGCAAGCTGGTAGGTACACCTCTACCATAAAGCAAGCTGGTAGGTACACCTCTACCATAAAGTAAGCTGGTAGGTACACCTCTACCATACAGCAAGCTGGTAGGTACACCTCTACCATAAAGCAAGCTGGTAGGTACACCCCTACCATAACGCAAGCTGATAGGTACACCCTACCATACAGCAAGCTGGTAGGTACACCTCTACCATACAGCAAGCTGGTAGGTACACCTCTACCATAAAGCAAGCTGGTAGGTACACCTCTACCATAAAGTAAGCTGGTAGGTACACCTCTACCATACAGCAAGCTGGTAGGTACACCTCTACCATAAAGCAAGCTGGTAGGTACACCTCTACCATAAAGTAAGCTGGTAGGTACACCTCTACCATACAGCAAGCTGGTAGGTACACCTCTACTATAAAGCAAGCTGGTAGGTACACCTCTACCATAAAGTAAGCTGGTAGGTACACCTCTACCATAAAGCAAGCTGGTAGGTACACCTCTACCATACAGCAAGCTGGTAGGTACACCTCTACCACACAGCAAGCTGGTAGGTACACCCCTACCATACAGCAAGCTGGTAGGTAGACCCCTACCATACAGCAAGCCAGTAGGTACACCTCTACCATACAGCAAGCTGGTAGGTACACCCCTACCATACAGCAAGCCAGTAGGTACACCTCTACCATACAGCAAGCTGGTAGGTACACCCTACCATACAGCAAGCCAGTAGGTACACCCTACCATACAGCAAACTGGTAGGTACACCCCTACCATACAGCAAGCCAGTAGGTACACCTCTACCATACAGCAAGCTGGTAGGTACACCCCTACCATACAGCAAACCAGTAGGTACACCCCTACCATAAAGCAAGCTGGTAGGTACACCCCTACCATACAGCAAGCTGGTAGGTACACCCCTACCATACAGCAAGCTGGTAGGTACACCCCTACCATATAGCAAGCTGGTAGGTACATCCCTACCATACACCAAGCTGGTAGCTAGATACATCCTTACTATACCTCAAGCCTACCATACAGCAGGTTTATAAGTTGTACACCTGGTCAGTAATGTACTTTACTACTTGAGCCCTGAAGAGTAAACACCATAGTCCCCTAGATGTTCACAACAAATGTTGTTAACTAATACCTCCCATAAAAATTGCACCGGTCAAACGTAAACAACACTTCTAATTCTAAGATGTAACAATTGAGTGCACATTTACATTAAAAATACTTATGCTTTAATTTCTGATAAAAAACTTTTGATAATTCTTAGCGTTCTAAGCCAACTATTAATGTTTCATGTCCATAAATCACGGCTCTTACTCCGTGATTATTGAGTGAAATTGATACCACACTAACTATATTTTGCAAGTGAAAAACCCCAACATACTTGTGTACCTGTGAAATGTGTCTTGCAGTAATTTAAAACAAAATTCTATAATTCCCACAGTTTAAGGGTATGTACTAGTTAGCCTCAGGCTCTTTAAACTAATTGGTAGAGCGGCAAAAATATTTGTTTGCTGCTCCATCCAATTTTCATCTTTAATAGTAAAGTTATCCTGATGTTCTGCAACTTAAAACAAATATAAGATCTACAATTATGTGTTTACCATGAGTCTAGGTTTACCCCTGATCACCAGGAAGGTATAGTATCACCTCTACCTACAGTATCCCTGTAGGTACCATACAACAAATTAATCGCTAGGTACATCCCTACCATACAGCAAATTAATTGGTAGGTACATTTCTCTAGCATCAAGGGATAGCTATGACATTAGAGGAGATGCCGCTTAACTGATCTCACTTCAAAGTCCTAAGCCAAGTATACCTACTTCCAGAAATTTAATTATCACATCACAGTACAGTAGTAACCATCCTGTTTACCACATTATTGCCTTAAACAGGAAGTGAGGTGCTATCTCAGCCAGTGTCATACCACTCTACAGAATGTATTTCTTATGCTGTCTTCCATGAAATGCATGTTGTGTCCAGGTGCATTACCAGTCTGCTGGTTACCCTATGCTGGATCCCTTGACTTATGCAAGACAACAAGCATATGGCTGCGGCATGCTAAGCATTGTAACTAACTATAAGAGCTTAATAGTACCCTAATTACCTGCATTAGCATACACACGTGACTGTCAACTGTGGAGCCGAACAAACTGTTGTAGTTGTGACTCAGAAATAAGATATGCTTGCTGTCACAATAGCATCTGAAAGGCTAACTGAAAGTACATGCCTACCACAGCCACATTATCTACATGATGTCAACCTGTGGTGAATGGTCTAGTTGTAGCTCAGTGGAGGTTGATGATAATGTTGTAGTAATACTCTGCTGCTCCCATACTTGATAAGTTCCAGTATTAATATCAACTCAATAAAACTTTTCCAGCACTGCAAACAATTAGTGATACTGCTGCTCCTTAGCTACCACTGCTACCCTGCTATAGCATAGAATGATCTAAAACAGGAAGGCTGCTACATATGGTACCACCGCAAACCTGTTGTTGATACCTTCTAATACATACCGCAATAACTAAACCCTATTGTTAGTTGTTTACTGACACCTTGCCTGCATAGTGTTTAACCAGTCCCATAGACTAATGTTGCTATGGCTACCTTCAAGTTAACACTGTTTAACAGTTAACACTGTTTAACCTTCAATTAAACTTGTACTCCACCCAACTTTAGGCTTTGCTTGGAAAGGAAATATGGTTTATAGAAACTAATTTCATAGCAATGAATAATCTCTGATATCACTGCTATCACTTCGTTATGTCTCTGAAGCGCTCATGGTGGCTCTAGCAAATCGTGATCGTGCACTTACAGGAAAAAGTATACTATATTCGCCATGCATGGATACTATGTGCGATCTTCTAAGTGTAAGAAGTGCTGTTACAGCTTTCAGCCTTGACTAACGCTACAACAAAGCACAAAGGATTTCACACAATAGAATCCTGTAAATTTATTGTTATACGGTTTCTTTAACATACTGAACTTCTGCCAATAGTGAATGGTGAGAGAACTTAGAAAATTTCAAGGTATAGGGTGATTGGCAATCTGTGGAATACGGGCATATTAATAGGTCAGGGACACACGGAAGGACTCTGTAAGCATGGCTATATAGCTTTTAGCATGAAAAAGTGGATAACTCTTGCTGTACATGAGTGAAACAGAATAAGAAGAATAATAATATGAATAAAACGACAAATTTCAGTTTTGTCCCAAATACACGTACTGTTTCCTTTTCACTTGATACTTACTAGTGGACCAATACTCATTGCAAATAAACACCAGAGGGTGGTTTTGAGTTGGAGGATACTTTCCAGGATGGTATTTAGGTGTACGTTTTATTAGAGTATTTGCAAAAAACATGGGTGAACCTTATTATGAACCCACTATCATGGTTCATGATAGTTTGATAGGCAGTTTAGAAGCAATAGACTGAAGCCTTTAAATGTTCAGTGGTGATAGGGATAATTAATTATAAACAACAAGAGAATTACAATTTTAAGGACAATGAGACTATGTATATATGTAACTGACAGCAGTGAAACTAGGTCACAATTGCTGACCTGGATAACAACCTGAGTCAGACACACATTTGACCTAGATTAATTAAAACTGAGGCATGTACCAAGAGCTACATTTTGGGTGCTCCACTAACAGACAGTATAGCAGGTTTTTGTAGGTAGGAATTAATTTTAGCGTTTGGGGTCATTCACTAAAATTTACTTCATCAGAATTTTAGCACCATGATAATAATGTTGTCACGTGATTTAGTCTAAGGTCACAGCTTCATCACTAAACACTCTGGAAAGATACGTTTGCCCAGCTAAAGCCAGGGATGCAGCTGTGAACGGTTATGCGAGTAGAAGTAAGAAGTGCAGGTATTGAAAGGTGCACATGACCCGCACTAACCAATAGCTCAAACTAAAAGTAATTACTATTTAACCTGCAGGCCTGTTAGCAAGGATCCTGTTCTCTAGTAAATCTTTCTCCCAGCCAATTTAGAGTGTATAGTTTAACAATGGCTACAGTACGACCCAGGATGTGAAGGACAGCAGACAAAGCAATGTAATGGTTGCGCGTATGATACCATGCAGCATGAATTGCTCTGTTTTCACTCTACTACTGTACGTAGTTGAAACAAAACTGTTTTGCATTTGCTACAAGTATTACTACATCAGATTTCTGTGCATATTTTAATCAAAAGTGATATTTAAATGTTAGCGTTGCCATCAATCACTAAATTTTCTTCCACTAATTTTAAATTTCGCAGGAAATTTCAGATGCCTGTACTACAGTAAGTTAAGTGAATGGGTAGCTATACAAGAACTAAACAGGTACAAGTTTTAAACAATCAGTCAGTAGGTGGGGTTCAAAATACATAGCTATGTACATTTACTGATAGCAAAACATTTTTGTTACCCTGTACTATAAATGGGTATTTTGGTCATCCATACAAACTTCTATACATCTTAGTGATAAGTTAATGTGGCTCCATGCCTACAGACAATATGACACATTCTTAGCAGGTAGCTAGCTAGGTGGTACCACCAGGCAAGGTGATGGGGCTATGCAAATAAACTGGCTCATCACTACAGTCCTAACGCTAGCTAGTGTTAAGTACTGAAGCAACAAAGGAAAACATCTACGCTACAACACTAGCCTCTATCACGCTTTATCACTGTGAGTACACATGGATCATAAGTGTATTCTAATTAATTAGTGCACGTGTTAGTTTCATGACTTGTAAGGAAGAGCAGTACCAGCAGTTGTAGCTCGATATTGGTGTCTCCGGTGTTACAAGAGATGGAGAATACTTGGATTATTGTTTAAAAGCTGTTTCCAGCTCAGTCCGTCAGTCCAGTCTGCGAGTCGAGTCCGTGGAAAAAAGTAGGCCGCTTGTTTTAGGTAATCCAAATTTCATGGAGAAACCATATGGAAACTGTTCCCAGCCACCTTAAAATTAATAGTTGTAGGCTGTTGAAAACAATATGCTGTACATTATACAATTGGATAATATTGTCTTTACTATCAACTCTTACTGGAGATTTTAGGAGCCCCGTACATTGCAAGTTTCAAAATACACTAACGCATATTGTAACAATATCACTGTAACATTACATCATGTACAGATACTAGTGTACTAATTTTAAGAGTTGTATTATAAGTGAGGTCGTTGTGTAGTTCAACATAACATGTATAATACTTACCCAGTCAACAACATTAAAATTATATCCTGTTTGCTTCAATCTTTTTAGTTCCTCCAAGTCTCCATTTCTAGCTGCCTCTATCACTTTATACTCCTCATCCCACTATAATAGTAATAATCATATATACTAATTGGGGACAGTGACCATTACAACTAAACACATAATGGAGTACTAAAAAGGCACTTGAATAAAAGTATGAAGCTTAAAAAGCATAATTATATAAAAGTGGTGCCAGCCTTCGAACGTTGCTCTTGCTCGCACCGCTCAATTGTGAGTGATTAAAAAAACTCACAAATTAAAGAGCGCAGCACCCATTTCCTTCACGTCTTATGGGATGAATACTCACGAAGGTATGGGTGCCACACCCTTTAATTAGTGAGTTTTTGATCATTTACAATCGAGCGGTGCGAGCGAGTGCAACATTACGTTTGAGCAGTACTGTACCTGTATTGCAGTTAGCAAATAACCTGTACTCACTATTAATAACTTTTACTTGTGGTATATGTATCTTTAAGCTAAACAGCAATTACATATGGTCTGTATGGATAGTTGAAATGTTACTGAGTAAAACATAGTGTGGTCAGGCCCGTAGCCAGGAATTTTGAAAGGGGGGTTCTTTTTGACCAAAAGTGGACCTTTACTTGCATGATGATTAATAAAGGTACTGAGACTGGGTGTGCAAAGCACACCCAATCTAGGGGGGTCTGGGGGCATGCCCCCCCCAGAAAATTTTTTGAAAACATACTAAAAGGTTGAATTTAGTGGCATTTCAGTCAATAAAATAACATTTTTCTTAGGTAAACTGAAGACCAGCTGTATGAATGATATCTGGAAAAGTATCTCTACTGCTACTGTAATTATACCATCTGCACATACATGTGTCTAAATATAATATATTGGAATGTCACAATGAATAAGAATGGGAAAGATTGAGCACCCTGCCATGATCAACAGGGGCAGTGTAGCAGAACAAAGGGTGTCTTAAACAATGAAATTTACACATTGCATGGAGTTGAAGCATGGATGCTATTCGTGGGCTCTGCATGGAGGGGCTTGTCCACCAAAATCTTATATTTTAATGAAAGCTCGGTTTAGACAATCTACATGTAAATTAAGTAGTTTTTAAAAGAAAATGTAATTGTGACTGTTCTATTAGAGTGATTGTTCTATTAGAGTGGTTGACTGCTCTATTAGAGTATCTCGATCTTGCATTGCATTTAATGAAAGCACTGAATGAGTTACTCGGAGCACTTATTTTAGCTTCTTATTATAGTGGTATCTAGTAAACTGTAGCTAATGGACTTTTGCTCCTGAAAATTTGGACTTGTATACTAAAATTGTGGACCTTTTTGCTAAAATTGTGGACCTTTTACTGAAATTGTGGACCTTTCTTCCAAGAGGGCGGTTCTTCAGAACCCCCCGAACCCCCCCTGGCTACGGGCCTGGTGGTAAATGTGTGTAAAACTTATAACACTATATGGATACTGTGACATTTTCTTAATACCCACAATTGTCATACCACCCAGTACTATTGTAGTGTATGAACCAGTAGATGATCTAGAGGACTCCAAAAAGTTTATCATCCTAGGAAGGTAAGAACACTGGACTGGACTACTGGACTGTAGGGCTGAGCGATATTATCGTTTTAGCAATATATCGTGATATTTTTGAAAGTATCGATATCGCACTATTTTGTTATTGACTATAATTCCCATGTTTGAAGCAGTATTGAAGAGAGATAGCTACTGCTAGATTTGCACGAAGACACAGTGTAAAAAAAAATTTAGAGGATTAGATGTTGAAATGATGCACATGTACTAACCCATAATTGAATCTTTCATGGATGCATATATAATACATCAGTGGTTGCACTTGTATTGGGGCTTTTGTCTGATATGTATACCCTCAGACCTTGGGCTGTCAGGCATACATATCAGGTAAAGCCCTCATGCCAGTGTTAGAACTATTACATGTATTATGTGTTGTACCACTACTGTGTTTATGTACACATTGGCTTAGTATCATCATACATGTGCATAATTCTTATCTGTAAAATTGAATGATTTGGTAGAGAAGGCAACCAAGTAGGCATTTCAAAGAACTGACAATAGGAAAATCAATTATAATTTATCACCATAACATAACCTCAAAGCATGTGTTACAATAACTGTTACTGTAAACAAGGACGATGTGGCCAGTTTGATGCTACCTTTAAAGACTTCCTACAGGAATACTGAGCAATACACTATGTAGCACCAGCTATGAATGACTTATTTGTAAGTATCGTGAACTATTCAGTATTGTGAATAGTGGCTTTAGTATCGATCGTGATACTAAAATGGCAGTATCGCTCAGCCCTACTGGACTGGTGTATGATTACTGGTTTCTGGTAGTATTTTTCAATAGTTTTGTTAGACACATTGGCTGTTATACTCTCTCCAACACACTTTTAGTCTTAACTGCTTGAATGTGAGTGTGACATGTCCCAAGATTATTGCACTAGCTATGGTACTGGTGATAATACACATTCAAATTTAAAACATGGTATGCTATGTATGTATGTATGCAAGTAGTCTGCAATAGGGGTGTATCCATTCACTGGACTGGAGTGCTGGACTGGAATAGTGGACTGGAGGCTGGACTGGCATATTTTTGGTTTTTGCACATCCTGTGGTTAAAATTTATTGAGTCTTGCAAGCCAAGGGTCCTGAGGGAACCTACAGCCCACTACTAAATGCTGAATATGAGCAGTAGAGTATGCGATAACTGTCTTTTAATAGTTTCGCTGTGATTTATGTCCTACAACACTTATTCCTTACCCTGGTGTATAGTGATGCTGTAGGGAATGTATATCAGCAATAATTAACCAGCGATCAACTCTCCAGTTGACAAGATATCCTTAGCGTGAGCTCAAGGAGCAAGCTATATGTAGTATAGTCTTGCATGGCAAGACCTTTACTTCTGGAGAAGGCTTACCGATTAGAAATTCTTTCAGCATGTGCTTAATTATAATCATTGCGTCCCACAGCACTGAAAACAAGTCCGTCCATGCTAGCTCAATTCCTGAGCTTACACTAAGGATATCTTGAAGGATATTGTCAACTGGCAAGTCGATCACTGGTTAATTATTGCTGATATACATTCCCTACAGCATTACTGTACACCAGGGTAGGGAATAAGTGTTGTAGGACATAATAAATCACAGCAAAACTATTAAAAGACAGTTATCGCATACTCTACTGCTCATATTCAGCATTTAGTAGTGGGCTGTAGGTTCCCTCAGGACCCTTGACTTGTAAGACTCAATACATTTTAACCACAGAATGTGCAAAAACCATAAATATACCAGTCCAATAGTCCGGTCCAGTATTCCAGTCCAGTAGTCCATTCCAGTGAATGGATACACCCCCTGCAATAGGATGCTTTGGTGGAGAATGTAACAAGTGGGCATTTCTTTTTCACAAATACAGCAACAAACACAACCATGCATATACCCAGGAATGTAAAACAATGAAATTAAGAATCAAAAACACTAGTCCAGTGCTTGTACCTTCCCCATGACCTCAAAACCTCCCTAGGTGATGGTTGTATATAATCACTGGACTGGACTAGTGGACTGGACTAGTGGACTGGACTAGTGGACTGGACTGGTGGACTGGACTAGTGGATTGGACTACTGGACTCAGGTATTTCCCTTTTTTACCAAATATTTGGGCAACTGGTCATAAGTATGTTATTCTCATGTAGTTAAACTACACATAAAGAAACCCACACAAGAAAAGTGTGATCATGTCAGACTTGTCAACATTACCAGCTGCAGCTATGTTTCAGCTATGGAATAGCAAGACAGTTAACTATCACCACTTAATTTAGCTGACTTGATGACTGTAACATGTATTTAGGATACATGGTTACTATGACACTACATACACATGTACTGTATGGTTTGTACTTCATGATCCCTGTGTTCACAGGCTTTAAGCCTTCTCACAGGTCCCTAGTGATAGCATTCACAGAATAGAACAGAATGATTAGACAAGTGGTAGTCTTACAATAGAGATTATGCCAACAGAGAGAATTGCACACAATCCTAAGATGAACAGGCAGTATGTTCACCTACATTCACTGTAGCAATAGGTACAACCAGTTGCCCAAATGTGTCCTAAAAAGAAAAAAAAAATGAGTCCAGTAGTCCAGTCCAATACAAGCTGCTGTGGTGTAAGCAATTGACTGCCCTTTTCCAGCAAAAAAAAACTTGTTATTATGGTAGTGCCACACCAAGGTATGTTCTGTTCCTCTAGCCTCTGTACACATCTTCTGGTATCAATGATACATGGCTTTTTAGAACCTCTTTGGTCATTAGAATTCAACAAAGTCACACCTTTCTTTTGTTGCAACTTTATTCAGTGTCATTGTATCATCGCATTTCTGTTCTTGTGACTCAGTACAGTAGTGAAACTAATGTATTTTCTGGTGGTTGAACGTAGTGAATTAAAAAAGAAAATAAACTCCCACAAGAATACATAATGTGTTGCATCACGCCTCACATGACGCAGGGGGTGTATAAGGTGGGTTGTCACAATTTACATACATGACAGAGTGGAGCTATTTTGGGTTTTTCCCTGATGGTCGTTAAAAAAATGCCATCAGGTTTTTTCCTAGGGCTGCTTGGACTGAGCAGTTCTGAATTTTTTTGTTGTTAAGTTTATTATTATTATGCTAGCCCCCACTCTGCCACCCAAGCATTCCTGTAAATTGTCAATTATGATAGTAATGTAGTGTATGGTGATGTGTTTTTGCTTCTGTGTATGGTTACAAAGTCATTATCAGTAGCCAACCGTTGTGGTGGTACAGCCCCATTGGGTGAGAGAGTATATGCATGTGTACTGGGGGTGTATGGTGTAGTCAGGATATGATGTGGGAGTTTGTCTTTCAAGCCTTAATCTAATGCTTAGGTAGTTAAATAAAGCATAAGATGGTGACAAGCTTTGTTCACAGGTTCTAATCCTTTCTCGCAAAATCTCCAGAACTCCATCAATGGCCAAAAAACTTAGTATGCCATGCAAATATGGAAATCACACTGGTATGTGACACCATTTCCAATAGTCGTATATCTGTAGAGAAGTTCGGAATACAGAATAACGGAATTGCGGAATAACTAAATAAGCAAAAGTTATGTTTGCAGATGTACAAATAGTTACATGCTCTATAGCAATCATACTTTATTTACACCTTGCAACAGCTCTGCATGGCACACCACGGTAATGGATAAATAGCAACTGAGCATGTTAACATGGAACTATTAGAAGATGAAGGTAAGTGGTAGTAAACAAATTATGACAATGCAAATGGGACAAATCAAAACAAACACAAATTTGTTCATTTGTAATGGAAGTACTGTAAGAATGTGTGACCTACTTCTGGCCTTGTTAGAATTTATTATGCTACTATAGCAAAATTCCAATAATAAAGTCCTCGTCTACCACTACTGCGATTTTCATCACATGTAGCTCATTAGTACATACGTACTATATACAAGCAGAAGGAAAAATTGAAATATTAAGTTAGATTAGTGATCAATTAATAAAAAAGTAGTGAAACAAGGGAATGGTGACATAAGAGAGGTTGCCTACACCTTCAGATATATGTACTAATGTAAATTTAATCCCTATACTTCATTCTGACTAAATTAGTGATTAAATGAACATTAGTACACATTTGCAGGTATATAAGTGACCTCTCTTCAGTGTGTGAAATAACTTTTCAGACATGTCCCGTCATACTGTCAGGACATTGCAAAACTTGAGTGGACATCAAGCAATTCTACCGGGAATTTTGACCTTTATTGTTTCTCCTTTCCTGTGTTTCTAACACTTGGGATGTTTGTTTCAAACATTGGGACCACCAATGTACTGTAGAGCTGATTACTTATCAACCACTCACTGATACTGATAGTACAGCATTTCAAAGGGTAGCTACTGGCCACATGAAAGGGTTTCTATAGATCCAATTGGGCCTTTGTAAGAAAGGAGTTATAAGGACTTCAGTCAAGGCCTTCTACTTGCCTTGGAATGATATAGCTATATGGTCAAACTTTGTTTATGCTGTCATGGCTTAGAATATATAGTGGCTCTATCCCTAATATGAACAGATTCACTGATGACTTGTTCATTCTAGCTTAAAAACTGGTTGTGCAGGTGATCATGATTACCACAAGTATAAGTTATAAACACATTTTACTACTGCAGTATGGGAGATATGAATACCCGGACCGGACCGGACCAAAAGTCAATTCTCCAGGTAAGCAAGATTAGTCATGTTATAAATATTTACTGCTATTTATATCCTCTATATAGCGTTTATACACCACTCACCTTGCAACAACTCTGCCAAGTATGCGGTCGCGATGGTTGGGCAACACGAAGTATCCACTGTAGAACAACTAACTAAACTAAAACACTTTCTAATGTGCTTTAATACATGATCGCTACAAAGCTACATATTCTCCTGCTGTTCTTGCATAGAACTGGTAAACACGAGTGGCTGCACGAATTTGTTAGTGTCATGAGTTTCACTCTAGAAATCTATTCTGAAATAATTTAAGTACTGCCTACCTTGCTTAACTCCATGTGTTATTTATCACCAAATGGATTTCGAGACAAGTTTGACATTTTAACAGCTAATTAGTTTCAATCACTTTGCACAGCACGGCTCTAATAAATTCGGGCAGCGACACATGTGTGTGTGTGTGTGTGTCAGTTCTATGCAAATACATACAGCAGGAGAAAACGTAGCTTTGTAGCGATCATGTAGTAAAGCACATGTAGTAAAGCACATTAGATTCCCGTACCCAGACACATAGCTTTGTAGCGATCATGTAGTAAAGCACATTAGAAAGTATTTTAGTTTAGTTAGTTGTTCTACAGTGGATATTTTGTGTTACTCAACCATCGCGATCGCGTGCTTGGCAGAGTTGCTACAAGGTGAGTGGTGTATAAGCACTATAGAGGATGTAAATAGCAGTAAATATTTATAACATGGCTAATCTTGCTCACCTGGAGAATTAACTTTTGGTCTGGTCGGGTCTGGGTTTTCATAACCCCCCTGCAGTACAGGTGACTGATACAAGTAGGCTGGCACAACACAGTAAACTGTTAACCTCAGAGGTTAACTTGGGCATGCCTTTGTGGTCAGTACAAACCAAAAACACATAACTTAATTACATGTCAATACCATCATGTCTGGCCTCCTCCTAGCCAAATGCTAATGCTGTAAACTTTGAAAGGATAGTATTTCTGAACAAATTCAATTATGGCCTAGCACCTTGTGTAATTGACTGGAAATTGTCTGGTGTCCAGACATTACCTCTTGTTTTATTACTTAGTTTTTTGATCCCTAATCCAATTTAAAATTTCTATTTTTCCTTCTACTGTTATGTAGTTATCACTAATAACCTATGAATACTGTATCAAAAGAAAGGTAAGTCATAAAATTAATTTTGCATCTAACCATGTGCCTTGGTAACCAATTACTGCAAAATGCAATGCCAATTTTGCTTCATCTTCAGTTATGTTCTGCCTGTTACACAGCAATACAAATGAGGAACACAACAAGAAGTGTCTCAGCAATCATTACAGAAAATAAGGGACAATAAGCATAATAACTACCACCACAGCCACAGGGAAGTCATAATGCACTACCATCACTTTACACCTTAAATTGTCAGCGAAGAGAACTGAGACACAAAGGAGAACCAAGGTAAGTCTGTGATGTGTGTATTGTATGTACTGCAGTTGGCAAAAGGCATGTATTGCGACAAAACGATCCATGTCAAAACAGTAAGCCTGTAGCCTTATGTGTTATCGAGTTATGCTCGAAAGCGTCAGTTAGTTTAGTTAGTGTTAAATAAAAATTTTATAGAAATTTGTAGGAAATATTTGGAGTTGCTCTGAAGGAATTTTGGGCTTGGTTATGCTTAAACAATACTACCAAGCTGTTTTTGGGATGATTTTGAATGGTAAGAAAGCTAAAAAATCCATGATCCCGGATACAGTAATGTATATGATTATGTTACAAGACTTTGTAATAGATCGGAATGATTTATCTAGTGAATTGATTGAAAGTAACCATCTACCCCTGTTTAAATCCAAGCTGCAAACAATAATTAACTCGATTCATGATTGACTTTTATAGCAAATATCTTTGTATAGATAGGTATATGATTGTAATGTATTCTTTTGGGCTGGTCCTCTGGACGCATCAGACACCGTCTGTCTGTTTGTCCAGTAAACAAAATTAATTTTAAAATTTTAAAAAAGAGTCTTCAAAGAAAAAGAATTTTAAATAAAGTACTAAGTGTTATGTAGTTCACCATGAGGAAGTTTTGGTTTTACGGTGCCAATCCACTGAAATCAATACTGCATGTAATCACCCATCCATGCATGCAAGGCAGTGTGGAGGACAGGAATTTATTTAAGTGGCCTAGACAGTCCACAGCCAGTAGTATAATATAAAGTGTAACATAAAGAAATAACACTATATACACTATTAACATTAAGTATATACAAGATACAACAGAGGAGGCTAAGGTACTAACAGTGTGTATACATAAGAAGAAGTTTGCCGGCTACAAGAAACAGACATCATTGTGCTTAAATCAATGAAACACTGTAATTTTCATAAACTAACCTGCAGAACTAATTCACAATATATGTTTCTGTTTCATTGTAACACTAATATAGTATAGGTTAATGGGTGTAAAGACGTCAAAATTGCAAACCCATCATTCAATTCGTAGCAACACGACACACTTTAAACTTCACTGCTCTTTCCAACCGGAATCTGAGGCATCTAACTTGTGTCACAAGTAGTGATGTGCGATACTTATCGATATATCGGAATATCGTGATACTCCAGTTGTATTGCGATACCGATACACACGTACACGTATCAATATTTAGATTACGCAATCACAGAAATATGAAGGTCTAGCTTTCTTCAATTTAAGAGTGTAGCTGGGTCTTTTACCTGTTTCCTAGACTCCTTAAGCTTGTTATATAATAGTGCAATGGTGTAATGGCTGGTACTAAACAATAAAAATTTATCGTCTGCCCACGCACTTAGCTTCTTTGTACAAAGGATGTACTGTATCGCATATCGATATTGTATCGTGACTACACAGCTGTTAGATACAGATACACTATTTCAGGCGTATCGCACATCACTAGTCACAAGTTATTATGCCTTTTATCACATGTGGGAAATTAAATGGGGAAATTTTCTACACTTGGTTGCTTATAATTAGGCCATTTGACGTACCAAAAGTTTCATGAATTGAACTTCTTTTAGCATCATTATTCTTGCAGAGAGTTGCTCTACATGTATCACACCCAGAAAGTTACAAAACAGACTCAAGTTAGGTGATACACAATAATTAATTTTTTTAAACCAGGTACACGCCCACAGCTGGCCTTCGGCTGGCTGTGCCTGGTTTACTGAAATTGTTTTTTGTAAAAGTGTGTGAGTGTGTGTGTGTGTGTGTGTGTGTGTGTGTGTGTGTGTGTGTGTGTGTGTGTGTGTGTGTGTGTGTGTGTGTGTGTGTGTGTGTGTGTGTGTGTGTGTGTAGGCACCGGCCTATTATGCCCGAAATTTTACCTACTATGCTTTTGAGCATTGCTCAAAAATTAAGCCTATTATGCTCAAAATTATGCTTTCAAAATCAAGATTATGCTCTAGAAGTGACTGTTTTATTAGAGTATATTAGCCTTTCCTGACTGCAAGTGACTGCTCTATTAGAGTATCTCGATCTTATTTCTGCAAAGTGTGAATAACCAACAAAGAAACGGTTTAATAAGTTATATTACGTGTTTTTGATTATAAAATGCACTAATAATACTATTGGCAGTGAACATTTGCTTTCTTTCAGGCGTGCGTATTGCACATTTAATTAATTTTTCAAACATCGTCCCTATTATGCTGGCATTATGCTTGATGCTTTTGGTCACCTATTATGCTTTAAATTATGCCGGCATAATCGGCCGGTGCCTACGTGTGTGTGTGTGTGTGTGTGTGTGTGTGTGTGTGTATGTGTACCTATCTATATCTACCTATGTTTGTCCGTACGCACCTACGTGAGCAAAATCGTTAAATGGAAAAGCAGCTTTTACGTAAGAAGTAAAAGTTAAATGGAGTCTACATTAAACTTCCGCACAGGTAAACTTTGCTCTGAGGTGGTTTCTTTTTGGCGGTCTGAAATACGGGTGTGGCAACTCTCGCCAGACTTTGTGAATTACTTTCTCTTCAGGTTTTACAGGCATTTAACAACTGAAAAACAACTGTTCAGGCTTCATAGACTACCATGAATAGCCTATCCCTTCAAATTGGCATATCCCTACATATGCGAACGAAAATGAAGAGCAGCTTTGAAGCTTTGTTGAGTGAATTTGTGGAAAAAAACACGATAGTCAAACTATAAAACAGTTTAGAAGATACTTCTGTGCACAATGTGTTGATAAAAGAGGTTTGTTTAACAAGTGCTTCCTTAGAAGCGCATAGCAACATAATTGAAGAATTATGAAAACTTTGTGAATTACAAAATACGAGAATTACAATCAAATAATTATGTATTATTGCACAGCCAAAAACCTATAATACATGTAGTTGGTTAACAAGTTATGGCACCTGGTTTTAGAAGTAGCACAACATCAACTTGTTTAATCGACATGCCTGTTCCAGCTGGCATGAACAAAAGTATAGCAAATGTCTGCAAACTTCGTATTGAATTTATTTGGTTGATAATCAATACATTACTATTGAAAGGGATACGCCCCCAAAAGTACATAAAATGCTTGAAATGGTGTAAAAACACTGATTTTCATGCATTTTTGAAGTGCCAACAATATTACGTAGTGATACCAACAAAAAACAGTCTGCTAATTACTCACATACCTCTAAGGAATACTCTACCTTATTTTCAAGACTGTAGCTGCAGTGGATACGTGGGCCCAACACTGTTTCTAAACCCGGTTTGTCATTTTGCCCAATACGTAATGTATTGTGGGATTCACCAGTTACCAAGACTATGGGAATTCACCTTAAACTAATTAGTCTAAACACAAAAAATGGTCTGGAACATTGTGTACATGAACAGTACTTCTGTAATTCAAGGGAATTGTATGAAGAGTTGTTGCCCTCAAGCGGGCCATTCAGTTTAAAGACAAAAGTTAAGGAGAACCGCTTCGAGAAAGTGCTGCGTGAGTAACTTGGTAGTTTCTGTAGGCCTATAAACAGACACTATGATTCCTAACCCAACTTTTAGTGGGTTTCTTGTACGTTTTTGAACTTACCATGTCAGTAGATATGCGGAATTATATAAATTTTATTAGGTTTGAAATCCCAATTGCTAATTTCAATATGTCTTGATGTGAATTTTGTGTACTACCCTAAGGAGTGAGAAGGGAGGATAGCTACTCCTAGTTTTGTGCAGACTATTTTTACATGCAAACGTGTGGATGAAAAAAGTTGTTAACAGTTAAGTGGTTTTCTTTCCCCAACAAAAAGCAGTCTGGGTACGGGAATCAGTTTCCCTACCCTTACCTGGCTAATAAAAAATCCCAGAACAATATACAGAATGGGATATTATAATACTTACGGAATTAATTTCCTTCAAGCGAGCTCGTGGTGGCCGAGAATCGTCCGTTAGGTTGATATTCCGCTGTGCCATTTTAACCACGTGATGCTAGTGGGAAGAACTGTTTACATGGTAAGAATCGATTGTGGCATGACAAGGCAAACAAAGAACGCTTCAAGTGGCAACCCAGATGCACTCAAGAAAGTGGATCCAACAACCGAGAGGGAATGAGCAAAGTTTAC
The DNA here is from genome assembly GCF_963678975.1 of Dysidea avara. NCBI lineage: Eukaryota > Metazoa > Porifera > Demospongiae > Dictyoceratida > Dysideidae > Dysidea > Dysidea avara. The sequence continues at coordinate 11,756,661 of NC_089272.1, forward strand.
GTATGTGCCCCTGAGGCGTGGAAGACGAGTGGCGTGTTAGTGGAAACTCTTAATTTTATTGGTAAGTGACACAGTTACTAAGTAATAATATAAGGCCAGACTGTACTGTGTATACAAAGAGGGATGTGTTATTAGCGGATTAGACTAGATCTCGCATATAAAAGGAAACTACCAGTATTAGTCTCGCGTAGCCAGGCCCTTTTCTTTCTTTTGTGTCGGGGTGGGAAAGAAAAGGGTCTGGTGAACATAGTATAGCATCGTCGTTGGACTATCCCGAAATTGTGGGGATTCTACTGCGCAGTTTCCGGATTGTTGTTTGGTGCAAATGACGTAATCTGCTGCATTTGCGTCCTGTTACCATAGATATTTCGGTAGTAGCTATGGTAACAGGATGCAAATAATGCAAATATTAGGAAATCACGTCATTCGTGCCAATCAACAATCTGGAAGCTGCGCAGTAGAATCTCCACAATCTCGGGATAGTCCAACGACGACGCTATACTATGTTCACCAGACCCTTTTCTTTCCCCGCCCCTACATAAAAGAAAGAAAAACGTCTGGCTATGCGAGACTACTACCAGTATATCAAATATACTGTATGTGCAATTAATTTCATACCCATTTTATGCTAGTCCAGCACCTAACTCATGAAACTGTTCAGTTTTTGACAAAAGCACCAAATTTCTTTTGGGGTTTGTAGCACGTGTACTTTTTAATTTTTTTTACCCACCAACCCTAATGACACTCCCTTCCACCCACATGTCTCTATGGAAAACAATCTAGAAGAAAAATAAATAAATGTAAGAATTTATTTATAGAAAAGACACCTAAAAAAGAACCTACAGAATCCCAGAAAATGTTAATGAACTGGTAAATTCCCATCTACAATGGCAAGATCTATTGCTGGAGGCACACCAGGGCACGTGATCGAGAACCCTGGATGCATGTGATGGAGGAACGAAGCAAGACAAACTGCAATGGAGCCAGCCCATCACCAATGAATATGGGAACTCCACTTCTCACTGAGTAAATGAACCAAATATTTATAGGTGGTAGTGGCTACTTTCCCCATTCCACCAGAGGAAGAAAAACCTAATGGGGTAAAGATGTTTCTCAGCCTCATGCCTACAAAAAGTGGCAGTCAAGGTGGTAGACTGATTGGAAGCTACAAAAGAATTAAAAATGCTAACATCAAAAAGGTGTGATGATGTACTGTAAGCACCTCCAAAAACCTGATACTCTGATGTCCACTTTAAAGTTTTACATTTCCATTACACAGTCACAGCTCTGTAGTGTCATGTACAAGGGATCATCCTGATGTGTATTGTTGCTTTATCGAAGGCACATAACAAAGTTATTGAGTGATTGGTTACAGATAGAATTTATTAAAATCTTTCTGTGTACATAAATCAAGCAATTATCCTTACAATGTTGATCAGATTGCAAAGACAACTTGTTGATTGGTACACTGATGTTGATATTCCAATGATTTTATGACCAATTAAACTTCATTACTCAACAACTTTGCTATAAACCTTCCGTAAAGAAATGATACACATCAGGATGATCCTTGTACATAGGGGCAGTGGAGCAGGCCAAAGAGTGAGGGGGCCAAGCTAGCTGTAAGGTAAAGACCAAAAAAAAAATGGTGACTACATGCTGACAATATAGCTGCCTCCACCAACTGTATCTCCTTACTTATAACTAACTACACATACGCAGTGAAGTAACTTGCTAGACTGCTTCTCTGAATACTGTGACTGTCTGCTCTACTAGAGTATCAAGATCCTGACTGTTCTTGTTCTATTAGAGTATCTCGATCTTTTCTTTCAAACATTGTCCCATAAAAGTGGAGGGGGGGCTTGGCTCCCCTACCCCCCTTCCCCCCATCTCCACCGCCTATGCTTGTACATGATACTACAGAACCAGGGGGTAAGACATTATGTCATAACATATATGATTTTGCATAATGGAATTGAATTACAATGTTAATTACATGATGAAAAACTAACTGTACCAGCTGCTTGTCAGGCTGAGAACATAGTTTGTTTTGTATGGCTTTTGATGGTCCATTTGTTGCAGCTGCAGGCTTTGTACTGGTCTAATACTAAATCAACTAATAGGATATTGACTGTGTTTCATGTAAACAAATAGTTTTATTAGCAAGGTCCAAAAAACAGGGTTCCCAAAGTACTTTTACATGCCTCCTATTTCTAAAATCATATAGTACATGTCATAAGAAATTTGGTGCTTTTATCAAAAAGTTAACGATCGTCTCAACTAGATGGTCTGAGGTATTTTATATACAATTTTTATAAAAACATGTTAGAAAATTACATTGAATTTTTTTATTTTATTTTTTTTTAAAATTCTGGAGCAACTTAACAGAAACACTTCGGGTCGATCTGAAGACACTTTGGGGCTTGATTATGCGCAACCAATACCGTCATGTTGTTGTGAGGAAAAATCAATGCAGGTTTTTGGGTTATATTATCGTGGGCCACGCCCACACCTTCAAAGTTTAATCAGTCCATTTCATGGTCTACTGTAAGACAGAAAATAAAGGACACTGATAATGTACAATATTGCTCATAAAATGATCACTGGCTGTAAATGTGTTATTGACAAATGACTTTTTAAATCCCAATAGTGTGTGTTTGATGTGAGCTTGATTCCTTGTTTATCATACTACCCATCACTTCCACACTTAAGTACCACTCCTGATTTTATTATTGCTGTAATTAGTCAAGTATGTATACTTTTAACTGTTTACACCAAAATATGTTGTATGTTATTTTGATTGTTAGTAACTAGTATATTGGTAAAAATGAATCCCCAACTCAGAGCCTCCAGTCTCTCGTGCTACTTCCTAACCATTGACCTACCACTGCTATCTCAACGTGAGCTTGAAGTTCATCTAGTTGAATCAGATGAGTCAGTGCTGCTCCAGAATATAGGTTAGAACATACCATATTCCAACACAGGGTGAATCCAGAATTTATATAGAGATTATGATACAAGTTGTTATTGGCCAGCAATCACAATTAATGACTGTTTGTGTTCAGTATAGTGGTATAACAAGTTGATGTTCTGCTTGTTCTAAAAACCAGGCACCCAGCACATTAGGGGTAGGGAAAAATAGTGGACCCAGGGAACGAGGAACCGTTACCAGGAGACCCAGGGACCCAACTCTTCTTGGAATTTTATACACTTCACAATATTCTATACTTGTACTAGGTACCTCTGCAAGTAGTCTTGCATGGCCAATCCACTTTTTCCCCGTCACAGTGTCTCACACGATGTTTAAACCAATTAGAAAATTATAAGCATCTCTGAAAAAGTGTCTGAAGCTGTAGGCCACTTGCTTGCTGCACAATGAGCATACTAGTCTATTATGTTGACTCGCTACTAAAATTTAGAAACATCATGCAAATACACCATGATGTACTGTATGAAGTCTGGTTGAATGTTGAGCTGCTGGACTGAATCTAGTAATCGCTATTTCCCCTGAATATTTGTTTACAATATTTCTAAATGTTAGTTGCATGTCGAAATAACAGATTGTATGTGTTTGTAATTAATTGTTTGCACTCTTGTTAAATGTAATTTTTCGTGAATATGTGTAGCCTTCAAAACCAGTTAACATATAGTTAGACTTTGACACATTTCTCTACAAGCTAAAATAACTTTGCAAGTATTAATGGTGGAAAGATCCCACATTACTGCATTATTCACCATAAACTCCACAATAAAAATGCCTTTCATCACGCCACTTAGAAAACAGCCTTCTTCATCAAATGTCCACCATGGCTGTACACTTGATAATCACTTGATCCTTTTAATATGGAAATGACAGATGATGTGTTTGTACATTAAGACTTGTCTGATTTGTGTGATGCTAACATTTTGAAAGTGAGAAGATTTTGAAACTACCACAAAAACGTTTGATACACCATGCTTCTAGTTTACTACAAGCATCTCTTTCTGGATGTGATGAAAACTATTTAATCCCTGCCAGTCACCCTATACCCAATAGCGTTTATTAGTCAAATCGATAAGGGAACTCCCCCTTTGCTTAACACTGATACTACAGTACAACATAATCTGACATGTGTACAAGTGTAAATAACAAATTATTCCATAGCCCATACATGTAACTTATCTACCAAAAGAAACTTCATAGCTACCAAGACAAGTCATGATTGTGTACAGTAAAAGTTTCCTTTGAAGTGTATAGTGTGAACATGTTACATGTACGTGTGTACTATTCCAATATTTAGTGTGTTTGTGACTTCATTTCAGATGACAAGACATTCACCTCATTAACTGGAACAAGTTTTCTGAAGTTGATGTCACTACTGGCACCTCACTTAAGGTCAGAACCAACACTGTAGTACATACAGTAGGTCTAAATTACACACTTTAAAACACAGGATTGTTCTGTGGAATTGAGAAGATATTCTGAAGCCTACACATTCTGTACCAGATGAGGTGAAACTTTTCTCTTTACTGAATATGTTACTGTACACATGTAACATTGTGTGTGTGTGTGTGTATGTGTGTGTGTGTGTGTGTGTGTGTCAGCGTTGAAACCGGGTCACTACTGCTGACCCGGATGTGACCCGAATTAAATTAAGCCGAAGAGCTATGTTTCGGG